>NC_080023.1:147861893-148172909 GCF_030020395.1 Manis pentadactyla
CAGTTTATTTGCACATGGACCACTGTGGAAGATTCAAATAGTGTGGACTATAAGGCGAGAATCCTGGAGGTGGGGTGTGTGGGGAAGGTGGGGATCTATGACCTGCATCCTCACTGAACTTCAACCACTTTGTGATGTAACTGGCCTGTTGCTAGGCTGCGGCTTCAACAGAGGACCTCAGAGAGGAATCCCCGAGCTCAGTGTACATGTTAACAACTATGGATGCCTCCCCTATACAACTTCAGGAGCAAACCAAGGAAGAATCACTGAAGCAGAGGTTTGGCTGCCAGAATAACATCTTCCTGCCAGCACCAAGTTCTCGGAAGCCGGGAGAGTCCGTTCATTGAATGTGGCAATGGAACTTTGGACACATGGACAAAATGGCTTTCTGAACTGGCACCTTGGTGACCCGGCCTGGAAGCTGGCCTCATGTCTATTTCTCTCATAAAAGCTGGGTGGCCCAAAAAGTTCACAGTAACTTCTCTTGAATGGCCAGAAGATATGAGCATCATACAGGGAGTTCTGTTTTATGACTATGGCCTGTGCAAGCTCCTCCAGTCACATTGAATATAGTACCTTCAGTAACCCCCATGGGGAAAAAAGTAAAAGTATGGTACAGTAGATCTTGAACGGACTGCCCGCCTGCTACAATCCTGTCCCACATCCACTCTTATGCATGCATCCTTCCTGAAGGACCCTATTTGCCTTAGTTTGTGGCTTTAAAATATGTGTCTTATCGCCCCTAAAGTGTTTATGCATTGGGAACTTCCTCTGGCTTGAGGTTTATTACAAGTTTTGTTATTAGGAACCTAATGTGTCTTGAGGAATATTACAGTTTTTGTTGCCTGTATCAATACCTTGCTCTATATTTATAACTATTATGTCTGTATAGCTGTTATCTTGTCTTGCTATTGCGGCACGTGTTTACTGCGCTCCAGCTTTCTAGCACAGGGGTCATTGCAGAAGATTTAAAGGTTGTGGATTGTAGGGTGGGAATACTGGAGTGTGCGAGTGTGGGGAACATGGTGATCCTATGGCCAGCATCCTCACTGAACTTGAAACACTTTGTGATGTAACTGGCCTTTTGCTAGACTAACGCTTCATCAGAGAAACTAAGAAAGGGAACCCTGAGCTCCGTGTACATTCTGACACCTCTGGAAGCCTCCCATAGACAACTGCAAGTAAAAACCAAGGAACAATCACTGAAGCCGAGGTTTGAACACCAGAATAACATCTCTCTGAGAGCTCCAACTGCACGGAACCATGGGGACGCCATTGAGTGCACGTGGCCTTGACACTTTTGACACATGGACCAGTGATGGCTGGCTCAACCGGCACCTGGAGGACATGACCTGCAACGTGGGCTGCTATGTGTCCTGGAATAACTTCAGTGTGTCGTCCAAAGTTCACAGCATTATCTTCTGTACGGCCTGAAGGTAGGATCGTCTTAAAGGGGGGTTTTGTTTTCTTAGTATGAGCTGTGAATGCACCTCCAGTAGCGCTATATATAGACCCTGCCGTAACACCGAGGGGGAGAAAAGTGAAATACAGTGTACTAGACCTTGAAGGGACTGCCTGTCTGCAGCAGTCCTATCACAGACCCACTCTCATGCATGCATCACACCTGAAGGACAAGATTAGCCTTTGTTGATGGCTTTCAAACATGTATCTTGTCGCCTCTAAGGTCTTTTTGCATTGGGAACTTCCTCCGGCTTGAGGATTATTACAGCTTTTGTTGTTAGGAACCGAATGTGTCTTGCGGTTTATTGTAATTTTTGTTGCCTGTGTCAAAATCTTGCTCTATCTTAATTCCTGTTATCGCTACGTTGCTGTTATCTTCTCTTGCTTTCGCGGCTTGTGTTTCCAGTGCTCCAGTTTATTTGCACATGGACCATTGCGGAAGATTCAAATAGTGTGGACTATAAGGCGAGAATCCTGGAGGTGGGGTGTGTGGGGAAGATGTTGTTCTATGACCCGGATCCTCACTGAACTTCAACCACTTTGTGATGTAACTGGCCTGTTGCTAGGCTGCGGCTTCAACAGAGGACCTCAGAGAGGAATCCCGGAGCTCAGTGTACATGTTAACAACTATGGATGCCTCCCCTATACAACTTCAGGAGCAAACCAAGGAAGAATCACTGAAGCAGAGGTTTGGCTGCCAGAATAACATCTTCCTGCCAGCACCAAGTTCTCGGAAGCCGGGAGAGTCCGTTCATTGAATGTGGCAATGGAACTTTGGACACATGGACAAAATGGCTTTCTGAACTGGCACCTTGGTGACCCGGCCTGGAAGCTGGCCTCATGTCTATTTCTGTCATAAAAGCTGGGTGGCCCAAAAAGTTCACAGGAACTTCTCTTGAACGGCCAAAAGATAGGAGCATCATACGGGGAGTTCTGTTTTATGACTATGGCCTGTGCAAGCTCCTCCAGTCACATTGAATATAGTACCTTCAGTAACCCCCATGGGGAAAAAAGTAAAAGTATGGTACACTAGATCTTGAAAGGACTGCCCGCCTGCTACAATCCTGTCACACATCCACTCTCATGCATGCATCCTTCCTGAAGGACCCTATTTGCCTTAGTTTGTGGCTTTAAAATATGTGTCTTATCGCCCCTAAAGTGTTTATGCATTGGGAACTTCCTCTGGCTTGAGGTTTATTACAAGTTTTGTTATTAGGAACCTAATGTGTCTTGAGGAATATTACAGTTTTTGTTGCCTGTATCAATACCTTGCTCTATATGTATAACTATTATGTCTGTATAGCTGTTATCTTGTCTTGCTATTGCGGCACGTGTTTACTGCGCTCCAGCTTTCTAGCACAGGGGTCATTGCAGAAGATTTAAAGGTTGTGGATTGTAGGGTGGGAATACTGGAGTGTGCGAGTGTGGGGAACATGGTGATCCTATGGCCAGCATCCTCACTGAACTTGAAACACTTTGTGATGTAACTGGCCTTTTGCTAGGCTAACGCTTCATCAGAGAAACTAAGAAAGGGAACCCTGAGCTCCGTGTACATTCTGCCACCTCTGGAAGCCTCCCATAGACAACTGCAAGGAAAAACCAAGGAAGAATCACTGAAGCCGAGGTTTGGCCAACAGAATAACATCTCTCTGCCAGCTCCAACTGCACGGAACCATGCGGACGCCATTGAGTGCATGTGGCCTTGACACTTTTGACGCATGGACCAGTGATGGCTGGCTCAACCGGCACCTGGAGGACATGACCTGCAACGTGGGCTGCTATGTGTCCTGGAATAACTTCAGTGTGTCGTCCAAAGGTCACAGCATTATCTTCTGAACGGCCAGAAGGTAGCAGCGTCTTAAAGGGGGGTTTTGTTTTCTTAGTATGAGCTGTGAATGCACCTCCAGTAGCGCTATATATAGACACTACTGTAACACCGAGGGGAAAAAAAGTGAAATATGGTGTACTAGACCTTGAAGGGACTGCCTGTCTGCAGCAGTCCTATCACAGACCCACTCTCATGCATGCATCACACCTGAAGGACAAGATTAGCCTTTGTTGATGTCTTTCAAACATGTGTGTTGTCACCTCTAAGGTCTTTTTGCCTTGGGAACTTCCTCCGCCTTGAGGATTATTACAGCTTTTGTTGTTAGGAACCGAATGTGTCTTATGGTTTATTGTAATTTTCGTTGCCTGTGTCAAAATCTTGCTCTATCTTAATTCCTGTAATCGCTAAGTTGCTATTATCTTCTCTTGCTATTGCGGCTTGTGTTTCCAGTGCTCCAGTTTATTTGCACATGGACCACTGTGGAAGATTCAAATAGTGTGGACTATAAGGCGAGAATCCTGGAGGTGGGGTGTGTGGGGAAGGTGGGGATCTATGACCTGCATCCTCACTGAACTTCAACCACTTTGTGATGTAACTGGCCTGTTGCTAGGCTGCGGCTTCAACAGAGGACCTCAGAGAGGAATCCCCGAGCTCAGTGTACATGTTAACAACTATGGATGCCTCCCCTATACAACTTCAGGAGCAAACCAAGGAAGAATCACTGAAGCAGAGGTTTGGCTGCCAGAATAACATCTTCCTGCCAGCACCAAGTTCTCGGAAGCCGGGAGAGTCCGTTCATTGAATGTGGCAATGGAACTTTGGACACATGGACAAAATGGCTTTCTGAACTGGCACCTTGGTGACCCGGCCTGGAAGCTGGCCTCATGTCTATTTCTCTCATAAAAGCTGGGTGGCCCAAAAAGTTCACAGTAACTTCTCTTGAATGGCCAGAAGATATGAGCATCATACAGGGAGTTCTGTTTTATGACTATGGCCTGTGCAAGCTCCTCCAGTCACATTGAATATAGTACCTTCAGTAACCCCCATGGGGAAAAAAGTAAAAGTATGGTACAGTAGATCTTGAACGGACTGCCCGCCTGCTACAATCCTGTCCCACATCCACTCTTATGCATGCATCCTTCCTGAAGGACCCTATTTGCCTTAGTTTGTGGCTTTAAAATATGTGTCTTATCGCCCCTAAAGTGTTTATGCATTGGGAACTTCCTCTGGCTTGAGGTTTATTACAAGTTTTGTTATTAGGAACCTAATGTGTCTTGAGGAATATTACAGTTTTTGTTGCCTGTATCAATACCTTGCTCTATATTTATAACTATTATGTCTGTATAGCTGTTATCTTGTCTTGCTATTGCGGCACGTGTTTACTGCGCTCCAGCTTTCTAGCACAGGGGTCATTGCAGAAGATTTAAAGGTTGTGGATTGTAGGGTGGGAATACTGGAGTGTGCGAGTGTGGGGAACATGGTGATCCTATGGCCAGCATCCTCACTGAACTTGAAACACTTTGTGATGTAACTGGCCTTTTGCTAGACTAACGCTTCATCAGAGAAACTAAGAAAGGGAACCCTGAGCTCCGTGTACATTCTGACACCTCTGGAAGCCTCCCATAGACAACTGCAAGTAAAAACCAAGGAAGAATCACTGAAGCCGAGGTTTGAACACCAGAATAACATCTCTCTGAGAGCTCCAACTGCACGGAACCATGGGGACGCCATTGAGTGCACGTGGCCTTGACACTTTTGACACATGGACCAGTGATGGCTGGCTCAACCGGCACCTGGAGGACATGACCTGCAACGTGGGCTGCTATGTGTCCTGGAATAACTTCAGTGTGTCGTCCAAAGTTCACAGCATTATCTTCTGTACGGCCTGAAGGTAGGATCGTCTTAAAGGGGGGTTTTGTTTTCTTAGTATGAGCTGTGAATGCACCTCCAGTAGCGCTATATATAGACCCTGCCGTAACACCGAGGGGGAGAAAAGTGAAATACAGTGTACTAGACCTTGAAGGGACTGCCTGTCTGCAGCAGTCCTATCACAGACCCACTCTCATGCATGCATCACACCTGAAGGACAAGATTAGCCTTTGTTGATGGCTTTCAAACATGTATCTTGTCGCCTCTAAGGTCTTTTTGCATTGGGAACTTCCTCCGGCTTGAGGATTATTACAGCTTTTGTTGTTAGGAACCGAATGTGTCTTGCGGTTTATTGTAATTTTTGTTGCCTGTGTCAAAATCTTGCTCTATCTTAATTCCTGTTATCGCTACGTTGCTGTTATCTTCTCTTGCTTTCGCGGCTTGTGTTTCCAGTGCTCCAGTTTATTTGCACATGGACCATTGCGGAAGATTCAAATAGTGTGGACTATAAGGCGAGAATCCTGGAGGTGGGGTGTGTGGGGAAGATGTTGTTCTATGACCCGGATCCTCACTGAACTTCAACCACTTTGTGATGTAACTGGCCTGTTGCTAGGCTGCGGCTTCAACAGAGGACCTCAGAGAGGAATCCCGGAGCTCAGTGTACATGTTAACAACTATGGATGCCTCCCTATACAACTTCAGGAGCAAACCAAGGAAGAATCACTGAAGCAGAGGTTTGGCTGCCAGAATAACATCTTCCTGCCAGCACCAAGTTCTCGGAAGCCGGGAGAGTCCGTTCATTGAATGTGGCAATGGAACTTTGGACACATAGGACAAAATGGCTTTCTGAACTGGCACCTTGGTGACCCGGCCTGGAAGCTGGCCTCATGTCTATTTCTGTCATAAAAGCTGGGTGGCCCAAAAAGTTCACAGGAACTTCTCTTGAACGGCCAAAAGATAGGAGCATCATACGGGGAGTTCTGTTTATGACTATGGCCTGTGCAAGCTCCTCCAGTCACATTGAATATAGTACCTTCAGTAACCCCCATGGGGAAAAAAAGTAAAAGTATGGTACACTAGATCTTGAAAGGACTGCCCGCCTGCTACAATCCTGTCACACATCCACTCTCATGCATGCATCCTTCCTGAAGGACCCTATTTGCCTTAGTTTGTGGCTTTAAAATATGTGTCTTATCGCCCCTAAAGTGTTTATGCATTGGGAACTTCCTCTGGCTTGAGGTTTATTACAAGTTTTGTTATTAGGAACCTAATGTGTCTTGAGGAATATTACAGTTTTTGTTGCCTGTATCAATACCTTGCTCTATATGTATAACTATTATGTCTGTATAGCTGTTATCTTGTCTTGCTATTGCGGCACGTGTTTACTGCGCTCCAGCTTTCTAGCACAGGGGTCATTGCAGAAGATTTAAAGGTTGTGGATTGTAGGGTGGGAATACTGGAGTGTGCGAGTGTGGGGAACATGGTGATCCTATGGCCAGCATCCTCACTGAACTTGAAACACTTTGTGATGTAACTGGCCTTTTGCTAGACTAACGCTTCATCAGAGAAACTAAGAAAGGGAACCCTGAGCTCCGTGTACATTCTGACACCTCTGGAAGCCTCCCATAGACAACTGCAAGGAAAAACCAAGGAAGAATCACTGAAGCCGAGGTTTGGCCAACAGAATAACATCTCTCTGCCAGCTCCAACTGCACGGAACCATGCGGACGCCATTGAGTGCATGTGGCCTTGACACTTTTGACGCATGGACCAGTGATGGCTGGCTCAACCGGCACCTGGAGGACATGACCTGCAACGTGGGCTGCTATGTGTCCTGGAATAACTTCAGTGTGTCGTCCAAAGGTCACAGCATTATCTTCTGAACGGCCAGAAGGTAGCAGCGTCTTAAAGGGGGGTTTTGTTTTCTTAGTATGAGCTGTGAATGCACCTCCAGTAGCGCTATATATAGACACTACTGTAACACCGAGGGGAAAAAAAGTGAAATATGGTGTACTAGACCTTGAAGGGACTGCCTGTCTGCAGCAGTCCTATCACAGACCCACTCTCATGCATGCATCACACCTGAAGGACAAGATTAGCCTTTGTTGATGTCTTTCAAACATGTGTGTTGTCACCTCTAAGGTCTTTTTGCCTTGGGAACTTCCTCCGCCTTGAGGATTATTACAGCTTTTGTTGTTAGGAACCGAATGTGTCTTATGGTTTATTGTAATTTTCGTTGCCTGTGTCAAAATCTTGCTCTATCTTAATTCCTGTAATCGCTAAGTTGCTATTATCTTCTCTTGCTATTGCGGCTTGTGTTTCCAGTGCTCCAGTTTATTTGCACATGGACCACTGTGGAAGATTCAAATAGTGTGGACTATAAGGCGAGAATCCTGGAGGTGGGGTGTGTGGGGAAGGTGGGGATCTATGACCTGCATCCTCACTGAACTTCAACCACTTTGTGATGTAACTGGCCTGTTGCTAGGCTGCGGCTTCAACAGAGGACCTCAGAGAGGAATCCCCGAGCTCAGTGTACATGTTAACAACTATGGATGCCTCCCCTATACAACTTCAGGAGCAAACCAAGGAAGAATCACTGAAGCAGAGGTTTGGCTGCCAGAATAACATCTTCCTGCCAGCACCAAGTTCTCGGAAGCCGGGAGAGTCCGTTCATTGAATGTGGCAATGGAACTTTGGACACATGGACAAAATGGCTTTCTGAACTGGCACCTTGGTGACCCGGCCTGGAAGCTGGCCTCATGTCTATTTCTCTCATAAAAGCTGGGTGGCCCAAAAAGTTCACAGTAACTTCTCTTGAATGGCCAGAAGATATGAGCATCATACAGGGAGTTCTGTTTTATGACTATGGCCTGTGCAAGCTCCTCCAGTCACATTGAATATAGTACCTTCAGTAACCCCCATGGGGAAAAAAGTAAAAGTATGGTACAGTAGATCTTGAACGGACTGCCCGCCTGCTACAATCCTGTCCCACATCCACTCTTATGCATGCATCCTTCCTGAAGGACCCTATTTGCCTTAGTTTGTGGCTTTAAAATATGTGTCTTATCGCCCCTAAAGTGTTTATGCATTGGGAACTTCCTCTGGCTTGAGGTTTATTACAAGTTTTGTTATTAGGAACCTAATGTGTCTTGAGGAATATTACAGTTTTTGTTGCCTGTATCAATACCTTGCTCTATATTTATAACTATTATGTCTGTATAGCTGTTATCTTGTCTTGCTATTGCGGCACGTGTTTACTGCGCTCCAGCTTTCTAGCACAGGGGTCATTGCAGAAGATTTAAAGGTTGTGGATTGTAGGGTGGGAATACTGGAGTGTGCGAGTGTGGGGAACATGGGGATCCTATGGCCAGCATCCTCACTGAACTTGAAACACTTTGTGATGTAACTGGCCTTTTGCTAGACTAACGCTTCATCAGAGAAACTAAGAAAGGGAACCCTGAGCTCCGTGTACATTCTGACACCTCTGGAAGCCTCCCATAGACAACTGCAAGTAAAAACTAATGAACAATCACTGAAGCCGAGGTTTGAACACCAGAATAACATCTCTCTGAGAGCTCCAACTGCACGGAACCATGGGGACGCCATTGAGTGCACGTGGCCTTGACACTTTTGACACATGGACCAGTGATGGCTGGCTCAACCGGCACCTGGAGGACATGACCTGCAACGTGGGCTGCTATGTGTCCTGGAATAACTTCAGTGTGTCGTCCAAAGTTCACAGCATTATCTTCTGTACGGCCTGAAGGTAGGAGCGTCTTAAAGGGGGGTTTTGTTTTCTTAGTATGAGCTGTGAATGCACCTCCAGTAGCGCTATATATAGACCCTGCCGTAACACCGAGTGGGAGAAAAGTGAAATACAGTGTACTAGACCTTGAAGGGACTGCCTGTCTGCAGCAGTCCTATCACAGACCCACTCTCATGCATGCATCACACCTGAAGGACAAGATTAGCCTTTGTTGATGGCTTTCAAACATGTATCTTGTCGCCTCTAAGGTCTTTTTGCATTGGGAACTTCCTCCGGCTTGAGGATTATTACAGCTTTTGTTGTTAGGAACCGAATGTGTCTTGCGGTTTATTGTAATTTTTGTTGCCTGTGTCAAAATCTTGCTCTATCTTAATTCCTGTTATCGCTACGTTGCTGTTATCTTCTCTTGCTTTCGCGGCTTGTGTTTCCAGTGCTCCAGTTTATTTGCACATGGACCATTGCGGAAGATTCAAATAGTGTGGACTATAAGGCGAGAATCCTGGAGGTGGGGTGTGTGGGGAAGATGTTGTTCTATGACCCGGATCCTCACTGAACTTCAACCACTTTGTGATGTAACTGGCCTGTTGCTAGGCTGCGGCTTCAACAGAGGACCTCAGAGAGGAATCCCGGAGCTCAGTGTACATGTTAACAACTATGGATGCCTCCCCTATACAACTTCAGGAGCAAACCAAGGAAGAATCACTGAAGCAGAGGTTTGGCTGCCAGAATAACATCTTCCTGCCAGCACCAAGTTCTCGGAAGCCGGGAGAGTCCGTTCATTGAATGTGGCAATGGAACTTTGGACACATGGACAAAATGGCTTTCTGAACTGGCACCTTGGTGACCCGGCCTGGAAGCTGGCCTCATGTCTATTTCTGTCATAAAAGCTGGGTGGCCCAAAAAGTTCACAGGAACTTCTCTTGAACGGCCAAAAGATAGGAGCATCATACGGGGAGTTCTGTTTTATGACTATGGCCTGTGCAAGCTCCTCCAGTCACATTGAATATAGTACCTTCAGTAACCCCCATGGGGAAAAAAGTAAAAGTATGGTACACTAGATCTTGAAAGGACTGCCCGCCTGCTACAATCCTGTCACACATCCACTCTCATGCATGCATCCTTCCTGAAGGACCCTATTTGCCTTAGTTTGTGGCTTTAAAATATGTGTCTTATCGCCCCTAAAGTGTTTATGCATTGGGAACTTCCTCTGGCTTGAGGTTTATTACAAGTTTTGTTATTAGGAACCTAATGTGTCTTGAGGAATATTACAGTTTTTGTTGCCTGTATCAATACCTTGCTCTATATGTATAACTATTATGTCTGTATAGCTGTTATCTTGTCTTGCTATTGCGGCACGTGTTTACTGCGCTCCAGCTTTCTAGCACAGGGGTCATTGCAGAAGATTTAAAGGTTGTGGATTGTAGGGTGGGAATACTGGAGTGTGCGAGTGTGGGGAACATGGGGATCCTATGGCCAGCATCCTCACTGAACTTGAAACACTTTGTGATGTAACTGGCCTTTTGCTAGACTAACGCTTCATCAGAGAAACTAAGAAAGGGAACCCTGAGCTCCGTGTACATTCTGACACCTCTGGAAGCCTCCCATAGACAACTGCAAGTAAAAACTAATGAACAATCACTGAAGCCGAGGTTTGAACACCAGAATAACATCTCTCTGAGAGCTCCAACTGCACGGAACCATGGGGACGCCATTGAGTGCACGTGGCCTTGACACTTTTGACACATGGACCAGTGATGGCTGGCTCAACCGGCACCTGGAGGACATGACCTGCAACGTGGGCTGCTATGTGTCCTGGAATAACTTCAGTGTGTCGTCCAAAGTTCACAGCATTATCTTCTGTACGGCCTGAAGGTAGGAGCGTCTTAAAGGGGGGTTTTGTTTTCTTAGTATGAGCTGTGAATGCACCTCCAGTAGCGCTATATATAGACCCTGCCGTAACACCGAGGGGGAGAAAAGTGAAATACAGTGTACTAGACCTTGAAGGGACTGCCTGTCTGCAGCAGTCCTATCACAGACCCACTCTCATGCATGCATCACACCTGAAGGACAAGATTAGCCTTTGTTGATGGCTTTCAAACATGTATCTTGTCGCCTCTAAGGTCTTTTTGCATTGGGAACTTCCTCCGGCTTGAGGATTATTACAGCTTTTGTTGTTAGGAACCGAATGTGTCTTGCGGTTTATTGTAATTTTTGTTGCCTGTGTCAAAATCTTGCTCTATCTTAATTCCTGTTATCGCTACGTTGCTGTTATCTTCTCTTGCTTTCGCGGCTTGTGTTTCCAGTGCTCCAGTTTATTTGCACATGGACCATTGCGGAAGATTCAAATAGTGTGGACTATAAGGCGAGAATCCTGGAGGTGGGGTGTGTGGGGAAGATGTTGTTCTATGACCCGGATCCTCACTGAACTTCAACCACTTTGTGATGTAACTGGCCTGTTGCTAGGCTGCGGCTTCAACAGAGGACCTCAGAGAGGAATCCCGGAGCTCAGTGTACATGTTAACAACTATGGATGCCTCCCCTATACAACTTCAGGAGCAAACCAAGGAAGAATCACTGAAGCAGAGGTTTGGCTGCCAGAATAACATCTTCCTGCCAGCACCAAGTTCTCGGAAGCCGGGAGAGTCCGTTCATTGAATGTGGCAATGGAACTTTGGACACATGGACAAAATGGCTTTCTGAACTGGCACCTTGGTGACCCGGCCTGGAAGCTGGCCTCATGTCTATTTCTGTCATAAAAGCTGGGTGGCCCAAAAAGTTCACAGGAACTTCTCTTGAACGGCCAAAAGATAGGAGCATCATACGGGGAGTTCTGTTTTATGACTATGGCCTGTGCAAGCTCCTCCAGTCACATTGAATATAGTACCTTCAGTAACCCCCATGGGGAAAAAAGTAAAAGTATGGTACACTAGATCTTGAAAGGACTGCCCGCCTGCTACAATCCTGTCACACATCCACTCTCATGCATGCATCCTTCCTGAAGGACCCTATTTGCCTTAGTTTGTGGCTTTAAAATATGTGTCTTATCGCCCCTAAAGTGTTTATGCATTGGGAACTTCCTCTGGCTTGAGGTTTATTACAAGTTTTGTTATTAGGAACCTAATGTGTCTTGAGGAATATTACAGTTTTTGTTGCCTGTATCAATACCTTGCTCTATATGTATAACTATTATGTCTGTATAGCTGTTATCTTGTCTTGCTATTGCGGCACGTGTTTACTGCGCTCCAGCTTTCTAGCACAGGGGTCATTGCAGAAGATTTAAAGGTTGTGGATTGTAGGGTGGGAATACTGGAGTGTGCGAGTGTGGGGAACATGGGGATCCTATGGCCAGCATCCTCACTGAACTTGAAACACTTTGTGATGTAACTGGCCTTTTGCTAGACTAACGCTTCATCAGAGAAACTAAGAAAGGGAACCCTGAGCTCCGTGTACATTCTGACACCTCTGGAAGCCTCCCATAGACAACTGCAAGTAAAAACTAATGAACAATCACTGAAGCCGAGGTTTGAACACCAGAATAACATCTCTCTGAGAGCTCCAACTGCACGGAACCATGGGGACGCCATTGAGTGCACGTGGCCTTGACACTTTTGACACATGGACCAGTGATGGCTGGCTCAACCGGCACCTGGAGGACATGACCTGCAACGTGGGCTGCTATGTGTCCTGGAATAACTTCAGTGTGTCGTCCAAAGTTCACAGCATTATCTTCTGTACGGCCTGAAGGTAGGAGCGTCTTAAAGGGGGGTTTTGTTTTCTTAGTATGAGCTGTGAATGCACCTCCAGTAGCGCTATATATAGACCCTGCCGTAACACCGAGGGGGAGAAAAGTGAAATACAGTGTACTAGACCTTGAAGGGACTGCCTGTCTGCAGCAGTCCTATCACAGACCCACTCTCATGCATGCATCACACCTGAAGGACAAGATTAGCCTTTGTTGATGGCTTTCAAACATGTATCTTGTCGCCTCTAAGGTCTTTTTGCATTGGGAACTTCCTCCGGCTTGAGGATTATTACAGCTTTTGTTGTTAGGAACCGAATGTGTCTTGCGGTTTATTGTAATTTTTGTTGCCTGTGTCAAAATCTTGCTCTATCTTAATTCCTGTTATCGCTACGTTGCTGTTATCTTCTCTTGCTTTCGCGGCTTGTGTTTCCAGTGCTCCAGTTTATTTGCACATGGACCATTGCGGAAGATTCAAATAGTGTGGACTATAAGGCGAGAATCCTGGAGGTGGGGTGTGTGGGGAAGATGTTGTTCTATGACCCGGATCCTCACTGAACTTCAACCACTTTGTGATGTAACTGGCCTGTTGCTAGGCTGCGGCTTCAACAGAGGACCTCAGAGAGGAATCCCGGAGCTCAGTGTACATGTTAACAACTATGGATGCCTCCCCTATACAACTTCAGGAGCAAACCAAGGAAGAATCACTGAAGCAGAGGTTTGGCTGCCAGAATAACATCTTCCTGCCAGCACCAAGTTCTCGGAAGCCGGGAGAGTCCGTTCATTGAATGTGGCAATGGAACTTTGGACACATGGACAAAATGGCTTTCTGAACTGGCACCTTGGTGACCCGGCCTGGAAGCTGGCCTCATGTCTATTTCTGTCATAAAAGCTGGGTGGCCCAAAAAGTTCACAGGAACTTCTCTTGAACGGCCAAAAGATAGGAGCATCATACGGGGAGTTCTGTTTTATGACTATGGCCTGTGCAAGCTCCTCCAGTCACATTGAATATAGTACCTTCAGTAACCCCCATGGGGAAAAAAGTAAAAGTATGGTACACTAGATCTTGAAAGGACTGCCCGCCTGCTACAATCCTGTCACACATCCACTCTCATGCATGCATCCTTCCTGAAGGACCCTATTTGCCTTAGTTTGTGGCTTTAAAATATGTGTCTTATCGCCCCTAAAGTGTTTATGCATTGGGAACTTCCTCTGGCTTGAGGTTTATTACAAGTTTTGTTATTAGGAACCTAATGTGTCTTGAGGAATATTACAGTTTTTGTTGCCTGTATCAATACCTTGCTCTATATGTATAACTATTATGTCTGTATAGCTGTTATCTTGTCTTGCTATTGCGGCACGTGTTTACTGCGCTCCAGCTTTCTAGCACAGGGGTCATTGCAGAAGATTTAAAGGTTGTGGATTGTAGGGTGGGAATACTGGAGTGTGCGAGTGTGGGGAACATGGTGATCCTATGGCCAGCATCCTCACTGAACTTGAAACACTTTGTGATGTAACTGGCCTTTTGCTAGGCTAACGCTTCATCAGAGAAACTAAGAAAGGGAACCCTGAGCTCCGTGTACATTCTGCCACCTCTGGAAGCCTCCCATAGACAACTGCAAGGAAAAACCAAGGAAGAATCACTGAAGCCGAGGTTTGACCACCAGAATAACATCTCTCTGCCAGCTCCAACTGCACGGAACCATGGGGACGCCATTGAGTGCACGTGGCCTTGACACTTTTGACGCATGGACCAGTGATGGCTGGCTCAACCGGCACCTGGAGGACATGACCTGCAACGTGGGCTGCTTTGTGTCCTGGAATAACTTCAGTGTGTCGTCCAAAGTTCACAGCATTATCTTCTGTACGGCCTGAAGGTAGGAGCGTCTTAAAGGGGGGTTTTGTTTTCTTAGTATGAGCTGTGAATGCACCTCCAGTAGCGCTATATATAGACCCTGCCGTAACACCGAGGGGGAGAAAAGTGAAATACAGTGTACTAGACCTTGAAGGGACTGCCTGTCTGCAGCAGTCCTATCACAGACCCACTCTCATGCATGCATCACACCTGAAGGACAAGATTAGCCTTTGTTGATGGCTTTCAAACATGTATCTTGTCGCCTCTAAGGTCTTTTTGCATTGGAAACTTCCTCCGGCTTGAGGGTTATTACAGCTTTTGTTGTTAGGAACCGAATGTGTCTTGCGGTTTATTGTAATTTTTGTTGCCTGTGTCAAAATCTTGCTCTATCTTAATTCCTGTTATCGCTACGTTGCTGTTATCTTCTCTTGCTATCGCGGCTTGTGTTTCCAGTGCTCCAGTTTATTTGCACATGGACCACTGTGGAAGATTCAAATAGTGTGGACTATAAGGTGAGAATCCTGGAGGTGGGGTGTGTTGGGAAGATGTTGTTCTATGACCCGGATCCTCACTGAACTTCAACCACTTTGTGATGTAACTGGCCTGTTGCTAGGCTGCGGCTTCAACAGAGGACCTCAGAGAGGAATCCCCGAGCTCAGTGTACATGTTAACAACTATGGATGCCTCCCCTATACAACTTCAGGAGCAAACCAAGGAAGAATCACTGAAGCAGAGGTTTGGCTGCCAGAATAACATCTTCCTGCCAGCGCCAAGTTCTCGGAAGCCGGGAGAGTCCGTTCATTGAATGTGACAATGGAACGTTGGACACATGGACAAAATTGCTCTCTGAACTGGCACCTTGGTGACCCGGCCTGGAAGCTGGCCTCATGTCTATTTCTCTCATAAAAGCTGGGTGGCCCAAAAAGTTCACAGTAACTTCTCTTGAACGGCCAAAAGATAGGAGCATCATACGGGGAGTTCTGTTTTATTACTATGGCCTGTGCATGCTCCTCCAGTCACATTGAATATAGTACCTTCAGTAACCCCCATGGGGAAAAAAGTAAAAGTATGGTACACTAGATCTTGAAAGGACTGCCCGCCTGCTACAATCCTGTCACACATCCACTCTCATGCATGCATCCTTCCTGAAGGACCCTATTTGCCTTAGTTTGTGGCTTTAAAATATGTGTCTTATCGCCCCTAAAGTGTTTATGCATTGGGAACTTCCTCTGGCTTGAGGTTTATTACAAGTTTTGTTATTAGGAAGCTAATGTGTCTTGAGGAATATTACAGTTTTTGTTGCCTGTATCAATACCTTGCTCTATATGTATAACTATTATATCTGTATAGCTGTTATCTTGTCTTGCTATTGCGGCACATGTTTACTGCGCTCCAGCTTTCTAGCACAGGGGTCATTGCAGAAGATTTAAAGGTTGTGGATTGTAGGGTGGGAATACTGGAGTGTGCGAGTGTGGGGAACATGGTGATCCTATGGCCAGCATCCTCACTGAACTTGAAACACTTTGTGATGTAACTGGCCTTTTGCTAGGCTAACGCTTCATCAGAGAAACTAAGAAAGGGAACCCTGAGCTCCGTGTACATTCTGACACCTCTGGAAGCCTCCCATAGACAACTGCAAGGAAAAACCAAGGAAGAATCACTGAAGCCGAGGTTTGGCCAACAGAATAACATCTCTCTGCCTTCTCCAACTGCACGGAACCATGCGGACGCCATTGAGTGCATGTGGCCTTGACACTTTTGACGCATGGACCAGTGATGGCTGGCTCAACCGGCACCTGGAGGACATGACCTGCAACGTGGGCTGCTATGTGTCCTGGAATAACTTCAGTGTGTCGTCCAAAGGTCACAGCATTATCTTCTGAACGGCCAGAAGGTAGCAGCGTCTTAAAGGGGGGTTTTGTTTTCTTAGTATGAGCTGTGAATGCACCTCCAGTAGCGCTATATATAGACACTACTGTAACACCGAGGGGAAAAAAAGTGAAATATGGTGTACTAGACCTTGAAGGGACTGCCTGTCTGCAGCAGTCCTATCACAGACCCACTCTCATGCATGCATCACACCTGAAGGACAAGATTAGCCTTTGTTGATGTCTTTCAAACATGTGTGTTGTCACCTCTAAGGTCTTTTTGCCTTGGGAACTTCCTCCGCCTTGAGGATTATTACAGCTTTTGTTGTTAGGAACCGAATGTGTCTTATGGTTTATTGTAATTTTCGTTGCCTGTGTCAAAATCTTGCTCTATCTTAATTCCTGTAATCGCTAAGTTGCTATTATCTTCTCTTGCTATTGCGGCTTGTGTTTCCAGTGCTCCAGTTTATTTGCACATGGACCACTGTGGAAGATTCAAATAGTGTGGACTATAAGGCGAGAATCCTGGAGGTGGGGTGTGTGGGGAAGGTGGGGATCTATGACCTGCATCCTCACTGAACTTCAACCACTTTGTGATGTAACTGGCCTGTTGCTAGGCTGCGGCTTCAACAGAGGACCTCAGAGAGGAATCCCCGAGCTCAGTGTACATGTTAACAACTATGGATCCCTCCCCTATACAACTTCAAGAACAAACCAAGGAAGAATCACTGAAGCAGAGGTTTGGCTGCCAGAATAACATCTTCCAGCCAGCACCAACTTCTCACAAGCCGGGAGAGTCCGTTCATTGAATGTGGCAATGGAACTTTGGACACATGGACAAAATGGCTTTCTGAACTGGCACCTTGGTGACCCGGCCTGGAAGCTGGCCTCATGTCTATTTCTCTCATAAAAGCTGGGTGGCCCAAAAAGTTCACAGTAACTTCTCTTGAATGGCCAGAAGATATGAGCATCATACAGGGAGTTCTGTTTTATGACTATGGCCTGTGCAAGCTCCTCCAGTCACATTGAATATAGTACCTTCAGTAACCCCCATGGGGAAAAAAGTAAAAGTATGGTACAGTAGATCTTGAACGGACTGCCCGCCTGCTACAATCCTGTCCCACATCCACTCTTATGCATGCATCCTTCCTGAAGGACCCTATTTGCCTTAGTTTGTGGCTTTAAAATATGTGTCTTATCGCCCCTAAAGTGTTTATGCATTGGGAACTTCCTCTGGCTTGAGGTTTATTACAAGTTTTGTTATTAGGAACCTAATGTGTCTTGAGGAATATTACAGTTTTTGTTGCCTGTATCAATACCTTGCTCTATATTTATAACTATTATGTCTGTATAGCTGTTATCTTGTCTTGCTATTGCGGCACGTGTTTACTGCGCTCCAGCTTTCTAGCACAGGGGTCATTGCAGAAGATTTAAAGGTTGTGGATTGTAGGGTGGGAATACTGGAGTGTGCGAGTGTGGGGAACATGGTGATCCTATGGCCAGCATCCTCACTGAACTTGAAACACTTTGTGATGTAACTGGCCTTTTGCTAGACTAACGCTTCATCAGAGAAACTAAGAAAGGGAACCCTGAGCTCCGTGTACATTCTGACACCTCTGGAAGCCTCCCATAGACAACTGCAAGTAAAAACCAAGGAACAATCACTGAAGCCGAGGTTTGAACACCAGAATAACATCTCTCTGAGAGCTCCAACTGCACGGAACCATGGGGACGCCATTGAGTGCACGTGGCCTTGACACTTTTGACACATGGACCAGTGATGGCTGGCTCAACCGGCACCTGGAGGACATGACCTGCAACGTGGGCTGCTATGTGTCCTGGAATAACTTCAGTGTGTCGTCCAAAGTTCACAGCATTATCTTCTGTACGGCCTGAAGGTAGGATCGTCTTAAAGGGGGGTTTTGTTTTCTTAGTATGAGCTGTGAATGCACCTCCAGTAGCGCTATATATAGACCCTGCCGTAACACCGAGGGGGAGAAAAGTGAAATACAGTGTACTAGACCTTGAAGGGACTGCCTGTCTGCAGCAGTCCTATCACAGACCCACTCTCATGCATGCATCACACCTGAAGGACAAGATTAGCCTTTGTTGATGGCTTTCAAACATGTATCTTGTCGCCTCTAAGGTCTTTTTGCATTGGGAACTTCCTCCGGCTTGAGGATTATTACAGCTTTTGTTGTTAGGAACCGAATGTGTCTTGCGGTTTATTGTAATTTTTGTTGCCTGTGTCAAAATCTTGCTCTATCTTAATTCCTGTTATCGCTACGTTGCTGTTATCTTCTCTTGCTTTCGCGGCTTGTGTTTCCAGTGCTCCAGTTTATTTGCACATGGACCATTGCGGAAGATTCAAATAGTGTGGACTATAAGGCGAGAATCCTGGAGGTGGGGTGTGTGGGGAAGATGTTGTTCTATGACCCGGATCCTCACTGAACTTCAACCACTTTGTGATGTAACTGGCCTGTTGCTAGGCTGCGGCTTCAACAGAGGACCTCAGAGAGGAATCCCGGAGCTCAGTGTACATGTTAACAACTATGGATGCCTCCCCTATACAACTTCAGGAGCAAACCAAGGAAGAATCACTGAAGCAGAGGTTTGGCTGCCAGAATAACATCTTCCTGCCAGCACCAAGTTCTCGGAAGCCGGGAGAGTCCGTTCATTGAATGTGGCAATGGAACTTTGGACACATGGACAAAATGGCTTTCTGAACTGGCACCTTGGTGACCCGGCCTGGAAGCTGGCCTCATGTCTATTTCTGTCATAAAAGCTGGGTGGCCCAAAAAGTTCACAGGAACTTCTCTTGAACGGCCAAAAGATAGGAGCATCATACGGGGAGTTCTGTTTTATGACTATGGCCTGTGCAAGCTCCTCCAGTCACATTGAATATAGTACCTTCAGTAACCCCCATGGGGAAAAAAGTAAAAGTATGGTACACTAGATCTTGAAAGGACTGCCCGCCTGCTACAATCCTGTCACACATCCACTCTCATGCATGCATCCTTCCTGAAGGACCCTATTTGCCTTAGTTTGTGGCTTTAAAATATGTGTCTTATCGCCCCTAAAGTGTTTATGCATTGGGAACTTCCTCTGGCTTGAGGTTTATTACAAGTTTTGTTATTAGGAACCTAATGTGTCTTGAGGAATATTACAGTTTTTGTTGCCTGTATCAATACCTTGCTCTATATGTATAACTATTATGTCTGTATAGCTGTTATCTTGTCTTGCTATTGCGGCACGTGTTTACTGCGCTCCAGCTTTCTAGCACAGGGGTCATTGCAGAAGATTTAAAGGTTGTGGATTGTAGGGTGGGAATACTGGAGTGTGCGAGTGTGGGGAACATGGTGATCCTATGGCCAGCATCCTCACTGAACTTGAAACACTTTGTGATGTAACTGGCCTTTTGCTAGGCTAACGCTTCATCAGAGAAACTAAGAAAGGGAACCCTGAGCTCCGTGTACATTCTGCCACCTCTGGAAGCCTCCCATAGACAACTGCAAGGAAAAACCAAGGAAGAATCACTGAAGCCGAGGTTTGGCCAACAGAATAACATCTCTCTGCCAGCTCCAACTGCACGGAACCATGCGGACGCCATTGAGTGCATGTGGCCTTGACACTTTTGACGCATGGACCAGTGATGGCTGGCTCAACCGGCACCTGGAGGACATGACCTGCAACGTGGGCTGCTATGTGTCCTGGAATAACTTCAGTGTGTCGTCCAAAGGTCACAGCATTATCTTCTGAACGGCCAGAAGGTAGCAGCGTCTTAAAGGGGGGTTTTGTTTTCTTAGTATGAGCTGTGAATGCACCTCCAGTAGCGCTATATATAGACACTACTGTAACACCGAGGGGAAAAAAAGTGAAATATGGTGTACTAGACCTTGAAGGGACTGCCTGTCTGCAGCAGTCCTATCACAGACCCACTCTCATGCATGCATCACACCTGAAGGACAAGATTAGCCTTTGTTGATGTCTTTCAAACATGTGTGTTGTCACCTCTAAGGTCTTTTTGCCTTGGGAACTTCCTCCGCCTTGAGGATTATTACAGCTTTTGTTGTTAGGAACCGAATGTGTCTTATGGTTTATTGTAATTTTCGTTGCCTGTGTCAAAATCTTGCTCTATCTTAATTCCTGTAATCGCTAAGTTGCTATTATCTTCTCTTGCTATTGCGGCTTGTGTTTCCAGTGCTCCAGTTTATTTGCACATGGACCACTGTGGAAGATTCAAATAGTGTGGACTATAAGGCGAGAATCCTGGAGGTGGGGTGTGTGGGGAAGGTGGGGATCTATGACCTGCATCCTCACTGAACTTCAACCACTTTGTGATGTAACTGGCCTGTTGCTAGGCTGCGGCTTCAACAGAGGACCTCAGAGAGGAATCCCCGAGCTCAGTGTACATGTTAACAACTATGGATGCCTCCCCTATACAACTTCAGGAGCAAACCAAGGAAGAATCACTGAAGCAGAGGTTTGGCTGCCAGAATAACATCTTCCTGCCAGCGCCAAGTTCTCGGAAGCCGGGAGAGTCCGTTCATTGAATGTGGCAATGGAACTTTGGACACATGGACAAAATGGCTTTCTGAACTGGCACCTTGGTGACCCGGCCTGGAAGCTGGCCTCATGTCTATTTCTCTCATAAAAGCTGGGTGGCCCAAAAAGTTCACAGTAACTTCTCTTGAATGGCCAGAAGATATGAGCATCATACAGGGAGTTCTGTTTTATGACTATGGCCTGTGCAAGCTCCTCCAGTCACATTGAATATAGTACCTTCAGTAACCCCCATGGGGAAAAAAGTAAAAGTATGGTACAGTAGATCTTGAACGGACTGCCCGCCTGCTACAATCCTGTCCCACATCCACTCTTATGCATGCATCCTTCCTGAAGGACCCTATTTGCCTTAGTTTGTGGCTTTAAAATATGTGTCTTATCGCCCCTAAAGTGTTTATGCATTGGGAACTTCCTCTGGCTTGAGGTTTATTACAAGTTTTGTTATTAGGAACCTAATGTGTCTTGAGGAATATTACAGTTTTTGTTGCCTGTATCAATACCTTGCTCTATATTTATAACTATTATGTCTGTATAGCTGTTATCTTGTCTTGCTATTGCGGCACGTGTTTACTGCGCTCCAGCTTTCTAGCACAGGGGTCATTGCAGAAGATTTAAAGGTTGTGGATTGTAGGGTGGGAATACTGGAGTGTGCGAGTGTGGGGAACATGGTGATCCTATGGCCAGCATCCTCACTGAACTTGAAACACTTTGTGATGTAACTGGCCTTTTGCTAGACTAACGCTTCATCAGAGAAACTAAGAAAGGGAACCCTGAGCTCCGTGTACATTCTGACACCTCTGGAAGCCTCCCATAGACAACTGCAAGTAAAAACCAAGGAACAATCACTGAAGCCGAGGTTTGAACACCAGAATAACATCTCTCTGAGAGCTCCAACTGCACGGAACCATGGGGACGCCATTGAGTGCACGTGGCCTTGACACTTTTGACGCATGGACCAGTGATGGCTGGCTCAACCGGCACCTGGAGGACATGACCTGCAACGTGGGCTGCTATGTGTCCTGGAATAACTTCAGTGTGTCGTCCAAAGTTCACAGCATTATCTTCTGTACGGCCTGAAGGTAGGAGCGTCTTAAAGGGGGGTTTTGTTTTCTTAGTATGAGCTGTGAATGCACCTCCAGTAGCGCTATATATAGACCCTGCCGTAACACCGAGGGGGAGAAAAGTGAAATACAGTGTACTAGACCTTGAAGGGACTGCCTGTCTGCAGCAGTCCTATCACAGACCCACTCTCATGCATGCATCACACCTGAAGGACAAGATTAGCCTTTGTTGATGGCTTTCAAACATGTATCTTGTCGCCTCTAAGGTCTTTTTGCATTGGAAACTTCCTCCGGCTTGAGGGTTATTACAGCTTTTGTTGTTAGGAACCGAATGTGTCTTGCGGTTTATTGTAATTTTTGTTGCCTGTGTCAAAATCTTGCTCTATCTTAATTCCTGTTATCGCTACGTTGCTGTTATCTTCTCTTGCTATCGCGGCTTGTGTTTCCAGTGCTCCAGTTTATTTGCACATGGACCACTGTGGAAGATTCAAATAGTGTGGACTATAAGGTGAGAATCCTGGAGGTGGGGTGTGTTGGGAAGATGTTGTTCTATGACCCGGATCCTCACTGAACTTCAACCACTTTGTGATGTAACTGGCCTGTTGCTAGGCTGCGGCTTCAACAGAGGACCTCAGAGAGGAATCCCCGAGCTCAGTGTACATGTTAACAACTATGGATGCCTCCCCTATACAACTTCAGGAGCAAACCAAGGAAGAATCACTGAAGCAGAGGTTTGGCTGCCAGAATAACATCTTCCTGCCAGCGCCAAGTTCTCGGAAGCCGGGAGAGTCCGTTCATTGAATGTGACAATGGAACGTTGGACACATGGACAAAATTGCTCTCTGAACTGGCACCTTGGTGACCCGGCCTGGAAGCTGGCCTCATGTCTATTTCTCTCATAAAAGCTGGGTGGCCCAAAAAGTTCACAGTAACTTCTCTTGAACGGCCAAAAGATAGGAGCATCATACGGGGAGTTCTGTTTTATTACTATGGCCTGTGCATGCTCCTCCAGTCACATTGAATATAGTACCTTCAGTAACCCCCATGGGGAAAAAAGTAAAAGTATGGTACACTAGATCTTGAAAGGACTGCCCGCCTGCTACAATCCTGTCACACATCCACTCTCATGCATGCATCCTTCCTGAAGGACCCTATTTGCCTTAGTTTGTGGCTTTAAAATATGTGTCTTATCGCCCCTAAAGTGTTTATGCATTGGGAACTTCCTCTGGCTTGAGGTTTATTACAAGTTTTGTTATTAGGAAGCTAATGTGTCTTGAGGAATATTACAGTTTTTGTTGCCTGTATCAATACCTTGCTCTATATGTATAACTATTATATCTGTATAGCTGTTATCTTGTCTTGCTATTGCGGCACATGTTTACTGCGCTCCAGCTTTCTAGCACAGGGGTCATTGCAGAAGATTTAAAGGTTGTGGATTGTAGGGTGGGAATACTGGAGTGTGCGAGTGTGGGGAACATGGTGATCCTATGGCCAGCATCCTCACTGAACTTGAAACACTTTGTGATGTAACTGGCCTTTTGCTAGGCTAACGCTTCATCAGAGAAACTAAGAAAGGGAACCCTGAGCTCCGTGTACATTCTGACACCTCTGGAAGCCTCCCATAGACAACTGCAAGGAAAAACCAAGGAAGAATCACTGAAGCCGAGGTTTGGCCAACAGAATAACATCTCTCTGCCTTCTCCAACTGCACGGAACCATGCGGACGCCATTGAGTGCATGTGGCCTTGACACTTTTGACGCATGGACCAGTGATGGCTGGCTCAACCGGCACCTGGAGGACATGACCTGCAACGTGGGCTGCTATGTGTCCTGGAATAACTTCAGTGTGTCGTCCAAAGGTCACAGCATTATCTTCTGAACGGCCAGAAGGTAGCAGCGTCTTAAAGGGGGGTTTTGTTTTCTTAGTATGAGCTGTGAATGCACCTCCAGTAGCGCTATATATAGACACTACTGTAACACCGAGGGGAAAAAAAGTGAAATATGGTGTACTAGACCTTGAAGGGACTGCCTGTCTGCAGCAGTCCTATCACAGACCCACTCTCATGCATGCATCACACCTGAAGGACAAGATTAGCCTTTGTTGATGTCTTTCAAACATGTGTGTTGTCACCTCTAAGGTCTTTTTGCCTTGGGAACTTCCTCCGCCTTGAGGATTATTACAGCTTTTGTTGTTAGGAACCGAATGTGTCTTATGGTTTATTGTAATTTTCGTTGCCTGTGTCAAAATCTTGCTCTATCTTAATTCCTGTAATCGCTAAGTTGCTATTATCTTCTCTTGCTATTGCGGCTTGTGTTTCCAGTGCTCCAGTTTATTTGCACATGGACCACTGTGGAAGATTCAAATAGTGTGGACTATAAGGCGAGAATCCTGGAGGTGGGGTGTGTGGGGAAGGTGGGGATCTATGACCTGCATCCTCACTGAACTTCAACCACTTTGTGATGTAACTGGCCTGTTGCTAGGCTGCGGCTTCAACAGAGGACCTCAGAGAGGAATCCCCGAGCTCAGTGTACATGTTAACAACTATGGATGCCTCCCCTATACAACTTCAGGAGCAAACCAAGGAAGAATCACTGAAGCAGAGGTTTGGCTGCCAGAATAACATCTTCCTGCCAGCACCAAGTTCTCGGAAGCCGGGAGAGTCCGTTCATTGAATGTGGCAATGGAACTTTGGACACATGGACAAAATGGCTTTCTGAACTGGCACCTTGGTGACCCGGCCTGGAAGCTGGCCTCATGTCTATTTCTCTCATAAAAGCTGGGTGGCCCAAAAAGTTCACAGTAACTTCTCTTGAATGGCCAGAAGATATGAGCATCATACAGGGAGTTCTGTTTTATGACTATGGCCTGTGCAAGCTCCTCCAGTCACATTGAATATAGTACCTTCAGTAACCCCCATGGGGAAAAAAGTAAAAGTATGGTACAGTAGATCTTGAACGGACTGCCCGCCTGCTACAATCCTGTCCCACATCCACTCTTATGCATGCATCCTTCCTGAAGGACCCTATTTGCCTTAGTTTGTGGCTTTAAAATATGTGTCTTATCGCCCCTAAAGTGTTTATGCATTGGGAACTTCCTCTGGCTTGAGGTTTATTACAAGTTTTGTTATTAGGAACCTAATGTGTCTTGAGGAATATTACAGTTTTTGTTGCCTGTATCAATACCTTGCTCTATATTTATAACTATTATGTCTGTATAGCTGTTATCTTGTCTTGCTATTGCGGCACGTGTTTACTGCGCTCCAGCTTTCTAGCACAGGGGTCATTGCAGAAGATTTAAAGGTTGTGGATTGTAGGGTGGGAATACTGGAGTGTGCGAGTGTGGGGAACATGGTGATCCTATGGCCAGCATCCTCACTGAACTTGAAACACTTTGTGATGTAACTGGCCTTTTGCTAGACTAACGCTTCATCAGAGAAACTAAGAAAGGGAACCCTGAGCTCCGTGTACATTCTGACACCTCTGGAAGCCTCCCATAGACAACTGCAAGTAAAAACCAAGGAACAATCACTGAAGCCGAGGTTTGAACACCAGAATAACATCTCTCTGAGAGCTCCAACTGCACGGAACCATGGGGACGCCATTGAGTGCACGTGGCCTTGACACTTTTGACACATGGACCAGTGATGGCTGGCTCAACCGGCACCTGGAGGACATGACCTGCAACGTGGGCTGCTATGTGTCCTGGAATAACTTCAGTGTGTCGTCCAAAGTTCACAGCATTATCTTCTGTACGGCCTGAAGGTAGGATCGTCTTAAAGGGGGGTTTTGTTTTCTTAGTATGAGCTGTGAATGCACCTCCAGTAGCGCTATATATAGACCCTGCCGTAACACCGAGGGGGAGAAAAGTGAAATACAGTGTACTAGACCTTGAAGGGACTGCCTGTCTGCAGCAGTCCTATCACAGACCCACTCTCGTGCATGCATCACACCTGAAGGACAAGATTAGCCTTTGTTGATGGCTTTCAAACATGTATCTTGTCGCCTCTAAGGTCTTTTTGCATTGGGAACTTCCTCCGGCTTGAGGATTATTACAGCTTTTGTTGTTAGGAACCGAATGTGTCTTGCGGTTTATTGTAATTTTTGTTGCCTGTGTCAAAATCTTGCTCTATCTTAATTCCTGTTATCGCTACGTTGCTGTTATCTTCTCTTGCTTTCGCGGCTTGTGTTTCCAGTGCTCCAGTTTATTTGCACATGGACCATTGCGGAAGATTCAAATAGTGTGGACTATAAGGCGAGAATCCTGGAGGTGGGGTGTGTGGGGAAGATGTTGTTCTATGACCCGGATCCTCACTGAACTTCAACCACTTTGTGATGTAACTGGCCTGTTGCTAGGCTGCGGCTTCAACAGAGGACCTCAGAGAGGAATCCCGGAGCTCAGTGTACATGTTAACAACTATGGATGCCTCCCCTATACAACTTCAGGAGCAAACCAAGGAAGAATCACTGAAGCAGAGGTTTGGCTGCCAGAATAACATCTTCCTGCCAGCACCAAGTTCTCGGAAGCCGGGAGAGTCCGTTCATTGAATGTGGCAATGGAACTTTGGACACATGGACAAAATGGCTTTCTGAACTGGCACCTTGGTGACCCGGCCTGGAAGCTGGCCTCATGTCTATTTCTGTCATAAAAGCTGGGTGGCCCAAAAAGTTCACAGGAACTTCTCTTGAACGGCCAAAAGATAGGAGCATCATACGGGGAGTTCTGTTTTATGACTATGGCCTGTGCAAGCTCCTCCAGTCACATTGAATATAGTACCTTCAGTAACCCCCATGGGGAAAAAAGTAAAAGTATGGTACACTAGATCTTGAAAGGACTGCCCGCCTGCTACAATCCTGTCACACATCCACTCTCATGCATGCATCCTTCCTGAAGGACCCTATTTGCCTTAGTTTGTGGCTTTAAAATATGTGTCTTATCGCCCCTAAAGTGTTTATGCATTGGGAACTTCCTCTGGCTTGAGGTTTATTACAAGTTTTGTTATTAGGAACCTAATGTGTCTTGAGGAATATTACAGTTTTTGTTGCCTGTATCAATACCTTGCTCTATATGTATAACTATTATGTCTGTATAGCTGTTATCTTGTCTTGCTATTGCGGCACGTGTTTACTGCGCTCCAGCTTTCTAGCACAGGGGTCATTGCAGAAGATTTAAAGGTTGTGGATTGTAGGGTGGGAATACTGGAGTGTGCGAGTGTGGGGAACATGGTGATCCTATGGCCAGCATCCTCACTGAACTTGAAACACTTTGTGATGTAACTGGCCTTTTGCTAGGCTAACGCTTCATCAGAGAAACTAAGAAAGGGAACCCTGAGCTCCGTGTACATTCTGCCACCTCTGGAAGCCTCCCATAGACAACTGCAAGGAAAGACCAAGGAAGAATCACTGAAGCCGAGGTTTGGCCAACAGAATAACATCTCTCTGCCAGCTCCAACTGCACGGAACCATGCGGACGCCATTGAGTGCATGTGGCCTTGACACTTTTGACGCATGGACCAGTGATGGCTGGCTCAACCGGCACCTGGAGGACATGACCTGCAACGTGGGCTGCTATGTGTCCTGGAATAACTTCAGTGTGTCATCCAAAGGTCACAGCATTATCTTCTGAACGGCCAGAAGGTAGCAGCGTCTTAAAGGGGGGTTTTGTTTTCTTAGTATGAGCTGTGAATGCACCTCCAGTAGCGCTATATATAGACACTACTGTAACACCGAGGGGAAAAAAAGTGAAATATGGTGTACTAGACCTTGAAGGGACTGCCTGTCTGCAGCAGTCCTATCACAGACCCACTCTCATGCATGCATCACACCTGAAGGACAAGATTAGCCTTTGTTGATGTCTTTCAAACATGTGTGTTGTCACCTCTAAGGTCTTTTTGCCTTGGGAACTTCCTCCGCCTTGAGGATTATTACAGCTTTTGTTGTTAGGAACCGAATGTGTCTTATGGTTTATTGTAATTTTCGTTGCCTGTGTCAAAATCTTGCTCTATCTTAATTCCTGTAATCGCTAAGTTGCTATTATCTTCTCTTGCTATTGCGGCTTGTGTTTCCAGTGCTCCAGTTTATTTGCACATGGACCACTGTGGAAGATTCAAATAGTGTGGACTATAAGGCGAGAATCCTGGAGGTGGGGTGTGTGGGGAAGGTGGGGATCTATGACCTGCATCCTCACTGAACTTCAACCACTTTGTGATGTAACTGGCCTGTTGCTAGGCTGCGGCTTCAACAGAGGACCTCAGAGAGGAATCCCCGAGCTCAGTGTACATGTTAACAACTATGGATGCCTCCCCTATACAACTTCAGGAGCAAACCAAGGAAGAATCACTGAAGCAGAGGTTTGGCTGCCAGAATAACATCTTCCTGCCAGCACCAAGTTCTCGGAAGCCGGGAGAGTCCGTTCATTGAATGTGGCAATGGAACTTTGGACACATGGACAAAATGGCTTTCTGAACTGGCACCTTGGTGACCCGGCCTGGAAGCTGGCCTCATGTCTATTTCTCTCATAAAAGCTGGGTGGCCCAAAAAGTTCACAGTAACTTCTCTTGAATGGCCAGAAGATATGAGCATCATACAGGGAGTTCTGTTTTATGACTATGGCCTGTGCAAGCTCCTCCAGTCACATTGAATATAGTACCTTCAGTAACCCCCATGGGGAAAAAAGTAAAAGTATGGTACAGTAGATCTTGAACGGACTGCCCGCCTGCTACAATCCTGTCCCACATCCACTCTTATGCATGCATCCTTCCTGAAGGACCCTATTTGCCTTAGTTTGTGGCTTTAAAATATGTGTCTTATCGCCCCTAAAGTGTTTATGCATTGGGAACTTCCTCTGGCTTGAGGTTTATTACAAGTTTTGTTATTAGGAACCTAATGTGTCTTGAGGAATATTACAGTTTTTGTTGCCTGTATCAATACCTTGCTCTATATTTATAACTATTATGTCTGTATAGCTGTTATCTTGTCTTGCTATTGCGGCACGTGTTTACTGCGCTCCAGCTTTCTAGCACAGGGGTCATTGCAGAAGATTTAAAGGTTGTGGATTGTAGGGTGGGAATACTGGAGTGTGCGAGTGTGGGGAACATGGTGATCCTATGGCCAGCATCCTCACTGAACTTGAAACACTTTGTGATGTAACTGGCCTTTTGCTAGACTAACGCTTCATCAGAGAAACTAAGAAAGGGAACCCTGAGCTCCGTGTACATTCTGACACCTCTGGAAGCCTCCCATAGACAACTGCAAGTAAAAACCAAGGAACAATCACTGAAGCCGAGGTTTGAACACCAGAATAACATCTCTCTGAGAGCTCCAACTGCACGGAACCATGGGGACGCCATTGAGTGCACGTGGCCTTGACACTTTTGACACATGGACCAGTGATGGCTGGCTCAACCGGCACCTGGAGGACATGACCTGCAACGTGGGCTGCTATGTGTCCTGGAATAACTTCAGTGTGTCGTCCAAAGTTCACAGCATTATCTTCTGTACGGCCTGAAGGTAGGATCGTCTTAAAGGGGGGTTTTGTTTTCTTAGTATGAGCTGTGAATGCACCTCCAGTAGCGCTATATATAGACCCTGCCGTAACACCGAGGGGGAGAAAAGTGAAATACAGTGTACTAGACCTTGAAGGGACTGCCTGTCTGCAGCAGTCCTATCACAGACCCACTCTCGTGCATGCATCACACCTGAAGGACAAGATTAGCCTTTGTTGATGGCTTTCAAACATGTATCTTGTCGCCTCTAAGGTCTTTTTGCATTGGGAACTTCCTCCGGCTTGAGGATTATTACAGCTTTTGTTGTTAGGA
The DNA here is from genome assembly GCF_030020395.1 of Manis pentadactyla. Taxonomy (NCBI): domain Eukaryota; kingdom Metazoa; phylum Chordata; class Mammalia; order Pholidota; family Manidae; genus Manis; species Manis pentadactyla. The sequence goes on from NC_080023.1 coordinate 147,891,718, forward strand.
ACCGAATGTGTCTTGCGGTTTATTGTAATTTTTGTTGCCTGTGTCAAAATCTTGCTCTATCTTAATTCCTGTTATCGCTACGTTGCTGTTATCTTCTCTTGCTTTCGCGGCTTGTGTTTCCAGTGCTCCAGTTTATTTGCACATGGACCATTGCGGAAGATTCAAATAGTGTGGACTATAAGGCGAGAATCCTGGAGGTGGGGTGTGTGGGGAAGATGTTGTTCTATGACCCGGATCCTCACTGAACTTCAACCACTTTGTGATGTAACTGGCCTGTTGCTAGGCTGCGGCTTCAACAGAGGACCTCAGAGAGGAATCCCGGAGCTCAGTGTACATGTTAACAACTATGGATGCCTCCCCTATACAACTTCAGGAGCAAACCAAGGAAGAATCACTGAAGCAGAGGTTTGGCTGCCAGAATAACATCTTCCTGCCAGCACCAAGTTCTCGGAAGCCGGGAGAGTCCGTTCATTGAATGTGGCAATGGAACTTTGGACACATGGACAAAATGGCTTTCTGAACTGGCACCTTGGTGACCCGGCCTGGAAGCTGGCCTCATGTCTATTTCTGTCATAAAAGCTGGGTGGCCCAAAAAGTTCACAGGAACTTCTCTTGAACGGCCAAAAGATAGGAGCATCATACGGGGAGTTCTGTTTTATGACTATGGCCTGTGCAAGCTCCTCCAGTCACATTGAATATAGTACCTTCAGTAACCCCCATGGGGAAAAAAGTAAAAGTATGGTACACTAGATCTTGAAAGGACTGCCCGCCTGCTACAATCCTGTCACACATCCACTCTCATGCATGCATCCTTCCTGAAGGACCCTATTTGCCTTAGTTTGTGGCTTTAAAATATGTGTCTTATCGCCCCTAAAGTGTTTATGCATTGGGAACTTCCTCTGGCTTGAGGTTTATTACAAGTTTTGTTATTAGGAACCTAATGTGTATTGAGGAATATTACAGTTTTTGTTGCCTGTATCAATACCTTGCTCTATATGTATAACTATTATGTCTGTATAGCTGTTATCTTGTCTTGCTATTGCGGCACGTGTTTACTGCGCTCCAGCTTTCTAGCACAGGGGTCATTGCAGAAGATTTAAAGGTTGTGGATTGTAGGGTGGGAATACTGGAGTGTGCGAGTGTGGGGAACATGGTGATCCTATGGCCAGCATCCTCACTGAACTTGAAACACTTTGTGATGTAACTGGCCTTTTGCTAGGCTAACGCTTCATCAGAGAAACTAAGAAAGGGAACCCTGAGCTCCGTGTACATTCTGCCACCTCTGGAAGCCTCCCATAGACAACTGCAAGGAAAAACCAAGGAAGAATCACTGAAGCCGAGGTTTGGCCAACAGAATAACATCTCTCTGCCAGCTCCAACTGCACGGAACCATGCGGACGCCATTGAGTGCATGTGGCCTTGACACTTTTGACGCATGGACCAGTGATGGCTGGCTCAACCGGCACCTGGAGGACATGACCTGCAACGTGGGCTGCTATGTGTCCTGGAATAACTTCAGTGTGTCGTCCAAAGGTCACAGCATTATCTTCTGAACGGCCAGAAGGTAGCAGCGTCTTAAAGGGGGGTTTTGTTTTCTTAGTATGAGCTGTGAATGCACCTCCAGTAGCGCTATATATAGACACTACTGTAACACCGAGGGGAAAAAAAGTGAAATATGGTGTACTAGACCTTGAAGGGACTGCCTGTCTGCAGCAGTCCTATCACAGACCCACTCTCATGCATGCATCACACCTGAAGGACAAGATTAGCCTTTGTTGATGTCTTTCAAACATGTGTGTTGTCACCTCTAAGGTCTTTTTGCCTTGGGAACTTCCTCCGCCTTGAGGATTATTACAGCTTTTGTTGTTAGGAACCGAATGTGTCTTATGGTTTATTGTAATTTTCGTTGCCTGTGTCAAAATCTTGCTCTATCTTAATTCCTGTAATCGCTAAGTTGCTATTATCTTCTCTTGCTATTGCGGCTTGTGTTTCCAGTGCTCCAGTTTATTTGCACATGGACCACTGTGGAAGATTCAAATAGTGTGGACTATAAGGCGAGAATCCTGGAGGTGGGGTGTGTGGGGAAGGTGGGGATCTATGACCTGCATCCTCACTGAACTTCAACCACTTTGTGATGTAACTGGCCTGTTGCTAGGCTGCGGCTTCAACAGAGGACCTCAGAGAGGAATCCCCGAGCTCAGTGTACATGTTAACAACTATGGATGCCTCCCCTATACAACTTCAGGAGCAAACCAAGGAAGAATCACTGAAGCAGAGGTTTGGCTGCCAGAATAACATCTTCCTGCCAGCACCAAGTTCTCGGAAGCCGGGAGAGTCCGTTCATTGAATGTGGCAATGGAACTTTGGACACATGGACAAAATGGCTTTCTGAACTGGCACCTTGGTGACCCGGCCTGGAAGCTGGCCTCATGTCTATTTCTCTCATAAAAGCTGGGTGGCCCAAAAAGTTCACAGTAACTTCTCTTGAATGGCCAGAAGATATGAGCATCATACAGGGAGTTCTGTTTTATGACTATGGCCTGTGCAAGCTCCTCCAGTCACATTGAATATAGTACCTTCAGTAACCCCCATGGGGAAAAAAGTAAAAGTATGGTACAGTAGATCTTGAACGGACTGCCCGCCTGCTACAATCCTGTCCCACATCCACTCTTATGCATGCATCCTTCCTGAAGGACCCTATTTGCCTTAGTTTGTGGCTTTAAAATATGTGTCTTATCGCCCCTAAAGTGTTTATGCATTGGGAACTTCCTCTGGCTTGAGGTTTATTACAAGTTTTGTTATTAGGAACCTAATGTGTCTTGAGGAATATTACAGTTTTTGTTGCCTGTATCAATACCTTGCTCTATATTTATAACTATTATGTCTGTATAGCTGTTATCTTGTCTTGCTATTGCGGCACGTGTTTACTGCGCTCCAGCTTTCTAGCACAGGGGTCATTGCAGAAGATTTAAAGGTTGTGGATTGTAGGGTGGGAATACTGGAGTGTGCGAGTGTGGGGAACATGGTGATCCTATGGCCAGCATCCTCACTGAACTTGAAACACTTTGTGATGTAACTGGCCTTTTGCTAGACTAACGCTTCATCAGAGAAACTAAGAAAGGGAACCCTGAGCTCCGTGTACATTCTGACACCTCTGGAAGCCTCCCATAGACAACTGCAAGTAAAAACCAAGGAACAATCACTGAAGCCGAGGTTTGAACACCAGAATAACATCTCTCTGAGAGCTCCAACTGCACGGAACCATGGGGACGCCATTGAGTGCACGTGGCCTTGACACTTTTGACACATGGACCAGTGATGGCTGGCTCAACCGGCACCTGGAGGACATGACCTGCAACGTGGGCTGCTATGTGTCCTGGAATAACTTCAGTGTGTCGTCCAAAGTTCACAGCATTATCTTCTGTACGGCCTGAAGGTAGGATCGTCTTAAAGGGGGGTTTTGTTTTCTTAGTATGAGCTGTGAATGCACCTCCAGTAGCGCTATATATAGACCCTGCCGTAACACCGAGGGGGAGAAAAGTGAAATACAGTGTACTAGACCTTGAAGGGACTGCCTGTCTGCAGCAGTCCTATCACAGACCCACTCTCATGCATGCATCACACCTGAAGGACAAGATTAGCCTTTGTTGATGGCTTTCAAACATGTATCTTGTCGCCTCTAAGGTCTTTTTGCATTGGGAACTTCCTCCGGCTTGAGGATTATTACAGCTTTTGTTGTTAGGAACCGAATGTGTCTTGCGGTTTATTGTAATTTTTGTTGCCTGTGTCAAAATCTTGCTCTATCTTAATTCCTGTTATCGCTACGTTGCTGTTATCTTCTCTTGCTTTCGCGGCTTGTGTTTCCAGTGCTCCAGTTTATTTGCACATGGACCATTGCGGAAGATTCAAATAGTGTGGACTATAAGGCGAGAATCCTGGAGGTGGGGTGTGTGGGGAAGATGTTGTTCTATGACCCGGATCCTCACTGAACTTCAACCACTTTGTGATGTAACTGGCCTGTTGCTAGGCTGCGGCTTCAACAGAGGACCTCAGAGAGGAATCCCGGAGCTCAGTGTACATGTTAACAACTATGGATGCCTCCCCTATACAACTTCAGGAGCAAACCAAGGAAGAATCACTGAAGCAGAGGTTTGGCTGCCAGAATAACATCTTCCTGCCAGCACCAAGTTCTCGGAAGCCGGGAGAGTCCGTTCATTGAATGTGGCAATGGAACTTTGGACACATGGACAAAATGGCTTTCTGAACTGGCACCTTGGTGACCCGGCCTGGAAGCTGGCCTCATGTCTATTTCTGTCATAAAAGCTGGGTGGCCCAAAAAGTTCACAGGAACTTCTCTTGAACGGCCAAAAGATAGGAGCATCATACGGGGAGTTCTGTTTTATGACTATGGCCTGTGCAAGCTCCTCCAGTCACATTGAATATAGTACCTTCAGTAACCCCCATGGGGAAAAAAGTAAAAGTATGGTACACTAGATCTTGAAAGGACTGCCCGCCTGCTACAATCCTGTCACACATCCACTCTCATGCATGCATCCTTCCTGAAGGACCCTATTTGCCTTAGTTTGTGGCTTTAAAATATGTGTCTTATCGCCCCTAAAGTGTTTATGCATTGGGAACTTCCTCTGGCTTGAGGTTTATTACAAGTTTTGTTATTAGGAACCTAATGTGTCTTGAGGAATATTACAGTTTTTGTTGCCTGTATCAATACCTTGCTCTATATGTATAACTATTATGTCTGTATAGCTGTTATCTTGTCTTGCTATTGCGGCACGTGTTTACTGCGCTCCAGCTTTCTAGCACAGGGGTCATTGCAGAAGATTTAAAGGTTGTGGATTGTAGGGTGGGAATACTGGAGTGTGCGAGTGTGGGGAACATGGTGATCCTATGGCCAGCATCCTCACTGAACTTGAAACACTTTGTGATGTAACTGGCCTTTTGCTAGGCTAACGCTTCATCAGAGAAACTAAGAAAGGGAACCCTGAGCTCCGTGTACATTCTGCCACCTCTGGAAGCCTCCCATAGACAACTGCAAGGAAAAACCAAGGAAGAATCACTGAAGCCGAGGTTTGACCACCAGAATAACATCTCTCTGCCAGCTCCAACTGCACGGAACCATGGGGACGCCATTGAGTGCACGTGGCCTTGACACTTTTGACGCATGGACCAGTGATGGCTGGCTCAACCGGCACCTGGAGGACATGACCTGCAACGTGGGCTGCTATGTGTCCTGGAATAACTTCAGTGTGTCGTCCAAAGTTCACAGCATTATCTTCTGTACGGCCTGAAGGTAGGAGCGTCTTAAAGGGGGGTTTTGTTTTCTTAGTATGAGCTGTGAATGCACCTCCAGTAGCGCTATATATAGACCCTGCCGTAACACCGAGGGGGAGAAAAGTGAAATACAGTGTACTAGACCTTGAAGGGACTGCCTGTCTGCAGCAGTCCTATCACAGACCCACTCTCATGCATGCATCACACCTGAAGGACAAGATTAGCCTTTGTTGATGGCTTTCAAACATGTATCTTGTCGCCTCTAAGGTCTTTTTGCATTGGAAACTTCCTCCGGCTTGAGGGTTATTACAGCTTTTGTTGTTAGGAACCGAATGTGTCTTGCGGTTTATTGTAATTTTTGTTGCCTGTGTCAAAATCTTGCTCTATCTTAATTCCTGTTATCGCTACGTTGCTGTTATCTTCTCTTGCTATCGCGGCTTGTGTTTCCAGTGCTCCAGTTTATTTGCACATGGACCACTGTGGAAGATTCAAATAGTGTGGACTATAAGGTGAGAATCCTGGAGGTGGGGTGTGTTGGGAAGATGTTGTTCTATGACCCGGATCCTCACTGAACTTCAACCACTTTGTGATGTAACTGGCCTGTTGCTAGGCTGCGGCTTCAACAGAGGACCTCAGAGAGGAATCCCCGAGCTCAGTGTACATGTTAACAACTATGGATGCCTCCCCTATACAACTTCAGGAGCAAACCAAGGAAGAATCACTGAAGCAGAGGTTTGGCTGCCAGAATAACATCTTCCTGCCAGCGCCAAGTTCTCGGAAGCCGGGAGAGTCCGTTCATTGAATGTGACAATGGAACGTTGGACACATGGACAAAATTGCTCTCTGAACTGGCACCTTGGTGACCCGGCCTGGAAGCTGGCCTCATGTCTATTTCTCTCATAAAAGCTGGGTGGCCCAAAAAGTTCACAGTAACTTCTCTTGAACGGCCAAAAGATAGGAGCATCATACGGGGAGTTCTGTTTTATTACTATGGCCTGTGCATGCTCCTCCAGTCACATTGAATATAGTATCTTCAGTAATCCCCATGGGGAAAAAAGTAAAAGTATGGTACACTAGATCTTGAACGGACTGCCCACCTGCTGCAATCCTGTCACACATCCACTCTCATGCATGCATCCTTCCTGAAGGACCCTATTTGCCTTAATTAGTTGCTTTAAAATATGTGTCTTATCGCCCCTAAAGTGTTTATGCATTGGGAACTTCCTCTGGCTTGAGGTTTATTACAAGTTTTGTTATTAGGAACCTAATGTATCTTGAGGAATATTACAGTTTTTGTTGCCTGTATCAATACCTTGCTCTATATTTATAACTATTATGTCTATATAGCTGTTACATTGTCTTGCTATTGTGGCACGTGTTTACTGCACTCCAGCTTTCTAGCACAGGGGTCATTGCAGAAGATTTAAAGGTTGTGGATTGTAGGGTGGGAATACTGGAGTGTGCGAGTGTGGGGAACATGGTGATCCTATGGCCAGCATCCTCACTGAACTTGAAACACTTTGTGATGTAACTGGCCTTTTGCTAGGCTAACGCTTCATCAGAGAAACTAAGAAAGGGAACCCTGAGCTCCGTGTACATTCTGCCACCTCTGGAAGCCTCCCATAGACAACTGCAAGGAAAAACCAAGGAAGAATCCCTGAAGCCAAGGTTTGGCCAACAGAATAACATCTCTCTGCCAGCTCCAACTGCACGGAACCATGCGGACGCCATTGAGTGCATGTGGCCTTGACACTTTTGACGCATGGACCAGTGATGGCTGGCTCAACCGGCACCTGGAGGACATGACCTGCAACGTGGGCTGCTATGTGTCCTGGAATAACTTCAGTGTGTCGTCCAAAGGTCACAGCATTATCTTCTGAACGGCCAGAAGGTAGCAGCGTCTTAAAGGGGGGTTTTGTTTTCTTAGTATGAGCTGTGAATGCACCTCCAGTAGCGCTATATATAGACACTACTGTAACACCGAGGGGAAAAAAAGTGAAATATGGTGTACTAGACCTTGAAGGGACTGCCTGTCTGCAGCAGTCCTATCACAGACCCACTCTCATGCATGCATCACACCTGAAGGACAAGATTAGCCTTTGTTGATGTCTTTCAAACATGTGTGTTGTCACCTCTAAGGTCTTTTTGCCTTGGGAACTTCCTCCGGCTTGAGGATTATTACAGCTTTTGTTGTTAGGAACCGAATGTGTCTTGCGGTTTATTGTAATTTTCGTTGCCTGTGTCAAAATATTGCTCTATCTTAATTCCTGTTATCGCTACGTTGCTGTTATCTTCTCTTGCTTTCGCGGCTTGTGTTTCCAGTGCTCCAGTTTATTTGCACATGGACCATTGCGGAAGATTCAAATAGTGTGGACTATAAGGCGAGAATCCTGGAGGTGGGGTGTGTGGGGAAGATGTTGTTCTATGACCCGGATCCTCACTGAACTTCAACCACTTTGTGATGTAACTGGCCTGTTGCTAGGCTGCGGCTTCAACAGAGGACCTCAGAGAGGAATCCCGGAGCTCAGTGTACATGTTAACAACTATGGATGCCTCCCCTATACAACTTCAGGAGCAAACCAAGGAAGAATCACTGAAGCAGAGGTTTGGCTGCCAGAATAACATCTTCCTGCCAGCACCAAGTTCTCGGAAGCCGGGAGAGTCCGTTCATTGAATGTGGCAATGGAACTTTGGACACATGGACAAAATGGCTTTCTGAACTGGCACCTTGGTGACCCGGCCTGGAAGCTGGCCTCATGTCTATTTCTGTCATAAAAGCTGGGTGGCCCAAAAAGTTCACAGGAACTTCTCTTGAACGGCCAAAAGATAGGAGCATCATACGGGGAGTTCTGTTTTATGACTATGGCCTGTGCAAGCTCCTCCAGTCACATTGAATATAGTACCTTCAGTAACCCCCATGGGGAAAAAAGTAAAAGTATGGTACACTAGATCTTGAAAGGACTGCCCGCCTGCTACAATCCTGTCCCACATCCACTCTCATGCATGCATCCTTCCTGAAGGACCCTATTTGCCGTAGTTTGTGGCTTTAAAATATGTGTCTTATCGCCCCTAAAGTGTTTATGCATTGGGAACTTCCTCTGGCTTGAGGTTTATTACAAGTTTTGTTATTAGGAACCTAATGTGTCTTGAGGAATATTACAGTTTTTGTTGCCTGTATCAATACCTTGCTCTATATGTATAACTATTATGTCTGTATAGCTGTTATCTTGTCTTGCTATTGCGGCACGTGTTTACTGCGCTCCAGCTTTCTAGCACAGGGGTCATTGCAGAAGATTTAAAGGTTGTGGATTGTAGGGTGGGAATACTGGAGTGTGCGAGTGTGGGGAACATGGTGATCCTATGGCCAGCATCCTCACTGAACTTGAAACACTTTGTGATGTAACTGGCCTTTTGCTAGGCTAACGCTTCATCAGAGAAACTAAGAAAGGGAACCCTGAGCTCCGTGTACATTCTGCCACCTCTGGAAGCCTCCCATAGACAACTGCAAGGAAAAACCAAGGAAGAATCACTGAAGCCGAGGTTTGACCACCAGAATAACATCTCTCTGCCAGCTCCAACTGCACGGAACCATGGGGACGCCATTGAGTGCACGTGGCCTTGACACTTTTGACGCATGGACCAGTGATGGCTGGCTCAACCGGCACCTGGAGGACATGACCTGCAACGTGGGCTGCTATGTGTCCTGGAATAACTTCAGTGTGTCGTCCAAAGTTCACAGCATTATCTTCTGTACGGCCTGAAGGTAGGAGCGTCTTAAAGGGGGGTTTTGTTTTCTTAGTATGAGCTGTGAATGCACCTCCAGTAGCGCTATATATAGACGCTGCCGTAACACCGAGGGGGAAAAAAGTGAAATATGGTGTACTAGACCTTGAAGGGACTGCCTGTCTGCAGCAGTCCTATCACAGACCCACTCTCATGCATGCATCACACCTGAAGGACAAGATTAGCCTTTGTTGATGGCTTTCAAACATGTATCTTGTCGCCTCTAAGGTCTTTTTGCATTGGGAACTTCCTCCGGCTTGAGGATTATTACAGCTTTTGTTGTTAGGAACCGAATGTGTCTTGCGGTTTATTGTAATTTTTGTTGCCTGTGTCAAAATCTTGCTCTATCTTAATTCCTGTTATCGCTACGTTGCTTTTATCTTCTCTTGCTTTCGCGGCTTGTGTTTCCAGTGCTCCAGTTTATTTGCACATGGACCATTGCGGAAGATTCAAATAGTGTAGACTATAAGGCGAGAATCCTGGAGGTGGGGTGTGTGGGGAAGATGTTGTTCTATGACCCGGATCCTCACTGAACTTCAACCACTTTGTGATGTAACTGGCCTGTTGCTAGGCTGCGGCTTCAACAGAGGACCTCAGAGAGGAATCCCGGAGCTCAGTGTACATGTTAACAACTATGGATGCCTCCCCTATACAACTTCAGGAGCAAACCAAGGAAGAATCACTGAAGCAGAGGTTTGGCTGCCAGAATAACATCTTCCTGCCAGCACCAAGTTCTCGGAAGCCGGGAGAGTCCGTTCATTGAATGTGGCAATGGAACTTTGGACACATGGACAAAATGGCTTTCTGAACTGGCACCTTGGTGACCCGGCCTGGAAGCTGGCCTCATGTCTATTTCTGTCATAAAAGCTGGGTGGCCCAAAAAGTTCACAGGAACTTCTCTTGAACGGCCAAAAGATAGGAGCATCATACGGGGAGTTCTGTTTTATGACTATGGCCTGTGCAAGCTCCTCCAGTCACATTGAATATAGTACCTTCAGTAACCCCCATGGGGAAAAAAGTAAAAGTATGGTACACTAGATCTTGAAAGGACTGCCCGCCTGCTACAATCCTGTCCCACATCCACTCTCATGCATGCATCCTTCCTGAAGGACCCTATTTGCCGTAGTTTGTGGCTTTAAAATATGTGTCTTATCGCCCCTAAAGTGTTTATGCATTGGGAACTTCCTCTGGCTTGAGGTTTATTACAAGTTTTGTTATTAGGAACCTAATGTGTCTTGAGGAATATTACAGTTTTTGTTGCCTGTATCAATACCTTGCTCTATATGTATAACTATTATGTCTGTATAGCTGTTATCTTGTCTTGCTATTGCGGCACGTGTTTACTGCGCTCCAGCTTTCTAGCACAGGGGTCATTGCAGAAGATTTAAAGGTTGTGGATTGTAGGGTGGGAATACTGGAGTGTGCGAGTGTGGGGAACATGGTGATCCTATGGCCAGCATCCTCACTGAACTTGAAACACTTTGTGATGTAACTGGCCTTTTGCTAGGCTAACGCTTCATCAGAGAAACTAAGAAAGGGAACCCTGAGCTCCGTGTACATTCTGCCACCTCTGGAAGCCTCCCATAGACAACTGCAAGGAAAAACCAAGGAAGAATCACTGAAGCCGAGGTTTGACCACCAGAATAACATCTCTCTGCCAGCTCCAACTGCACGGAACCATGGGGACGCCATTGAGTGCACGTGGCCTTGACACTTTTGACGCATGGACCAGTGATGGCTGGCTCAACCGGCACCTGGAGGACATGACCTGCAACGTGGGCTGCTATGTGTCCTGGAATAACTTCAGTGTGTCGTCCAAAGTTCACAGCATTATCTTCTGTACGGCCTGAAGGTAGGAGCGTCTTAAAGGGGGGTTTTGTTTTCTTAGTATGAGCTGTGAATGCACCTCCAGTAGCGCTATATATAGACCCTGCCGTAACACCGAGGGGGAGAAAAGTGAAATACAGTGTACTAGACCTTGAAGGGACTGCCTGTCTGCAGCAGTCCTATCACAGACCCACTCTCATGCATGCATCACACCTGAAGGACAAGATTAGCCTTTGTTGATGGCTTTCAAACATGTATCTTGTCGCCTCTAAGGTCTTTTTGCATTGGGAACTTCCTCCGGCTTGAGGATTATTACAGCTTTTGTTGTTAGGAACCGAATGTGTCTTGCGGTTTATTGTAATTTTTGTTGCCTGTGTCAAAATCTTGCTCTATCTTAATTCCTGTTATCGCTACGTTGCTGTTATCTTCTCTTGCTTTCGCGGCTTGTGTTTCCAGTGCTCCAGTTTATTTGCACATGGACCATTGCGGAAGATTCAAATAGTGTAGACTATAAGGCGAGAATCCTGGAGGTGGGGTGTGTGGGGAAGATGTTGTTCTATGACCCGGATCCTCACTGAACTTCAACCACTTTGTGATGTAACTGGCCTGTTGCTAGGCTGCGGCTTCAACAGAGGACCTCAGAGAGGAATCCCGGAGCTCAGTGTACATGTTAACAACTATGGATGCCTCCCCTATACAACTTCAGGAGCAAACCAAGGAAGAATCACTGAAGCAGAGGTTTGGCTGCCAGAATAACATCTTCCTGCCAGCACCAAGTTCTCGGAAGCCGGGAGAGTCCGTTCATTGAATGTGGCAATGGAACTTTGGACACATGGACAAAATGGCTTTCTGAACTGGCACCTTGGTGACCCGGCCTGGAAGCTGGCCTCATGTCTATTTCTGTCATAAAAGCTGGGTGGCCCAAAAAGTTCACAGGAACTTCTCTTGAACGGCCAAAAGATAGGAGCATCATACGGGGAGTTCTGTTTTATGACTATGGCCTGTGCAAGCTCCTCCAGTCACATTGAATATAGTACCTTCAGTAACCCCCATGGGGAAAAAAGTAAAAGTATGGTACACTAGATCTTGAAAGGACTGCCCGCCTGCTACAATCCTGTCACACATCCACTCTCATGCATGCATCCTTCCTGAAGGACCCTATTTGCCTTAGTTTGTGGCTTTAAAATATGTGTCTTATCGCCCCTAAAGTGTTTATGCATTGGGAACTTCCTCTGGCTTGAGGTTTATTACAAGTTTTGTTATTAGGAACCTAATGTGTCTTGAGGAATATTACAGTTTTTGTTGCCTGTATCAATACCTTGCTCTATATGTATAACTATTATGTCTGTATAGCTGTTATCTTGTCTTGCTATTGCGGCACGTGTTTACTGCGCTCCAGCTTTCTAGCACAGGGGTCATTGCAGAAGATTTAAAGGTTGTGGATTGTAGGGTGGGAATACTGGAGTGTGCGAGTGTGGGGAACATGGTGATCCTATGGCCAGCATCCTCACTGAACTTGAAACACTTTGTGATGTAACTGGCCTTTTGCTAGGCTAACGCTTCATCAGAGAAACTAAGAAAGGGAACCCTGAGCTCCGTGTACATTCTGCCACCTCTGGAAGCCTCCCATAGACAACTGCAAGGAAAAACCAAGGAAGAATCACTGAAGCCGAGGTTTGACCACCAGAATAACATCTCTCTGCCAGCTCCAACTGCACGGAACCATGGGGACGCCATTGAGTGCACGTGGCCTTGACACTTTTGACGCATGGACCAGTGATGGCTGGCTCAACCGGCACCTGGAGGACATGACCTGCAACGTGGGCTGCTATGTGTCCTGGAATAACTTCAGTGTGTCGTCCAAAGTTCACAGCATTATCTTCTGTACGGCCTGAAGGTAGGAGCGTCTTAAAGGGGGGTTTTGTTTTCTTAGTATGAGCTGTGAATGCACCTCCAGTAGCGCTATATATAGACCCTGCCGTAACACCGAGGGGGAGAAAAGTGAAATACAGTGTACTAGACCTTGAAGGGACTGCCTGTCTGCAGCAGTCCTATCACAGACCCACTCTCATGCATGCATCACACCTGAAGGACAAGATTAGCCTTTGTTGATGGCTTTCAAACATGTATCTTGTCGCCTCTAAGGTCTTTTTGCATTGGGAACTTCCTCCGGCTTGAGGATTATTACACCTTTTGTTGTTAGGAACCGAATGTGTCTTGCGGTTTATTGTAATTTTTGTTGCCTGTGTCAAAATCTTGCTCTATCTTAATTCCTGTTATCGCTACGTTGCTGTTATCTTCTCTTGCTATCGCGGCTTGTGTTTCCAGTGCTCCAGTTTATTTGCACATGGACCACTGTGGAAGATTCAAATAGTGTGGACTATAAGGTGAGAATCCTGGAGGTGGGGTGTGTTGGGAAGATGTTGTTCTATGACCCGGATCCTCACTGAACTTCAACCACTTTGTGATGTAACTGGCCTGTTGCTAGGCTGCGGCTTCAACAGAGGACCTCAGAGAGGAATCCCCGAGCTCAGTGTACATGTTAACAACTATGGATGCCTCCCCTATACAACTTCAGGAGCAAACCAAGGAAGAATCACTGAAGCAGAGGTTTGGCTGCCAGAATAACATCTTCCTGCCAGCGCCAAGTTCTCGGAAGCCGGGAGAGTCCGTTCATTGAATGTGACAATGGAACGTTGGACACATGGACAAAATTGCTCTCTGAACTGGCACCTTGGTGACCCGGCCTGGAAGCTGGCCTCATGTCTATTTCTCTCATAAAAGCTGGGTGGCCCAAAAAGTTCACAGTAACTTCTCTTGAACGGCCAAAAGATAGGAGCATCATACGGGGAGTTCTGTTTTATTACTATGGCCTGTGCATGCTCCTCCAGTCACATTGAATATAGTACCTTCAGTAACCCCCATGGGGAAAAAAGTAAAAGTATGGTACACTAGATCTTGAACGGACTGCCCACCTGCTGCAATCCTGTCACACATCCACTCTCATGCATGCATCCTTCCTGAAGGACCCTATTTGCCTTAATTAGTTGCTTTAAAATATGTGTCTTATCGCCCCTAAAGTGTTTATGCATTGGGAACTTCCTCTGGCTTGAGGTTTATTACAAGTTTTGTTATTAGGAACCTAATGTATCTTGAGGAATATTACAGTTTTTGTTGCCTGTATCAATACCTTGCTCTATATTTATAACTATTATGTCTATATAGCTGTTACATTGTCTTGCTATTGTGGCACGTGTTTACTGCACTCCAGCTTTCTAGCACAGGGGTCATTGCAGAAGATTTAAAGGTTGTGGATTGTAGGGTGGGAATACTGGAGTGTGCGAGTGTGGGGAACATGGTGATCCTATGGCCAGCATCCTCACTGAACTTGAAACACTTTGTGATGTAACTGGCCTTTTGCTAGGCTAACGCTTCATCAGAGAAACTAAGAAAGGGAACCCTGAGCTCCGTGTACATTCTGCCACCTCTGGAAGCCTCCCATAGACAACTGCAAGGAAAAACCAAGGAAGAATCACTGAAGCCAAGGTTTGGCCAACAGAATAACATCTCTCTGCCAGCTCCAACTGCACGGAACCATGCGGACGCCATTGAGTGCATGTGGCCTTGACACTTTTGACGCATGGACCAGTGATGGCTGGCTCAACCGGCACCTGGAGGACATGACCTGCAACGTGGGCTGCTATGTGTCCTGGAATAACTTCAGTGTGTCGTCCAAAGGTCACAGCATTATCTTCTGAACGGCCAGAAGGTAGCAGCGTCTTAAAGGGGGGTTTTGTTTTCTTAGTATGAGCTGTGAATGCACCTCCAGTAGCGCTATATATAGACACTACTGTAACACCGAGGGGAAAAAAAGTGAAATATGGTGTACTAGACCTTGAAGGGACTGCCTGTCTGCAGCAGTCCTATCACAGACCCACTCTCATGCATGCATCACACCTGAAGGACAAGATTAGCCTTTGTTGATGTCTTTCAAACATGTGTGTTGTCACCTCTAAGGTCTTTTTGCCTTGGGAACTTCCTCCGGCTTGAGGATTATTACAGCTTTTGTTGTTAGGAACCGAATGTGTCTTGCGGTTTATTGTAATTTTCGTTGCCTGTGTCAAAATATTGCTCTATCTTAATTCCTGTTATCGCTACGTTGCTGTTATCTTCTCTTGCTTTCGCGGCTTGTGTTTCCAGTGCTCCAGTTTATTTGCACATGGACCATTGCGGAAGATTCAAATAGTGTGGACTATAAGGCGAGAATCCTGGAGGTGGGGTGTGTGGGGAAGATGTTGTTCTATGACCCGGATCCTCACTGAACTTCAACCACTTTGTGATGTAACTGGCCTGTTGCTAGGCTGCGGCTTCAACAGAGGACCTCAGAGAGGAATCCCGGAGCTCAGTGTACATGTTAACAACTATGGATGCCTCCCCTATACAACTTCAGGAGCAAACCAAGGAAGAATCACTGAAGCAGAGGTTTGGCTGCCAGAATAACATCTTCCTGCCAGCACCAAGTTCTCGGAAGCCGGGAGAGTCCGTTCATTGAATGTGGCAATGGAACTTTGGACACATGGACAAAATGGCTTTCTGAACTGGCACCTTGGTGACCCGGCCTGGAAGCTGGCCTCATGTCTATTTCTGTCATAAAAGCTGGGTGGCCCAAAAAGTTCACAGGAACTTCTCTTGAACGGCCAAAAGATAGGAGCATCATACGGGGAGTTCTGTTTTATGACTATGGCCTGTGCAAGCTCCTCCAGTCACATTGAATATAGTACCTTCAGTAACCCCCATGGGGAAAAAAGTAAAAGTATGGTACACTAGATCTTGAAAGGACTGCCCGCCTGCTACAATCCTGTCCCACATCCACTCTCATGCATGCATCCTTCCTGAAGGACCCTATTTGCCGTAGTTTGTGGCTTTAAAATATGTGTCTTATCGCCCCTAAAGTGTTTATGCATTGGGAACTTCCTCTGGCTTGAGGTTTATTACAAGTTTTGTTATTAGGAACCTAATGTGTCTTGAGGAATATTACAGTTTTTGTTGCCTGTATCAATACCTTGCTCTATATTTATAACTATTATGTCTGTATAGCTGTTATCTTGTCTTGCTATTGCGGCACGTGTTTACTGCGCTCCAGCTTTCTAGCACAGGGGTCATTGCAGAAGATTTAAAGGTTGTGGATTGTAGGGTGGGAATACTGGAGTGTGCGAGTGTGGGGAACATGGTGATCCTATGGCCAGCATCCTCACTGAACTTGAAACACTTTGTGATGTAACTGGCCTTTTGCTAGACTAACGCTTCATCAGAGAAACTAAGAAAGGGAACCCTGAGCTCCGTGTACATTCTGACACCTCTGGAAGCCTCCCATAGACAACTGCAAGTAAAAACCAAGGAACAATCACTGAAGCCGAGGTTTGAACACCAGAATAACATCTCTCTGAGAGCTCCAACTGCACGGAACCATGGGGACGCCATTGAGTGCACGTGGCCTTGACACTTTTGACACATGGACCAGTGATGGCTGGCTCAACCGGCACCTGGAGGACATGACCTGCAACGTGGGCTGCTATGTGTCCTGGAATAACTTCAGTGTGTCGTCCAAAGTTCACAGCATTATCTTCTGTACGGCCTGAAGGTAGGATCGTCTTAAAGGGGGGTTTTGTTTTCTTAGTATGAGCTGTGAATGCACCTCCAGTAGCGCTATATATAGACCCTGCCGTAACACCGAGGGGGAGAAAAGTGAAATACAGTGTACTAGACCTTGAAGGGACTGCCTGTCTGCAGCAGTCCTATCACAGACCCACTCTCATGCATGCATCACACCTGAAGGACAAGATTAGCCTTTGTTGATGGCTTTCAAACATGTATCTTGTCGCCTCTAAGGTCTTTTTGCATTGGGAACTTCCTCCGGCTTGAGGATTATTACAGCTTTTGTTGTTAGGAACCGAATGTGTCTTGCGGTTTATTGTAATTTTTGTTGCCTGTGTCAAAATCTTGCTCTATCTTAATTCCTGTTATCGCTACGTTGCTGTTATCTTCTCTTGCTTTCGCGGCTTGTGTTTCCAGTGCTCCAGTTTATTTGCACATGGACCATTGCGGAAGATTCAAATAGTGTGGACTATAAGGCGAGAATCCTGGAGGTGGGGTGTGTGGGGAAGATGTTGTTCTATGACCCGGATCCTCACTGAACTTCAACCACTTTGTGATGTAACTGGCCTGTTGCTAGGCTGCGGCTTCAACAGAGGACCTCAGAGAGGAATCCCGGAGCTCAGTGTACATGTTAACAACTATGGATGCCTCCCCTATACAACTTCAGGAGCAAACCAAGGAAGAATCACTGAAGCAGAGGTTTGGCTGCCAGAATAACATCTTCCTGCCAGCACCAAGTTCTCGGAAGCCGGGAGAGTCCGTTCATTGAATGTGGCAATGGAACTTTGGACACATGGACAAAATGGCTTTCTGAACTGGCACCTTGGTGACCCGGCCTGGAAGCTGGCCTCATGTCTATTTCTGTCATAAAAGCTGGGTGGCCCAAAAAGTTCACAGGAACTTCTCTTGAACGGCCAAAAGATAGGAGCATCATACGGGGAGTTCTGTTTTATGACTATGGCCTGTGCAAGCTCCTCCAGTCACATTGAATATAGTACCTTCAGTAACCCCCATGGGGAAAAAAGTAAAAGTATGGTACACTAGATCTTGAAAGGACTGCCCGCCTGCTACAATCCTGTCACACATCCACTCTCATGCATGCATCCTTCCTGAAGGACCCTATTTGCCTTAGTTTGTGGCTTTAAAATATGTGTCTTATCGCCCCTAAAGTGTTTATGCATTGGGAACTTCCTCTGGCTTGAGGTTTATTACAAGTTTTGTTATTAGGAACCTAATGTGTCTTGAGGAATATTACAGTTTTTGTTGCCTGTATCAATACCTTGCTCTATATGTATAACTATTATGTCTGTATAGCTGTTATCTTGTCTTGCTATTGCGGCACGTGTTTACTGCGCTCCAGCTTTCTAGCACAGGGGTCATTGCAGAAGATTTAAAGGTTGTGGATTGTAGGGTGGGAATACTGGAGTGTGCGAGTGTGGGGAACATGGTGATCCTATGGCCAGCATCCTCACTGAACTTGAAACACTTTGTGATGTAACTGGCCTTTTGCTAGGCTAACGCTTCATCAGAGAAACTAAGAAAGGGAACCCTGAGCTCCGTGTACATTCTGCCACCTCTGGAAGCCTCCCATAGACAACTGCAAGGAAAAACCAAGGAAGAATCACTGAAGCCGAGGTTTGACCACCAGAATAACATCTCTCTGCCAGCTCCAACTGCACGGAACCATGGGGACGCCATTGAGTGCACGTGGCCTTGACACTTTTGACGCATGGACCAGTGATGGCTGGCTCAACCGGCACCTGGAGGACATGACCTGCAACGTGGGCTGCTATGTGTCCTGGAATAACTTCAGTGTGTCGTCCAAAGTTCACAGCATTATCTTCTGTACGGCCTGAAGGTAGGAGCGTCTTAAAGGGGGGTTTTGTTTTCTTAGTATGAGCTGTGAATGCACCTCCAGTAGCGCTATATATAGACCCTGCCGTAACACCGAGGGGGAGAAAAGTGAAATACAGTGTACTAGACCTTGAAGGGACTGCCTGTCTGCAGCAGTCCTATCACAGACCCACTCTCATGCATGCATCACACCTGAAGGACAAGATTAGCCTTTGTTGATGGCTTTCAAACATGTATCTTGTCGCCTCTAAGGTCTTTTTGCATTGGAAACTTCCTCCGGCTTGAGGGTTATTACAGCTTTTGTTGTTAGGAACCGAATGTGTCTTGCGGTTTATTGTAATTTTTGTTGCCTGTGTCAAAATCTTGCTCTATCTTAATTCCTGTTATCGCTACGTTGCTGTTATCTTCTCTTGCTATCGCGGCTTGTGTTTCCAGTGCTCCAGTTTATTTGCACATGGACCACTGTGGAAGATTCAAATAGTGTGGACTATAAGGTGAGAATCCTGGAGGTGGGGTGTGTTGGGAAGATGTTGTTCTATGACCCGGATCCTCACTGAACTTCAACCACTTTGTGATGTAACTGGCCTGTTGCTAGGCTGCGGCTTCAACAGAGGACCTCAGAGAGGAATCCCCGAGCTCAGTGTACATGTTAACAACTATGGATGCCTCCCCTATACAACTTCAGGAGCAAACCAAGGAAGAATCACTGAAGCAGAGGTTTGGCTGCCAGAATAACATCTTCCTGCCAGCGCCAAGTTCTCGGAAGCCGGGAGAGTCCGTTCATTGAATGTGACAATGGAACGTTGGACACATGGACAAAATTGCTCTCTGAACTGGCACCTTGGTGACCCGGCCTGGAAGCTGGCCTCATGTCTATTTCTCTCATAAAAGCTGGGTGGCCCAAAAAGTTCACAGTAACTTCTCTTGAACGGCCAAAAGATAGGAGCATCATACGGGGAGTTCTGTTTTATTACTATGGCCTGTGCATGCTCCTCCAGTCACATTGAATATAGTATCTTCAGTAATCCCCATGGGGAAAAAAGTAAAAGTATGGTACACTAGATCTTGAACGGACTGCCCACCTGCTGCAATCCTGTCACACATCCACTCTCATGCATGCATCCTTCCTGAAGGACCCTATTTGCCTTAATTAGTTGCTTTAAAATATGTGTCTTATCGCCCCTAAAGTGTTTATGCATTGGGAACTTCCTCTGGCTTGAGGTTTATTACAAGTTTTGTTATTAGGAACCTAATGTATCTTGAGGAATATTACAGTTTTTGTTGCCTGTATCAATACCTTGCTCTATATTTATAACTATTATGTCTATATAGCTGTTACATTGTCTTGCTATTGTGGCACGTGTTTACTGCACTCCAGCTTTCTAGCACAGGGGTCATTGCAGAAGATTTAAAGGTTGTGGATTGTAGGGTGGGAATACTGGAGTGTGCGAGTGTGGGGAACATGGTGATCCTATGGCCAGCATCCTCACTGAACTTGAAACACTTTGTGATGTAACTGGCCTTTTGCTAGGCTAACGCTTCATCAGAGAAACTAAGAAAGGGAACCCTGAGCTCCGTGTACATTCTGCCACCTCTGGAAGCCTCCCATAGACAACTGCAAGGAAAAACCAAGGAAGAATCCCTGAAGCCAAGGTTTGGCCAACAGAATAACATCTCTCTGCCAGCTCCAACTGCACGGAACCATGCGGACGCCATTGAGTGCATGTGGCCTTGACACTTTTGACGCATGGACCAGTGATGGCTGGCTCAACCGGCACCTGGAGGACATGACCTGCAACGTGGGCTGCTATGTGTCCTGGAATAACTTCAGTGTGTCGTCCAAAGGTCACAGCATTATCTTCTGAACGGCCAGAAGGTAGCAGCGTCTTAAAGGGGGGTTTTGTTTTCTTAGTATGAGCTGTGAATGCACCTCCAGTAGCGCTATATATAGACACTACTGTAACACCGAGGGGAAAAAAAGTGAAATATGGTGTACTAGACCTTGAAGGGACTGCCTGTCTGCAGCAGTCCTATCACAGACCCACTCTCATGCATGCATCACACCTGAAGGACAAGATTAGCCTTTGTTGATGTCTTTCAAACATGTGTGTTGTCACCTCTAAGGTCTTTTTGCCTTGGGAACTTCCTCCGGCTTGAGGATTATTACAGCTTTTGTTGTTAGGAACCGAATGTGTCTTGCGGTTTATTGTAATTTTCGTTGCCTGTGTCAAAATATTGCTCTATCTTAATTCCTGTTATCGCTACGTTGCTGTTATCTTCTCTTGCTTTCGCGGCTTGTGTTTCCAGTGCTCCAGTTTATTTGCACATGGACCATTGCGGAAGATTCAAATAGTGTGGACTATAAGGCGAGAATCCTGGAGGTGGGGTGTGTGGGGAAGATGTTGTTCTATGACCCGGATCCTCACTGAACTTCAACCACTTTGTGATGTAACTGGCCTGTTGCTAGGCTGCGGCTTCAACAGAGGACCTCAGAGAGGAATCCCGGAGCTCAGTGTACATGTTAACAACTATGGATGCCTCCCCTATACAACTTCAGGAGCAAACCAAGGAAGAATCACTGAAGCAGAGGTTTGGCTGCCAGAATAACATCTTCCTGCCAGCACCAAGTTCTCGGAAGCCGGGAGAGTCCGTTCATTGAATGTGGCAATGGAACTTTGGACACATGGACAAAATGGCTTTCTGAACTGGCACCTTGGTGACCCGGCCTGGAAGCTGGCCTCATGTCTATTTCTGTCATAAAAGCTGGGTGGCCCAAAAAGTTCACAGGAACTTCTCTTGAACGGCCAAAAGATAGGAGCATCATACGGGGAGTTCTGTTTTATGACTATGGCCTGTGCAAGCTCCTCCAGTCACATTGAATATAGTACCTTCAGTAACCCCCATGGGGAAAAAAGTAAAAGTATGGTACACTAGATCTTGAAAGGACTGCCCGCCTGCTACAATCCTGTCCCACATCCACTCTCATGCATGCATCCTTCCTGAAGGACCCTATTTGCCGTAGTTTGTGGCTTTAAAATATGTGTCTTATCGCCCCTAAAGTGTTTATGCATTGGGAACTTCCTCTGGCTTGAGGTTTATTACAAGTTTTGTTATTAGGAACCTAATGTGTCTTGAGGAATATTACAGTTTTTGTTGCCTGTATCAATACCTTGCTCTATATGTATAACTATTATGTCTGTATAGCTGTTATCTTGTCTTGCTATTGCGGCACGTGTTTACTGCGCTCCAGCTTTCTAGCACAGGGGTCATTGCAGAAGATTTAAAGGTTGTGGATTGTAGGGTGGGAATACTGGAGTGTGCGAGTGTGGGGAACATGGTGATCCTATGGCCAGCATCCTCACTGAACTTGAAACACTTTGTGATGTAACTGGCCTTTTGCTAGGCTAACGCTTCATCAGAGAAACTAAGAAAGGGAACCCTGAGCTCCGTGTACATTCTGCCACCTCTGGAAGCCTCCCATAGACAACTGCAAGGAAAAACCAAGGAAGAATCACTGAAGCCGAGGTTTGACCACCAGAATAACATCTCTCTGCCAGCTCCAACTGCACGGAACCATGGGGACGCCATTGAGTGCACGTGGCCTTGACACTTTTGACGCATGGACCAGTGATGGCTGGCTCAACCGGCACCTGGAGGACATGACCTGCAACGTGGGCTGCTATGTGTCCTGGAATAACTTCAGTGTGTCGTCCAAAGTTCACAGCATTATCTTCTGTACGGCCTGAAGGTAGGAGCGTCTTAAAGGGGGGTTTTGTTTTCTTAGTATGAGCTGTGAATGCACCTCCAGTAGCGCTATATATAGACGCTGCCGTAACACCGAGGGGGAAAAAAGTGAAATATGGTGTACTAGACCTTGAAGGGACTGCCTGTCTGCAGCAGTCCTATCACAGACCCACTCTCATGCATGCATCACACCTGAAGGACAAGATTAGCCTTTGTTGATGGCTTTCAAACATGTATCTTGTCGCCTCTAAGGTCTTTTTGCATTGGGAACTTCCTCCGGCTTGAGGATTATTACAGCTTTTGTTGTTAGGAACCGAATGTGTCTTGCGGTTTATTGTAATTTTTGTTGCCTGTGTCAAAATCTTGCTCTATCTTAATTCCTGTTATCGCTACGTTGCTTTTATCTTCTCTTGCTTTCGCGGCTTGTGTTTCCAGTGCTCCAGTTTATTTGCACATGGACCATTGCGGAAGATTCAAATAGTGTAGACTATAAGGCGAGAATCCTGGAGGTGGGGTGTGTGGGGAAGATGTTGTTCTATGACCCGGATCCTCACTGAACTTCAACCACTTTGTGATGTAACTGGCCTGTTGCTAGGCTGCGGCTTCAACAGAGGACCTCAGAGAGGAATCCCGGAGCTCAGTGTACATGTTAACAACTATGGATGCCTCCCCTATACAACTTCAGGAGCAAACCAAGGAAGAATCACTGAAGCAGAGGTTTGGCTGCCAGAATAACATCTTCCTGCCAGCACCAAGTTCTCGGAAGCCGGGAGAGTCCGTTCATTGAATGTGGCAATGGAACTTTGGACACATGGACAAAATGGCTTTCTGAACTGGCACCTTGGTGACCCGGCCTGGAAGCTGGCCTCATGTCTATTTCTGTCATAAAAGCTGGGTGGCCCAAAAAGTTCACAGGAACTTCTCTTGAACGGCCAAAAGATAGGAGCATCATACGGGGAGTTCTGTTTTATGACTATGGCCTGTGCAAGCTCCTCCAGTCACATTGAATATAGTACCTTCAGTAACCCCCATGGGGAAAAAAGTAAAAGTATGGTACACTAGATCTTGAAAGGACTGCCCGCCTGCTACAATCCTGTCCCACATCCACTCTCATGCATGCATCCTTCCTGAAGGACCCTATTTGCCGTAGTTTGTGGCTTTAAAATATGTGTCTTATCGCCCCTAAAGTGTTTATGCATTGGGAACTTCCTCTGGCTTGAGGTTTATTACAAGTTTTGTTATTAGGAACCTAATGTGTCTTGAGGAATATTACAGTTTTTGTTGCCTGTATCAATACCTTGCTCTATATGTATAACTATTATGTCTGTATAGCTGTTATCTTGTCTTGCTATTGCGGCACGTGTTTACTGCGCTCCAGCTTTCTAGCACAGGGGTCATTGCAGAAGATTTAAAGGTTGTGGATTGTAGGGTGGGAATACTGGAGTGTGCGAGTGTGGGGAACATGGTGATCCTATGGCCAGCATCCTCACTGAACTTGAAACACTTTGTGATGTAACTGGCCTTTTGCTAGGCTAACGCTTCATCAGAGAAACTAAGAAAGGGAACCCTGAGCTCCGTGTACATTCTGCCACCTCTGGAAGCCTCCCATAGACAACTGCAAGGAAAAACCAAGGAAGAATCACTGAAGCCGAGGTTTGACCACCAGAATAACATCTCTCTGCCAGCTCCAACTGCACGGAACCATGGGGACGCCATTGAGTGCACGTGGCCTTGACACTTTTGACGCATGGACCAGTGATGGCTGGCTCAACCGGCACCTGGAGGACATGACCTGCAACGTGGGCTGCTATGTGTCCTGGAATAACTTCAGTGTGTCGTCCAAAGTTCACAGCATTATCTTCTGTACGGCCTGAAGGTAGGAGCGTCTTAAAGGGGGGTTTTGTTTTCTTAGTATGAGCTGTGAATGCACCTCCAGTAGCGCTATATATAGACGCTGCCGTAACACCGAGGGGGAAAAAAGTGAAATATGGTGTACTAGACCTTGAAGGGACTGCCTGTCTGCAGCAGTCCTATCACAGACCCACTCTCATGCATGCATCACACCTGAAGGACAAGATTAGCCTTTGTTGATGGCTTTCAAACATGTATCTTGTCGCCTCTAAGGTCTTTTTGCATTGGGAACTTCCTCCGGCTTGAGGATTATTACAGCTTTTGTTGTTAGGAACCGAATGTGTCTTGCGGTTTATTGTAATTTTTGTTGCCTGTGTCAAAATCTTGCTCTATCTTAATTCCTGTTATCGCTACGTTGCTTTTATCTTCTCTTGCTTTCGCGGCTTGTGTTTCCAGTGCTCCAGTTTATTTGCACATGGACCATTGCGGAAGATTCAAATAGTGTAGACTATAAGGCGAGAATCCTGGAGGTGGGGTGTGTGGGGAAGATGTTGTTCTATGACCCGGATCCTCACTGAACTTCAACCACTTTGTGATGTAACTGGCCTGTTGCTAGGCTGCGGCTTCAACAGAGGACCTCAGAGAGGAATCCCGGAGCTCAGTGTACATGTTAACAACTATGGATGCCTCCCCTATACAACTTCAGGAGCAAACCAAGGAAGAATCACTGAAGCAGAGGTTTGGCTGCCAGAATAACATCTTCCTGCCAGCACCAAGTTCTCGGAAGCCGGGAGAGTCCGTTCATTGAATGTGGCAATGGAACTTTGGACACATGGACAAAATGGCTTTCTGAACTGGCACCTTGGTGACCCGGCCTGGAAGCTGGCCTCATGTCTATTTCTGTCATAAAAGCTGGGTGGCCCAAAAAGTTCACAGGAACTTCTCTTGAACGGCCAAAAGATAGGAGCATCATACGGGGAGTTCTGTTTTATGACTATGGCCTGTGCAAGCTCCTCCAGTCACATTGAATATAGTACCTTCAGTAACCCCCATGGGGAAAAAAGTAAAAGTATGGTACACTAGATCTTGAAAGGACTGCCCGCCTGCTACAATCCTGTCCCACATCCACTCTCATGCATGCATCCTTCCTGAAGGACCCTATTTGCCGTAGTTTGTGGCTTTAAAATATGTGTCTTATCGCCCCTAAAGTGTTTATGCATTGGGAACTTCCTCTGGCTTGAGGTTTATTACAAGTTTTGTTATTAGGAACCTAATGTGTCTTGAGGAATATTACAGTTTTTGTTGCCTGTATCAATACCTTGCTCTATATGTATAACTATTATGTCTGTATAGCTGTTATCTTGTCTTGCTATTGCGGCACGTGTTTACTGCGCTCCAGCTTTCTAGCACAGGGGTCATTGCAGAAGATTTAAAGGTTGTGGATTGTAGGGTGGGAATACTGGAGTGTGCGAGTGTGGGGAACATGGTGATCCTATGGCCAGCATCCTCACTGAACTTGAAACACTTTGTGATGTAACTGGCCTTTTGCTAGGCTAACGCTTCATCAGAGAAACTAAGAAAGGGAACCCTGAGCTCCGTGTACATTCTGCCACCTCTGGAAGCCTCCCATAGACAACTGCAAGGAAAAACCAAGGAAGAATCACTGAAGCCGAGGTTTGACCACCAGAATAACATCTCTCTGCCAGCTCCAACTGCACGGAACCATGGGGACGCCATTGAGTGCACGTGGCCTTGACACTTTTGACGCATGGACCAGTGATGGCTGGCTCAACCGGCACCTGGAGGACATGACCTGCAACGTGGGCTGCTATGTGTCCTGGAATAACTTCAGTGTGTCGTCCAAAGTTCACAGCATTATCTTCTGTACGGCCTGAAGGTAGGAGCGTCTTAAAGGGGGGTTTTGTTTTCTTAGTATGAGCTGTGAATGCACCTCCAGTAGCGCTATATATAGACCCTGCCGTAACACCGAGGGGGAGAAAAGTGAAATACAGTGTACTAGACCTTGAAGGGACTGCCTGTCTGCAGCAGTCCTATCACAGACCCACTCTCATGCATGCATCACACCTGAAGGACAAGATTAGCCTTTGTTGATGGCTTTCAAACATGTATCTTGTCGCCTCTAAGGTCTTTTTGCATTGGGAACTTCCTCCGGCTTGAGGATTATTACAGCTTTTGTTGTTAGGAACCGAATGTGTCTTGCGGTTTATTGTAATTTTTGTTGCCTGTGTCAAAATCTTGCTCTATCTTAATTCCTGTTATCGCTACGTTGCTGTTATCTTCTCTTGCTTTCGCGGCTTGTGTTTCCAGTGCTCCAGTTTATTTGCACATGGACCATTGCGGAAGATTCAAATAGTGTAGACTATAAGGCGAGAATCCTGGAGGTGGGGTGTGTGGGGAAGATGTTGTTCTATGACCCGGATCCTCACTGAACTTCAACCACTTTGTGATGTAACTGGCCTGTTGCTAGGCTGCGGCTTCAACAGAGGACCTCAGAGAGGAATCCCGGAGCTCAGTGTACATGTTAACAACTATGGATGCCTCCCCTATACAACTTCAGGAGCAAACCAAGGAAGAATCACTGAAGCAGAGGTTTGGCTGCCAGAATAACATCTTCCTGCCAGCACCAAGTTCTCGGAAGCCGGGAGAGTCCGTTCATTGAATGTGGCAATGGAACTTTGGACACATGGACAAAATGGCTTTCTGAACTGGCACCTTGGTGACCCGGCCTGGAAGCTGGCCTCATGTCTATTTCTGTCATAAAAGCTGGGTGGCCCAAAAAGTTCACAGGAACTTCTCTTGAACGGCCAAAAGATAGGAGCATCATACGGGGAGTTCTGTTTTATGACTATGGCCTGTGCAAGCTCCTCCAGTCACATTGAATATAGTACCTTCAGTAACCCCCATGGGGAAAAAAGTAAAAGTATGGTACACTAGATCTTGAAAGGACTGCCCGCCTGCTACAATCCTGTCACACATCCACTCTCATGCATGCATCCTTCCTGAAGGACCCTATTTGCCTTAGTTTGTGGCTTTAAAATATGTGTCTTATCGCCCCTAAAGTGTTTATGCATTGGGAACTTCCTCTGGCTTGAGGTTTATTACAAGTTTTGTTATTAGGAACCTAATGTGTCTTGAGGAATATTACAGTTTTTGTTGCCTGTATCAATACCTTGCTCTATATGTATAACTATTATGTCTGTATAGCTGTTATCTTGTCTTGCTATTGCGGCACGTGTTTACTGCGCTCCAGCTTTCTAGCACAGGGGTCATTGCAGAAGATTTAAAGGTTGTGGATTGTAGGGTGGGAATACTGGAGTGTGCGAGTGTGGGGAACATGGTGATCCTATGGCCAGCATCCTCACTGAACTTGAAACACTTTGTGATGTAACTGGCCTTTTGCTAGGCTAACGCTTCATCAGAGAAACTAAGAAAGGGAACCCTGAGCTCCGTGTACATTCTGCCACCTCTGGAAGCCTCCCATAGACAACTGCAAGGAAAAACCAAGGAAGAATCACTGAAGCCGAGGTTTGACCACCAGAATAACATCTCTCTGCCAGCTCCAACTGCACGGAACCATGGGGACGCCATTGAGTGCACGTGGCCTTGACACTTTTGACGCATGGACCAGTGATGGCTGGCTCAACCGGCACCTGGAGGACATGACCTGCAACGTGGGCTGCTATGTGTCCTGGAATAACTTCAGTGTGTCGTCCAAAGTTCACAGCATTATCTTCTGTACGGCCTGAAGGTAGGAGCGTCTTAAAGGGGGGTTTTGTTTTCTTAGTATGAGCTGTGAATGCACCTCCAGTAGCGCTATATATAGACCCTGCCGTAACACCGAGGGGGAGAAAAGTGAAATACAGTGTACTAGACCTTGAAGGGACTGCCTGTCTGCAGCAGTCCTATCACAGACCCACTCTCATGCATGCATCACACCTGAAGGACAAGATTAGCCTTTGTTGATGGCTTTCAAACATGTATCTTGTCGCCTCTAAGGTCTTTTTGCATTGGGAACTTCCTCCGGCTTGAGGATTATTACACCTTTTGTTGTTAGGAACCGAATGTGTCTTGCGGTTTATTGTAATTTTTGTTGCCTGTGTCAAAATCTTGCTCTATCTTAATTCCTGTTATCGCTACGTTGCTGTTATCTTCTCTTGCTATCGCGGCTTGTGTTTCCAGTGCTCCAGTTTATTTGCACATGGACCACTGTGGAAGATTCAAATAGTGTGGACTATAAGGTGAGAATCCTGGAGGTGGGGTGTGTTGGGAAGATGTTGTTCTATGACCCGGATCCTCACTGAACTTCAACCACTTTGTGATGTAACTGGCCTGTTGCTAGGCTGCGGCTTCAACAGAGGACCTCAGAGAGGAATCCCCGAGCTCAGTGTACATGTTAACAACTATGGATGCCTCCCCTATACAACTTCAGGAGCAAACCAAGGAAGAATCACTGAAGCAGAGGTTTGGCTGCCAGAATAACATCTTCCTGCCAGCGCCAAGTTCTCGGAAGCCGGGAGAGTCCGTTCATTGAATGTGACAATGGAACGTTGGACACATGGACAAAATTGCTCTCTGAACTGGCACCTTGGTGACCCGGCCTGGAAGCTGGCCTCATGTCTATTTCTCTCATAAAAGCTGGGTGGCCCAAAAAGTTCACAGTAACTTCTCTTGAACGGCCAAAAGATAGGAGCATCATACGGGGAGTTCTGTTTTATTACTATGGCCTGTGCATGCTCCTCCAGTCACATTGAATATAGTACCTTCAGTAACCCCCATGGGGAAAAAAGTAAAAGTATGGTACACTAGATCTTGAACGGACTGCCCACCTGCTGCAATCCTGTCACACATCCACTCTCATGCATGCATCCTTCCTGAAGGACCCTATTTGCCTTAATTAGTTGCTTTAAAATATGTGTCTTATCGCCCCTAAAGTGTTTATGCATTGGGAACTTCCTCTGGCTTGAGGTTTATTACAAGTTTTGTTATTAGGAACCTAATGTATCTTGAGGAATATTACAGTTTTTGTTGCCTGTATCAATACCTTGCTCTATATTTATAACTATTATGTCTATATAGCTGTTACATTGTCTTGCTATTGTGGCACGTGTTTACTGCACTCCAGCTTTCTAGCACAGGGGTCATTGCAGAAGATTTAAAGGTTGTGGATTGTAGGGTGGGAATACTGGAGTGTGCGAGTGTGGGGAACATGGTGATCCTATGGCCAGCATCCTCACTGAACTTGAAACACTTTGTGATGTAACTGGCCTTTTGCTAGGCTAACGCTTCATCAGAGAAACTAAGAAAGGGAACCCTGAGCTCCGTGTACATTCTGCCACCTCTGGAAGCCTCCCATAGACAACTGCAAGGAAAAACCAAGGAAGAATCACTGAAGCCAAGGTTTGGCCAACAGAATAACATCTCTCTGCCAGCTCCAACTGCACGGAACCATGCGGACGCCATTGAGTGCATGTGGCCTTGACACTTTTGACGCATGGACCAGTGATGGCTGGCTCAACCGGCACCTGGAGGACATGACCTGCAACGTGGGCTGCTATGTGTCCTGGAATAACTTCAGTGTGTCGTCCAAAGGTCACAGCATTATCTTCTGAACGGCCAGAAGGTAGCAGCGTCTTAAAGGGGGGTTTTGTTTTCTTAGTATGAGCTGTGAATGCACCTCCAGTAGCGCTATATATAGACACTACTGTAACACCGAGGGGAAAAAAAGTGAAATATGGTGTACTAGACCTTGAAGGGACTGCCTGTCTGCAGCAGTCCTATCACAGACCCACTCTCATGCATGCATCACACCTGAAGGACAAGATTAGCCTTTGTTGATGTCTTTCAAACATGTGTGTTGTCACCTCTAAGGTCTTTTTGCCTTGGGAACTTCCTCCGGCTTGAGGATTATTACAGCTTTTGTTGTTAGGAACCGAATGTGTCTTGCGGTTTATTGTAATTTTCGTTGCCTGTGTCAAAATATTGCTCTATCTTAATTCCTGTTATCGCTACGTTGCTGTTATCTTCTCTTGCTTTCGCGGCTTGTGTTTCCAGTGCTCCAGTTTATTTGCACATGGACCATTGCGGAAGATTCAAATAGTGTGGACTATAAGGCGAGAATCCTGGAGGTGGGGTGTGTGGGGAAGATGTTGTTCTATGACCCGGATCCTCACTGAACTTCAACCACTTTGTGATGTAACTGGCCTGTTGCTAGGCTGCGGCTTCAACAGAGGACCTCAGAGAGGAATCCCGGAGCTCAGTGTACATGTTAACAACTATGGATGCCTCCCCTATACAACTTCAGGAGCAAACCAAGGAAGAATCACTGAAGCAGAGGTTTGGCTGCCAGAATAACATCTTCCTGCCAGCACCAAGTTCTCGGAAGCCGGGAGAGTCCGTTCATTGAATGTGGCAATGGAACTTTGGACACATGGACAAAATGGCTTTCTGAACTGGCACCTTGGTGACCCGGCCTGGAAGCTGGCCTCATGTCTATTTCTGTCATAAAAGCTGGGTGGCCCAAAAAGTTCACAGGAACTTCTCTTGAACGGCCAAAAGATAGGAGCATCATACGGGGAGTTCTGTTTTATGACTATGGCCTGTGCAAGCTCCTCCAGTCACATTGAATATAGTACCTTCAGTAACCCCCATGGGGAAAAAAGTAAAAGTATGGTACACTAGATCTTGAAAGGACTGCCCGCCTGCTACAATCCTGTCCCACATCCACTCTCATGCATGCATCCTTCCTGAAGGACCCTATTTGCCGTAGTTTGTGGCTTTAAAATATGTGTCTTATCGCCCCTAAAGTGTTTATGCATTGGGAACTTCCTCTGGCTTGAGGTTTATTACAAGTTTTGTTATTAGGAACCTAATGTGTCTTGAGGAATATTACAGTTTTTGTTGCCTGTATCAATACCTTGCTCTATATGTATAACTATTATGTCTGTATAGCTGTTATCTTGTCTTGCTATTGCGGCACGTGTTTACTGCGCTCCAGCTTTCTAGCACAGGGGTCATTGCAGAAGATTTAAAGGTTGTGGATTGTAGGGTGGGAATACTGGAGTGTGCGAGTGTGGGGAACATGGTGATCCTATGGCCAGCATCCTCACTGAACTTGAAACACTTTGTGATGTAACTGGCCTTTTGCTAGGCTAACGCTTCATCAGAGAAACTAAGAAAGGGAACCCTGAGCTCCGTGTACATTCTGCCACCTCTGGAAGCCTCCCATAGACAACTGCAAGGAAAAACCAAGGAAGAATCACTGAAGCCGAGGTTTGACCACCAGAATAACATCTCTCTGCCAGCTCCAACTGCACGGAACCATGGGGACGCCATTGAGTGCACGTGGCCTTGACACTTTTGACGCATGGACCAGTGATGGCTGGCTCAACCGGCACCTGGAGGACATGACCTGCAACGTGGGCTGCTATGTGTCCTGGAATAACTTCAGTGTGTCGTCCAAAGTTCACAGCATTATCTTCTGTACGGCCTGAAGGTAGGAGCGTCTTAAAGGGGGGTTTTGTTTTCTTAGTATGAGCTGTGAATGCACCTCCAGTAGCGCTATATATAGACGCTGCCGTAACACCGAGGGGGAAAAAAGTGAAATATGGTGTACTAGACCTTGAAGGGACTGCCTGTCTGCAGCAGTCCTATCACAGACCCACTCTCATGCATGCATCACACCTGAAGGACAAGATTAGCCTTTGTTGATGGCTTTCAAACATGTATCTTGTCGCCTCTAAGGTCTTTTTGCATTGGGAACTTCCTCCGGCTTGAGGATTATTACAGCTTTTGTTGTTAGGAACCGAATGTGTCTTGCGGTTTATTGTAATTTTTGTTGCCTGTGTCAAAATCTTGCTCTATCTTAATTCCTGTTATCGCTACGTTGCTTTTATCTTCTCTTGCTTTCGCGGCTTGTGTTTCCAGTGCTCCAGTTTATTTGCACATGGACCATTGCGGAAGATTCAAATAGTGTAGACTATAAGGCGAGAATCCTGGAGGTGGGGTGTGTGGGGAAGATGTTGTTCTATGACCCGGATCCTCACTGAACTTCAACCACTTTGTGATGTAACTGGCCTGTTGCTAGGCTGCGGCTTCAACAGAGGACCTCAGAGAGGAATCCCGGAGCTCAGTGTACATGTTAACAACTATGGATGCCTCCCCTATACAACTTCAGGAGCAAACCAAGGAAGAATCACTGAAGCAGAGGTTTGGCTGCCAGAATAACATCTTCCTGCCAGCACCAAGTTCTCGGAAGCCGGGAGAGTCCGTTCATTGAATGTGGCAATGGAACTTTGGACACATGGACAAAATGGCTTTCTGAACTGGCACCTTGGTGACCCGGCCTGGAAGCTGGCCTCATGTCTATTTCTGTCATAAAAGCTGGGTGGCCCAAAAAGTTCACAGGAACTTCTCTTGAACGGCCAAAAGATAGGAGCATCATACGGGGAGTTCTGTTTTATGACTATGGCCTGTGCAAGCTCCTCCAGTCACATTGAATATAGTACCTTCAGTAACCCCCATGGGGAAAAAAGTAAAAGTATGGTACACTAGATCTTGAAAGGACTGCCCGCCTGCTACAATCCTGTCCCACATCCACTCTCATGCATGCATCCTTCCTGAAGGACCCTATTTGCCGTAGTTTGTGGCTTTAAAATATGTGTCTTATCGCCCCTAAAGTGTTTATGCATTGGGAACTTCCTCTGGCTTGAGGTTTATTACAAGTTTTGTTATTAGGAACCTAATGTGTCTTGAGGAATATTACAGTTTTTGTTGCCTGTATCAATACCTTGCTCTATATGTATAACTATTATGTCTGTATAGCTGTTATCTTGTCTTGCTATTGCGGCACGTGTTTACTGCGCTCCAGCTTTCTAGCACAGGGGTCATTGCAGAAGATTTAAAGGTTGTGGATTGTAGGGTGGGAATACTGGAGTGTGCGAGTGTGGGGAACATGGTGATCCTATGGCCAGCATCCTCACTGAACTTGAAACACTTTGTGATGTAACTGGCCTTTTGCTAGGCTAACGCTTCATCAGAGAAACTAAGAAAGGGAACCCTGAGCTCCGTGTACATTCTGCCACCTCTGGAAGCCTCCCATAGACAACTGCAAGGAAAAACCAAGGAAGAATCACTGAAGCCGAGGTTTGACCACCAGAATAACATCTCTCTGCCAGCTCCAACTGCACGGAACCATGGGGACGCCATTGA
Source organism: Manis pentadactyla (assembly GCF_030020395.1). Classification (NCBI taxonomy): domain Eukaryota; kingdom Metazoa; phylum Chordata; class Mammalia; order Pholidota; family Manidae; genus Manis; species Manis pentadactyla. Next base: position 147,924,949 of record NC_080023.1, read on the forward strand.
GTGCACGTGGCCTTGACACTTTTGACGCATGGACCAGTGATGGCTGGCTCAACCGGCACCTGGAGGACATGACCTGCAACGTGGGCTGCTATGTGTCCTGGAATAACTTCAGTGTGTCGTCCAAAGTTCACAGCATTATCTTCTGTACGGCCTGAAGGTAGGAGCGTCTTAAAGGGGGGTTTTGTTTTCTTAGTATGAGCTGTGAATGCACCTCCAGTAGCGCTATATATAGACCCTGCCGTAACACCGAGGGGGAGAAAAGTGAAATACAGTGTACTAGACCTTGAAGGGACTGCCTGTCTGCAGCAGTCCTATCACAGACCCACTCTCATGCATGCATCACACCTGAAGGACAAGATTAGCCTTTGTTGATGGCTTTCAAACATGTATCTTGTCGCCTCTAAGGTCTTTTTGCATTGGGAACTTCCTCCGGCTTGAGGATTATTACAGCTTTTGTTGTTAGGAACCGAATGTGTCTTGCGGTTTATTGTAATTTTTGTTGCCTGTGTCAAAATCTTGCTCTATCTTAATTCCTGTTATCGCTACGTTGCTGTTATCTTCTCTTGCTTTCGCGGCTTGTGTTTCCAGTGCTCCAGTTTATTTGCACATGGACCATTGCGGAAGATTCAAATAGTGTAGACTATAAGGCGAGAATCCTGGAGGTGGGGTGTGTGGGGAAGATGTTGTTCTATGACCCGGATCCTCACTGAACTTCAACCACTTTGTGATGTAACTGGCCTGTTGCTAGGCTGCGGCTTCAACAGAGGACCTCAGAGAGGAATCCCGGAGCTCAGTGTACATGTTAACAACTATGGATGCCTCCCCTATACAACTTCAGGAGCAAACCAAGGAAGAATCACTGAAGCAGAGGTTTGGCTGCCAGAATAACATCTTCCTGCCAGCACCAAGTTCTCGGAAGCCGGGAGAGTCCGTTCATTGAATGTGGCAATGGAACTTTGGACACATGGACAAAATGGCTTTCTGAACTGGCACCTTGGTGACCCGGCCTGGAAGCTGGCCTCATGTCTATTTCTGTCATAAAAGCTGGGTGGCCCAAAAAGTTCACAGGAACTTCTCTTGAACGGCCAAAAGATAGGAGCATCATACGGGGAGTTCTGTTTTATGACTATGGCCTGTGCAAGCTCCTCCAGTCACATTGAATATAGTACCTTCAGTAACCCCCATGGGGAAAAAAGTAAAAGTATGGTACACTAGATCTTGAAAGGACTGCCCGCCTGCTACAATCCTGTCACACATCCACTCTCATGCATGCATCCTTCCTGAAGGACCCTATTTGCCTTAGTTTGTGGCTTTAAAATATGTGTCTTATCGCCCCTAAAGTGTTTATGCATTGGGAACTTCCTCTGGCTTGAGGTTTATTACAAGTTTTGTTATTAGGAACCTAATGTGTCTTGAGGAATATTACAGTTTTTGTTGCCTGTATCAATACCTTGCTCTATATGTATAACTATTATGTCTGTATAGCTGTTATCTTGTCTTGCTATTGCGGCACGTGTTTACTGCGCTCCAGCTTTCTAGCACAGGGGTCATTGCAGAAGATTTAAAGGTTGTGGATTGTAGGGTGGGAATACTGGAGTGTGCGAGTGTGGGGAACATGGTGATCCTATGGCCAGCATCCTCACTGAACTTGAAACACTTTGTGATGTAACTGGCCTTTTGCTAGGCTAACGCTTCATCAGAGAAACTAAGAAAGGGAACCCTGAGCTCCGTGTACATTCTGCCACCTCTGGAAGCCTCCCATAGACAACTGCAAGGAAAAACCAAGGAAGAATCACTGAAGCCAAGGTTTGGCCAACAGAATAACATCTCTCTGCCAGCTCCAACTGCACGGAACCATGCGGACGCCATTGAGTGCATGTGGCCTTGACACTTTTGACGCATGGACCAGTGATGGCTGGCTCAACCGGCACCTGGAGGACATGACCTGCAACGTGGGCTGCTATGTGTCCTGGAATAACTTCAGTGTGTCGTCCAAAGGTCACAGCATTATCTTCTGAACGGCCAGAAGGTAGCAGCGTCTTAAAGGGGGGTTTTGTTTTCTTAGTATGAGCTGTGAATGCACCTCCAGTAGCGCTATATATAGACACTACTGTAACACCGAGGGGAAAAAAAGTGAAATACAGTGTACTAGACCTTGAAGGGACTGCCTGTCTGCAGCAGTCCTATCACAGACCCACTCTCATGCATGCATCACACCTGAAGGACAAGATTAGCCTTTGTTGATGTCTTTCAAACATGTGTGTTGTCACCTCTAAGGTCTTTTTGCCTTGGGAACTTCCTCCGGCTTGAGGATTATTACAGCTTTTGTTGTTAGGAACCGAATGTGTCTTGCGGTTTATTGTAATTTTCGTTGCCTGTGTCAAAATATTGCTCTATCTTAATTCCTGTTATCGCTACGTTGCTGTTATCTTCTCTTGCTTTCGCGGCTTGTGTTTCCAGTGCTCCAGTTTATTTGCACATGGACCATTGCGGAAGATTCAAATAGTGTGGACTATAAGGCGAGAATCCTGGAGGTGGGGTGTGTGGGGAAGATGTTGTTCTATGACCCGGATCCTCACTGAACTTCAACCACTTTGTGATGTAACTGGCCTGTTGCTAGGCTGCGGCTTCAACAGAGGACCTCAGAGAGGAATCCCGGAGCTCAGTGTACATGTTAACAACTATGGATGCCTCCCCTATACAACTTCAGGAGCAAACCAAGGAAGAATCACTGAAGCAGAGGTTTGGCTGCCAGAATAACATCTTCCTGCCAGCACCAAGTTCTCGGAAGCCGGGAGAGTCCGTTCATTGAATGTGGCAATGGAACTTTGGACACATGGACAAAATGGCTTTCTGAACTGGCACCTTGGTGACCCGGCCTGGAAGCTGGCCTCATGTCTATTTCTGTCATAAAAGCTGGGTGGCCCAAAAAGTTCACAGGAACTTCTCTTGAACGGCCAAAAGATAGGAGCATCATACGGGGAGTTCTGTTTTATGACTATGGCCTGTGCAAGCTCCTCCAGTCACATTGAATATAGTACCTTCAGTAACCCCCATGGGGAAAAAAGTAAAAGTATGGTACACTAGATCTTGAAAGGACTGCCCGCCTGCTACAATTCTGTCCCACATCCACTCTCATGCATGCATCCTTCCTGAAGGACCCTATTTGCCGTAGTTTGTGGCTTTAAAATATGTGTCTTATCGCCCCTAAAGTGTTTATGCATTGGGAACTTCCTCTGGCTTGAGGTTTATTACAAGTTTTGTTATTAGGAACCTAATGTGTCTTGAGGAATATTACAGTTTTTGTTGCCTGTATCAATACCTTGCTCTATATGTATAACTATTATGTCTGTATAGCTGTTATCTTGTCTTGCTATTGCGGCACGTGTTTACTGCGCTCCAGCTTTCTAGCACAGGGGTCATTGCAGAAGATTTAAAGGTTGTGGATTGTAGGGTGGGAATACTGGAGTGTGCGAGTGTGGGGAACATGGTGATCCTATGGCCAGCATCCTCACTGAACTTGAAACACTTTGTGATGTAACTGGCCTTTTGCTAGGCTAACGCTTCATCAGAGAAACTAAGAAAGGGAACCCTGAGCTCCGTGTACATTCTGCCACCTCTGGAAGCCTCCCATAGACAACTGCAAGGAAAAACCAAGGAAGAATCACTGAAGCCGAGGTTTGACCACCAGAATAACATCTCTCTGCCAGCTCCAACTGCACGGAACCATGGGGACGCCATTGAGTGCACGTGGCCTTGACACTTTTGACGCATGGACCAGTGATGGCTGGCTCAACCGGCACCTGGAGGACATGACCTGCAACGTGGGCTGCTATGTGTCCTGGAATAACTTCAGTGTGTCGTCCAAAGTTCACAGCATTATCTTCTGTACGGCCTGAAGGTAGGAGCGTCTTAAAGGGGGGTTTTGTTTTCTTAGTATGAGCTGTGAATGCACCTCCAGTAGCGCTATATATAGACGCTGCCGTAACACCGAGGGGGAAAAAAGTGAAATATGGTGTACTAGACCTTGAAGGGACTGCCTGTCTGCAGCAGTCCTATCACAGACCCACTCTCATGCATGCATCACACCTGAAGGACAAGATTAGCCTTTGTTGATGGCTTTCAAACATGTATCTTGTCGCCTCTAAGGTCTTTTTGCATTGGGAACTTCCTCCGGCTTGAGGATTATTACAGCTTTTGTTGTTAGGAACCGAATGTGTCTTGCGGTTTATTGTAATTTTTGTTGCCTGTGTCAAAATCTTGCTCTATCTTAATTCCTGTTATCGCTACGTTGCTTTTATCTTCTCTTGCTTTCGCGGCTTGTGTTTCCAGTGCTCCAGTTTATTTGCACATGGACCATTGCGGAAGATTCAAATAGTGTAGACTATAAGGCGAGAATCCTGGAGGTGGGGTGTGTGGGGAAGATGTTGTTCTATGACCCGGATCCTCACTGAACTTCAACCACTTTGTGATGTAACTGGCCTGTTGCTAGGCTGCGGCTTCAACAGAGGACCTCAGAGAGGAATCCCGGAGCTCAGTGTACATGTTAACAACTATGGATGCCTCCCCTATACAACTTCAGGAGCAAACCAAGGAAGAATCACTGAAGCAGAGGTTTGGCTGCCAGAATAACATCTTCCTGCCAGCACCAAGTTCTCGGAAGCCGGGAGAGTCCGTTCATTGAATGTGGCAATGGAACTTTGGACACATGGACAAAATGGCTTTCTGAACTGGCACCTTGGTGACCCGGCCTGGAAGCTGGCCTCATGTCTATTTCTGTCATAAAAGCTGGGTGGCCCAAAAAGTTCACAGGAACTTCTCTTGAACGGCCAAAAGATAGGAGCATCATACGGGGAGTTCTGTTTTATGACTATGGCCTGTGCAAGCTCCTCCAGTCACATTGAATATAGTACCTTCAGTAACCCCCATGGGGAAAAAAGTAAAAGTATGGTACACTAGATCTTGAAAGGACTGCCCGCCTGCTACAATCCTGTCCCACATCCACTCTCATGCATGCATCCTTCCTGAAGGACCCTATTTGCCGTAGTTTGTGGCTTTAAAATATGTGTCTTATCGCCCCTAAAGTGTTTATGCATTGGGAACTTCCTCTGGCTTGAGGTTTATTACAAGTTTTGTTATTAGGAACCTAATGTGTCTTGAGGAATATTACAGTTTTTGTTGCCTGTATCAATACCTTGCTCTATATGTATAACTATTATGTCTGTATAGCTGTTATCTTGTCTTGCTATTGCGGCACGTGTTTACTGCGCTCCAGCTTTCTAGCACAGGGGTCATTGCAGAAGATTTAAAGGTTGTGGATTGTAGGGTGGGAATACTGGAGTGTGCGAGTGTGGGGAACATGGTGATCCTATGGCCAGCATCCTCACTGAACTTGAAACACTTTGTGATGTAACTGGCCTTTTGCTAGGCTAACGCTTCATCAGAGAAACTAAGAAAGGGAACCCTGAGCTCCGTGTACATTCTGCCACCTCTGGAAGCCTCCCATAGACAACTGCAAGGAAAAACCAAGGAAGAATCACTGAAGCCGAGGTTTGACCACCAGAATAACATCTCTCTGCCAGCTCCAACTGCACGGAACCATGGGGACGCCATTGAGTGCACGTGGCCTTGACACTTTTGACGCATGGACCAGTGATGGCTGGCTCAACCGGCACCTGGAGGACATGACCTGCAACGTGGGCTGCTATGTGTCCTGGAATAACTTCAGTGTGTCGTCCAAAGTTCACAGCATTATCTTCTGTACGGCCTGAAGGTAGGAGCGTCTTAAAGGGGGGTTTTGTTTTCTTAGTATGAGCTGTGAATGCACCTCCAGTAGCGCTATATATAGACCCTGCCGTAACACCGAGGGGGAGAAAAGTGAAATACAGTGTACTAGACCTTGAAGGGACTGCCTGTCTGCAGCAGTCCTATCACAGACCCACTCTCATGCATGCATCACACCTGAAGGACAAGATTAGCCTTTGTTGATGGCTTTCAAACATGTATCTTGTCGCCTCTAAGGTCTTTTTGCATTGGGAACTTCCTCCGGCTTGAGGATTATTACAGCTTTTGTTGTTAGGAACCGAATGTGTCTTGCGGTTTATTGTAATTTTTGTTGCCTGTGTCAAAATCTTGCTCTATCTTAATTCCTGTTATCGCTACGTTGCTGTTATCTTCTCTTGCTTTCGCGGCTTGTGTTTCCAGTGCTCCAGTTTATTTGCACATGGACCATTGCGGAAGATTCAAATAGTGTAGACTATAAGGCGAGAATCCTGGAGGTGGGGTGTGTGGGGAAGATGTTGTTCTATGACCCGGATCCTCACTGAACTTCAACCACTTTGTGATGTAACTGGCCTGTTGCTAGGCTGCGGCTTCAACAGAGGACCTCAGAGAGGAATCCCGGAGCTCAGTGTACATGTTAACAACTATGGATGCCTCCCCTATACAACTTCAGGAGCAAACCAAGGAAGAATCACTGAAGCAGAGGTTTGGCTGCCAGAATAACATCTTCCTGCCAGCACCAAGTTCTCGGAAGCCGGGAGAGTCCGTTCATTGAATGTGGCAATGGAACTTTGGACACATGGACAAAATGGCTTTCTGAACTGGCACCTTGGTGACCCGGCCTGGAAGCTGGCCTCATGTCTATTTCTGTCATAAAAGCTGGGTGGCCCAAAAAGTTCACAGGAACTTCTCTTGAACGGCCAAAAGATAGGAGCATCATACGGGGAGTTCTGTTTTATGACTATGGCCTGTGCAAGCTCCTCCAGTCACATTGAATATAGTACCTTCAGTAACCCCCATGGGGAAAAAAGTAAAAGTATGGTACACTAGATCTTGAAAGGACTGCCCGCCTGCTACAATCCTGTCACACATCCACTCTCATGCATGCATCCTTCCTGAAGGACCCTATTTGCCTTAGTTTGTGGCTTTAAAATATGTGTCTTATCGCCCCTAAAGTGTTTATGCATTGGGAACTTCCTCTGGCTTGAGGTTTATTACAAGTTTTGTTATTAGGAACCTAATGTGTCTTGAGGAATATTACAGTTTTTGTTGCCTGTATCAATACCTTGCTCTATATGTATAACTATTATGTCTGTATAGCTGTTATCTTGTCTTGCTATTGCGGCACGTGTTTACTGCGCTCCAGCTTTCTAGCACAGGGGTCATTGCAGAAGATTTAAAGGTTGTGGATTGTAGGGTGGGAATACTGGAGTGTGCGAGTGTGGGGAACATGGTGATCCTATGGCCAGCATCCTCACTGAACTTGAAACACTTTGTGATGTAACTGGCCTTTTGCTAGGCTAACGCTTCATCAGAGAAACTAAGAAAGGGAACCCTGAGCTCCGTGTACATTCTGCCACCTCTGGAAGCCTCCCATAGACAACTGCAAGGAAAAACCAAGGAAGAATCACTGAAGCCGAGGTTTGACCACCAGAATAACATCTCTCTGCCAGCTCCAACTGCACGGAACCATGGGGACGCCATTGAGTGCACGTGGCCTTGACACTTTTGACGCATGGACCAGTGATGGCTGGCTCAACCGGCACCTGGAGGACATGACCTGCAACGTGGGCTGCTATGTGTCCTGGAATAACTTCAGTGTGTCGTCCAAAGTTCACAGCATTATCTTCTGAACGGCCAGAAGGTAGCAGCGTCTTAAAGGGGGGTTTTGTTTTCTTAGTATGAGCTGTGAATGCACCTCCAGTAGCGCTATATATAGACACTACTGTAACACCGAGGGGAAAAAAAGTGAAATATGGTGTACTAGACCTTGAAGGGACTGCCTGTCTGCAGCAGTCCTATCACAGACCCACTCTCATGCATGCATCACACCTGAAGGACAAGATTAGCCTTTGTTGATGTCTTTCAAACATGTGTGTTGTCGCCTCTAAGGTCTTTTTGCCTTGGGAACTTCCTCCGGCTTGAGGATTATTACAGCTTTTGTTGTTAGGAACCGAATGTGTCTTGCGGTTTATTGTAATTTTTGTTGCCTGTGTCAAAATATTGCTCTATCTTAATTCCTGTTATCGCTATGTTGCTGTTATCTTCTCTTGCTTTCGCGGCTTGTTTTTCCAGTGCTCCAGTTTATTTGCACATGGACCATTGCGGAAGATTCAAATAGTGTGGACTATAAGGCGAGAATCCTGGAGGTGGGGTGTGTGGGGAAGATGTTGTTCTATGACCCGGATCCTCACTGAACTTCAACCACTTTGTGATGTAACTGGCCTGTTGCTAGGCTGCGGCTTCAACAGAGGACCTCAGAGAGGAATCCCGGAGCTCAGTGTACATGTTAACAACTATGGATGCCTCCCCTATACAACTTCAGGAGCAAACCAAGGAAGAATCACTGAAGCAGAGGTTTGGCTGCCAGAATAACATCTTCCTGCCAGCACCAACTTCTCGGAAGCCGGGAGAGTCCGTTCATTGAATGTGGCAATGGAACTTTGGACACATGGACAAAATGGCTTTCTGAACTGGCACCTTGGTGACCCGGCCTGGAAGCTGGCCTCATGTCTATTTCTGTCATAAAAGCTGGGTGGCCCAAAAAGTTCACAGGAACTTCTCTTGAACGGCCAAAAGATAGGAGCATCATACGGGGAGTTCTGTTTTATGACTATGGCCTGTGCAAGCTCCTCCAGTCACATTGAATATAGTACCTTCAGTAACCCCCATGGGGAAAAAAGTAAAAGTATGGTACACTAGATCTTGAAAGGACTGCCCGCCTGCTACAATCCTGTCACACATCCACTCTCATGCATGCATCCTTCCTGAAGGACCCTATTTGCCGTAGTTTGTGGCTTTAAAATATGTGTCTTATCGCCCCTAAAGTGTTTATGCATTGGGAACTTCCTCTGGCTTGAGGTTTATTACAAGTTTTGTTATTAGGAACCTAATGTGTCTTGAGGAATATTACAGTTTTTGTTGCCTGTATCAATACCTTGCTCTATATGTATAACTATTATGTCTGTATAGCTGTTATCTTGTCTTGCTATTGCGGCACGTGTTTACTGCGCTCCAGCTTTCTAGCACAGGGGTCATTGCAGAAGATTTAAAGGTTGTGGATTGTAGGTTGGGAATACTGGAGTGTGCGAGTGTGGGGAACATGGTGATCCTATGGCCAGCATCCTCACTGAACTTGAAACACTTTGTGATGTAACTGGCCTTTTGCTAGGCTAACGCTTCATCAGAGAAACTAAGAAAGGGAACCCTGAGCTCCGTGTACATTCTGCCACCTCTGGAAGCCTCCCATAGACAACTGCAAGGAAAAACCAAGGAAGAATCACTGAAGCCGAGGTTTGACCACCAGAATAACATCTCTCTGCCAGCTCCAACTGCACGGAACCATGGGGACGCCATTGAGTGCACGTGGCCTTGACACTTTTGACGCATGGACCAGTGATGGCTGGCTCAACCGGCACCTGGAGGACATGACCTGCAACGTGGGCTGCTATGTGTCCTGGAATAACTTCAGTGTGTCGTCCAAAGTTCACAGCATTATCTTCTGTACGGCCTGAAGGTAGGAGCGTCTTAAAGGGGGGTTTTGTTTTCTTAGTATGAGCTGTGAATGCACCTCCAGTAGCGCTATATATAGACCCTGCCGTAACACCGAGGGGGAGAAAAGTGAAATACAGTGTACTAGACCTTGAAGGGACTGCCTGTCTGCAGCAGTCCTATCACAGACCCACTCTCATGCATGCATCACACCTGAAGGACAAGATTAGCCTTTGTTGATGGCTTTCAAACATGTATCTTGTCGCCTCTAAGGTCTTTTTGCATTGGGAACTTCCTCCGGCTTGAGGGTTATTACAGCTTTTCTTGTTAGGAACCGAATGTGTCTTGCGGTTTATTGTAATTTTTGTTGCCTGTGTCAAAATCTTGCTCTATCTTAATTCCTGTTATCGCTACGTTGCTGTTATCTTCTCTTGCTTTCGCGGCTTGTGTTTCCAGTGCTCCAGTTTATTTGCACATGGACCATTGCGGAAGATTCAAATAGTGTAGACTATAAGGCGAGAATCCTGGAGGTGGGGTGTGTGGGGAAGATGTTGTTCTATGACCCGGATCCTCACTGAACTTCAACCACTTTGTGATGTAACTGGCCTGTTGCTAGGCTGCGGCTTCAACAGAGGACCTCAGAGAGGAATCCCGGAGCTCAGTGTACATGTTAACAACTATGGATGCCTCCCCTATACAACTTCAGGAGCAAACCAAGGAAGAATCACTGAAGCAGAGGTTTGGCTGCCAGAATAACATCTTCCTGCCAGCACCAAGTTCTCGGAAGCCGGGAGAGTCCGTTCATTGAATGTGGCAATGGAACTTTGGACACATGGACAAAATGGCTTTCTGAACTGGCACCTTGGTGACCCGGCCTGGAAGCTGGCCTCATGTCTATTTCTGTCATAAAAGCTGGGTGGCCCAAAAAGTTCACAGGAACTTCTCTTGAACGGCCAAAAGATAGGAGCATCATACGGGGAGTTCTGTTTTATGACTATGGCCTGTGCAAGCTCCTCCAGTCACATTGAATATAGTACCTTCAGTAACCCCCATGGGGAAAAAAGTAAAAGTATGGTACACTAGATCTTGAAAGGACTGCCCGCCTGCTACAATCCTGTCACACATCCACAATCATGCATGCATCCTTCCTGAAGGACCCTATTTGCCTTAGTTTGTGGCTTTAAAATATGTGTCTTATCGCCCCTAAAGTGTTTATGCATTGGGAACTTCCTCTGGCTTGAGGTTTATTACAAGTTTTGTTATTAGGAACCTAATGTGTCTTGAGGAATATTACAGTTTTTGTTGCCTGTATCAATACCTTGCTCTATATGTATAACTATTATATCTGTATAGCTGTTATCTTGTCTTACTATTGGGGCACGTGTTTACTGCGCTCCAGCTTTCTAGCACAGGGGTCATTGCAGAAGATTTAAAGGTTGTGGATTGTAGGGTGGGAATACTGGAGTGTGCGAGTGTGGGGAACATGGTGATCCTATGGCCAGCATCCTCACTGAACTTGAAACACTTTGTGATGTAACTGGCCTTTTGCTAGGCTAACGCTTCATCAGAGAAACTAAGAAAGGGAACCCTGAGCTCCGTGTACATTCTGCCACCTCTGGAAGCCTCCCATAGACAACTGCAAGTAAAAACCAAGGAACAATCACTGAAGCCGAGGTTTGACCACGAGAATAACATCTCTCTGCCAGCTCCAACTGCACGGAACCATGGGGACGCCATTGAGTGCACGTGACCTTGACACTTTTGACACATGGACCAGTGATGGCTGGCTCAACCGGCACCTGGAGGACATGACCTGCAACGTGGGCTGCTATGTGTCCTGGAATAACTTCAGTGTGTCGTCCAAAGTTCACAGCATTATCTTCTGTATGGCCTGAAGGTAGGAGCGTCTTAAAGGGGGGTTTTGTTTTCTTAGTATGAGCTGTGAAAGCACCTCCAGTAGCGCTATATATAGACCCTGCCGTAACACCGAGGGGGAGAAAAGTGAAATACAGTGTACTAGACCTTGAAGGGACTGCCTGTCTGCAGCAGTCCTATCACAGACCCACTCTCATGCATGCATCACACCTGAAGGACAAGATTAGCCTATGTTGATGGCTTTCAAACATGTGTCTTGTCGCCTCTAAGGTCTTTTTGCATTGGGAACTTCCTCCGGCTTGAGGATTATTACAGCTTTTGTTGTTAGGAACCGAATGTGTCTTGCGGTTTATTGTAATTTTTGTTGCCTGTGTCAAAATCTTGCTCTATCTTAATTCCTGTTATCGCTACGTTGCTGTTATCTTCTCTTGCTATCGCGGCTTGTGTTTCCAGTGCTCCAGTTTATTTGCCCATGGACCATGGCGGAAGATTCAAATAGTGTGGACTATAAGGCGAGAATCCTGGAGGTGGGGTGTGTGGGGAAGATGTTGTTCTATGACCCGGATCCTCACTGAACTTCAACCACTTTGTGATGTAACTGGCCTGTTGCTAGGCTGCGGCTTCAACAGAGGACCTCAGAGAGGAATCCCGGAGCTCAGTGTACATGTTAACAACTATGGATGCCTCCCCTATACAACTTCAGGAGCAAACCAAGGAAGAATCACTGAAGCAGAGGTTTGGCTGCCAGAATAACATCTTCCTGCCAGCACCAAGTTCTCGGAAGCCGGGAGAGTCCGTTCATTGAATGTGACAATGGAACGTTGGACACATGGACAAAATGGCTTTCTGAACTGGTACCTTGGTGACCCGGCCTTGAAGCTGGCCTCATGTCTATTTCTCTCATAAAAGCTGGGTGGCCCAAAAAGTTCACAGTAACTTCTCTTGAACGGCCAAAAGATAGGAGCATCATACGGGGAGTTCTGTTTTATGACTATGGCCTGTGCATGCTCCTCCAGTCACATTGAATATATTACCTTCAGTTACACCCATGGGGAAAAAAGTAAAAGTATGGTACACTAGATCTTGAACGGACTGCCTGCCTGCTACAATCCTGTCACCCATCCACTCTCATGCATGTATCCTTCCTGAAGGACCCTATTTGCCTTAGTTTGTGGCTTTAAAATATGTGTCTTATCGCCCCTAAAGTGTTTATGCATTGGGAACTTCCTCTGGCTTGAGGTTTATTACAAGTTTTGTTATTAGGAACCTAATGTGTCTTGAGGAATATTACAGTTTTTGTTGCCTGTATCAATACCTTCCTCTATATTTATAACTATTATGTCTGTATAGCTGTTATCTTATCTTGCTATTGCGGCACGTGTTTACTGTGCTCCAGCTTTCTAGCACAGGGGTCATTGCAGAAGATTTAAAGGTTGTGGATTGTAGGGTGGGAATACTGGAGTGTGCGAGTGTGGGGAACATGGTGATCCTATGGCCAGCATCCTCACTGAACTTGAAACACTTTGTGATGTAACTGGCCTTTTGCTAGGCTAACGCTTCATCAGAGAAACTAAGAAAGGGAACCCTGAGCTCCGTGTACATTCTGACACCTCTGGAAGCCTCCCATAGACAACTGCAAGGAAAAACCAAGGAAGAATCACTGAAGCCAAGGTTTGGCCACCAGAATAACATCTCTCTGCCAGCTCCAACTGCACGGAACCATGGGGACGCCATTGAGTGCACGTGGCCTTGACACTTTTGATGCATGGACCAGTGATGGCTGGCTCAACCGGCACCTGGAGGACATGACGTGCAACGTGGGCTGCTGTGTGTCCTGGAATAACTTCAGTGTGTCGTCCAAAGGTCACAGCATTATCTTCTGAACGGCCTGAAGGTAGGAGCGTCTTAAAGGGGGGTTTTGTTTTCTTAGTCTGAGCTGTGAATGCACCTCCAGTAGCGCTATATATAGACCCTCCCGTAACACCGAGGGGGAGAAAAGTGAAATACTGTGTACTAGACCTTGAAGGGACTGCCTGTCTGCAGCAGTCCTATCACAGACCCACTCTCATGCATGCATCACACCTGAAGAACAAGATTAGCCTTTGTTGATGGCTTTCAAACATGTGTCTTGTCGCCTCTAAGGTCTTTTTGCATTGGGAACTTCCTCCGGCTTGAGGATGATTACAGCTTTTGTTGTTAGGAACCGAATGTGTCTTGCGGTTTATTGTAATTTTTGTTGCCTGTGTCAAAATCTTGCTCTATCTTAATTCCTGTTATCGCTAAGTTGCTGTTATCTTCTCTTGCTATTGCGGCTTGTGTTTCCAGTGCTCCAGTTTATTTGCACATGGACTATTGCGGAAGACTCAAATAGTGTGGACTATAAGGAGAGAATCCTGGAGGTGGGGTGTGTGGGGAAGTTGGGGTTCTATGACCTGCATCCTCACTGAACTTCAACCACTTTGTGATGTAACTGGCCTGTTGCTAGGCTGCAGCTTCAACAGAGGACCTCAGAGAGGAATCCCCGAGCTCAGTGTACATGTTAACAACTATGGATGCCTCCCCTATACAACTTCAAGAAAAAACCAAGGAAGAATCACTGAAGCAGAGGTTTGGCTGCCAGAATAACATCTTCCTGCCAGCACCAACTTCTCGGAAGCCGGGAGAGTCCGTTCATTGAATGTGGCAATGGAGCTTTGGACACATGGACAAAATGGCTTTCTGAACTGGCACCTTGGTGACCCGGCCTGGAAGCTGGCCTCATGTCTATTTCTCTCATAAAAGCTGGGTGGCCCAAAAAGTTCACAGTAACTTCTCTTGAATGGCCAGAAGATATGAGCATCATACAGGGAGTTCTGTTTTATGACTATGGCCTGTGCAAGCTCCTCCAGTCACATTGAATATAGTACCTTCAGTAACCCCCATGGGGAAAAAAGTAAAAGTATGGTACAGTAGATCTTGAACGGACTGCCCGCCTGCTACAATCCTGTCCCACATCCACTCTTATGCATGCATCCTTCCTGAAGGACCCTATTTGCCTTAGTTTGTGGCTTTAAAATATGTGTCTTATCGCCCCTAAAGTGTTTATGCATTGGGAACTTCCTCTGGCTTGAGGTTTATTACAAGTTTTGTTATTAGGAACCTAATGTGTCTTGAGGAATATTACAGTTTTTGTTGCCTGTATCAATACCTTGCTCTATATTTATAACTATTATGTCTGTATAGCTGTTATCTTGTCTTGCTATTGCGGCACGTGTTTACTGCGCTCCAGCTTTCTAGCACAGGGGTCATTGCAGAAGATTTAAAGGTTGTGGATTGTAGGGTGGGAATACTGGAGTGTGCGAGTGTGGGGAACATGGGGATCCTATGGCCAGCATCCTCACTGAACTTGAAACACTTTGTGATGTAACTGGCCTTTTGCTAGACTAACGCTTCATCAGAGAAACTAAGAAAGGGAACCCTGAGCTCCGTGTACATTCTGACACCTCTGGAAGCCTCCCATAGACAACTGCAAGTAAAAACCAAGGAAGAATCACTGAAGCCGAGGTTTGAACACCAGAATAACATCTCTCTGAGAGCTCCAACTGCACGGAACCATGGGGACGCCATTGAGTGCACGTGGCCTTGACACTTTTGACACATGGACCAGTGATGGCTGGCTCAACCGGCACCTGGAGGACATGACCTGCAACGTGGGCTGCTATGTGTCCTGGAATAACTTCAGTGTGTCGTCCAAAGTTCACAGCATTATCTTCTGTACGGCCTGAAGGTAGGATCGTCTTAAAGGGGGGTTTTGTTTTCTTAGTATGAGCTGTGAATGCACCTCCAGTAGCGCTATATATAGACCCTGCCGTAACACCGAGGGGGAGAAAAGTGAAATACAGTGTACTAGACCTTGAAGGGACTGCCTGTCTGCAGCAGTCCTATCACAGACCCACTCTCATGCATGCATCACACCTGAAGGACAAGATTAGCCTTTGTTGATGGCTTTCAAACATGTATCTTGTCGCCTCTAAGGTCTTTTTGCATTGGGAACTTCCTCCGGCTTGAGGATTATTACAGCTTTTGTTGTTAGGAACCGAATGTGTCTTGCGGTTTATTGTAATTTTTGTTGCCTGTGTCAAAATCTTGCTCTATCTTAATTCCTGTTATCGCTACGTTGCTGTTATCTTCTCTTGCTTTCGCGGCTTGTGTTTCCAGTGCTCCAGTTTATTTGCACATGGACCATTGCGGAAGATTCAAATAGTGTGGACTATAAGGCGAGAATCCTGGAGGTGGGGTGTGTGGGGAAGATGTTGTTCTATGACCCGGATCCTCACTGAACTTCAACCACTTTGTGATGTAACTGGCCTGTTGCTAGGCTGCGGCTTCAACAGAGGACCTCAGAGAGGAATCCCGGAGCTCAGTGTACATGTTAACAACTATGGATGCCTCCCCTATACAACTTCAGGAGCAAACCAAGGAAGAATCACTGAAGCAGAGGTTTGGCTGCCAGAATAACATCTTCCTGCCAGCACCAAGTTCTCGGAAGCCGGGAGAGTCCGTTCATTGAATGTGGCAATGGAACTTTGGACACATGGACAAAATGGCTTTCTGAACTGGCACCTTGGTGACCCGGCCTGGAAGCTGGCCTCATGTCTATTTCTGTCATAAAAGCTGGGTGGCCCAAAAAGTTCACAGGAACTTCTCTTGAACGGCCAAAAGATAGGAGCATCATACGGGGAGTTCTGTTTTATGACTATGGCCTGTGCAAGCTCCTCCAGTCACATTGAATATAGTACCTTCAGTAACCCCCATGGGGAAAAAAGTAAAAGTATGGTACACTAGATCTTGAAAGGACTGCCCGCCTGCTACAATCCTGTCACACATCCACTCTCATGCATGCATCCTTCCTGAAGGACCCTATTTGCCTTAGTTTGTGGCTTTAAAATATGTGTCTTATCGCCCCTAAAGTGTTTATGCATTGGGAACTTCCTCTGGCTTGAGGTTTATTACAAGTTTTGTTATTAGGAACCTAATGTGTCTTGAGGAATATTACAGTTTTTGTTGCCTGTATCAATACCTTGCTCTATATGTATAACTATTATGTCTGTATAGCTGTTATCTTGTCTTGCTATTGCGGCACGTGTTTACTGCGCTCCAGCTTTCTAGCACAGGGGTCATTGCAGAAGATTTAAAGGTTGTGGATTGTAGGGTGGGAATACTGGAGTGTGCGAGTGTGGGGAACATGGTGATCCTATGGCCAGCATCCTCACTGAACTTGAAACACTTTGTGATGTAACTGGCCTTTTGCTAGGCTAACGCTTCATCAGAGAAACTAAGAAAGGGAACCCTGAGCTCCGTGTACATTCTGCCACCTCTGGAAGCCTCCCATAGACAACTGCAAGGAAAAACCAAGGAAGAATCACTGAAGCCGAGGTTTGACCACCAGAATAACATCTCTCTGCCAGCTCCAACTGCACGGAACCATGGGGACGCCATTGAGTGCACGTGGCCTTGACACTTTTGACGCATGGACCAGTGATGGCTGGCTCAACCGGCACCTGGAGGACATGACCTGCAACGTGGGCTGCTATGTGTCCTGGAATAACTTCAGTGTGTCGTCCAAAGTTCACAGCATTATCTTCTGTACGGCCTGAAGGTAGGAGCGTCTTAAAGGGGGGTTTTGTTTTCTTAGTATGAGCTGTGAATGCACCTCCAGTAGCGCTATATATAGACCCTGCCGTAACACCGAGGGGGAGAAAAGTGAAATACAGTGTACTAGACCTTGAAGGGACTGCCTGTCTGCAGCAGTCCTATCACAGACCCACTCTCATGCATGCATCACACCTGAAGGACAAGATTAGCCTTTGTTGATGGCTTTCAAACATGTATCTTGTCGCCTCTAAGGTCTTTTTGCATTGGAAACTTCCTCCGGCTTGAGGGTTATTACAGCTTTTGTTGTTAGGAACCGAATGTGTCTTGCGGTTTATTGTAATTTTTGTTGCCTGTGTCAAAATCTTGCTCTATCTTAATTCCTGTTATCGCTACGTTGCTGTTATCTTCTCTTGCTATCGCGGCTTGTGTTTCCAGTGCTCCAGTTTATTTGCACATGGACCACTGTGGAAGATTCAAATAGTGTGGACTATAAGGTGAGAATCCTGGAGGTGGGGTGTGTTGGGAAGATGTTGTTCTATGACCCGGATCCTCACTGAACTTCAACCACTTTGTGATGTAACTGGCCTGTTGCTAGGCTGCGGCTTCAACAGAGGACCTCAGAGAGGAATCCCCGAGCTCAGTGTACATGTTAACAACTATGGATGCCTCCCCTATACAACTTCAGGAGCAAACCAAGGAAGAATCACTGAAGCAGAGGTTTGGCTGCCAGAATAACATCTTCCTGCCAGCGCCAAGTTCTCGGAAGCCGGGAGAGTCCGTTCATTGAATGTGACAATGGAACGTTGGACACATGGACAAAATTGCTCTCTGAACTGGCACCTTGGTGACCCGGCCTGGAAGCTGGCCTCATGTCTATTTCTCTCATAAAAGCTGGGTGGCACAAAAAGTTCACAGTAACTTCTCTTGAACGGCCAAAAGATAGGAGCATCATACGGGGAGTTCTGTTTTATTACTATGGCCTGTGCATGCTCCTCCAGTCACATTGAATATAGTACCTTCAGTAACCCCCATGGGGAAAAAAGTAAAAGTATGGTACACTAGATCTTGAAAGGACTGCCCGCCTGCTACAATCCTGTCACACATCCACTCTCATGCATGCATCCTTCCTGAAGGACCCTATTTGCCTTAGTTTGTGGCTTTAAAATATGTGTCTTATCGCCCCTAAAGTGTTTATGCATTGGGAACTTCCTCTGGCTTGAGGTTTATTACAAGTTTTGTTATTAGGAAGCTAATGTGTCTTGAGGAATATTACAGTTTTTGTTGCCTGTATCAATACCTTGCTCTATATGTATAACTATTATATCTGTATAGCTGTTATCTTGTCTTGCTATTGCGGCACATGTTTACTGCGCTCCAGCTTTCTAGCACAGGGGTCATTGCAGAAGATTTAAAGGTTGTGGATTGTAGGGTGGGAATACTGGAGTGTGCGAGTGTGGGGAACATGGTGATCCTATGGCCAGCATCCTCACTGAACTTGAAACACTTTGTGATGTAACTGGCCTTTTGCTAGGCTAACGCTTCATCAGAGAAACTAAGAAAGGGAACCCTGAGCTCCGTGTACATTCTGACACCTCTGGAAGCCTCCCATAGACAACTGCAAGGAAAAACCAAGGAAGAATCACTGAAGCCGAGGTTTGGCCAACAGAATAACATCTCTCTGCCTTCTCCAACTGCACGGAACCATGCGGACGCCATTGAGTGCATGTGGCCTTGACACTTTTGACGCATGGACCAGTGATGGCTGGCTCAACCGGCACCTGGAGGACATGACCTGCAACGTGGGCTGCTATGTGTCCTGGAATAACTTCAGTGTGTCGTCCAAAGGTCACAGCATTATCTTCTGAACGGCCAGAAGGTAGCAGCGTCTTAAAGGGGGGTTTTGTTTTCTTAGTATGAGCTGTGAATGCACCTCCAGTAGCGCTATATATAGACACTACTGTAACACCGAGGGGAAAAAAAGTGAAATATGGTGTACTAGACCTTGAAGGGACTGCCTGTCTGCAGCAGTCCTATCACAGACCCACTCTCATGCATGCATCACACCTGAAGGACAAGATTAGCCTTTGTTGATGTCTTTCAAACTTGTGTGTTGTCACCTCTAAGGTCTTTTTGCCTTGGGAACTTCCTCCGCCTTGAGGATTATTACAGCTTTTGTTGTTAGGAACCGAATGTGTCTTATGGTTTATTGTAATTTTCGTTGCCTGTGTCAAAATCTTGCTCTATCTTAATTCCTGTAATCGCTAAGTTGCTATTATCTTCTCTTGCTATTGCGGCTTGTGTTTCCAGTGCTCCAGTTTATTTGCACATGGACCACTGTGGAAGATTCAAATAGTGTGGACTATAAGGCGAGAATCCTGGAGGTGGGGTGTGTGGGGAAGGTGGGGATCTATGACCTGCATCCTCACTGAACTTCAACCACTTTGTGATGTAACTGGCCTGTTGCTAGGCTGCGGCTTCAACAGAGGACCTCAGAGAGGAATCCCCGAGCTCAGTGTACATGTTAACAACTATGGATCCCTCCCCT
This sequence comes from Manis pentadactyla, assembly GCF_030020395.1. Classification (NCBI taxonomy): domain Eukaryota; kingdom Metazoa; phylum Chordata; class Mammalia; order Pholidota; family Manidae; genus Manis; species Manis pentadactyla. The sequence goes on from NC_080023.1 coordinate 147,944,495, forward strand.
ATACAACTTCAAGAACAAACCAAGGAAGAATCACTGAAGCAGAGGTTTGGCTGCCAGAATAACATCTTCCAGCCAGCACCAACTTCTCACAAGCCGGGAGAGTCCGTTCATTGAATGTGGCAATGGAACTTTGGACACATGGACAAAATGGCTTTCTGAACTGGCACCTTGGTGACCCGGCCTGGAAGCTGGCCTCATGTCTATTTCTCTCATAAAAGCTGGGTGGCCCAAAAAGTTCACAGTAACTTCTCTTGAATGGCCAGAAGATATGAGCATCATACAGGGAGTTCTGTTTTATGACTATGGCCTGTGCAAGCTCCTCCAGTCACATTGAATATAGTACCTTCAGTAACCCCCATGGGGAAAAAAGTAAAAGTATGGTACAGTAGATCTTGAACGGACTGCCCGCCTGCTACAATCCTGTCCCACATCCACTCTTATGCATGCATCCTTCCTGAAGGACCCTATTTGCCTTAGTTTGTGGCTTTAAAATATGTGTCTTATCGCCCCTAAAGTGTTTATGCATTGGGAACTTCCTCTGGCTTGAGGTTTATTACAAGTTTTGTTATTAGGAACCTAATGTGTCTTGAGGAATATTACAGTTTTTGTTGCCTGTATCAATACCTTGCTCTATATTTATAACTATTATGTCTGTATAGCTGTTATCTTGTCTTGCTATTGCGGCACGTGTTTACTGCGCTCCAGCTTTCTAGCACAGGGGTCATTGCAGAAGATTTAAAGGTTGTGGATTGTAGGGTGGGAATACTGGAGTGTGCGAGTGTGGGGAACATGGTGATCCTATGGCCAGCATCCTCACTGAACTTGAAACACTTTGTGATGTAACTGGCCTTTTGCTAGACTAACGCTTCATCAGAGAAACTAAGAAAGGGAACCCTGAGCTCCGTGTACATTCTGACACCTCTGGAAGCCTCCCATAGACAACTGCAAGTAAAAACCAAGGAACAATCACTGAAGCCGAGGTTTGAACACCAGAATAACATCTCTCTGAGAGCTCCAACTGCACGGAACCATGGGGACGCCATTGAGTGCACGTGGCCTTGACACTTTTGACACATGGACCAGTGATGGCTGGCTCAACCGGCACCTGGAGGACATGACCTGCAACGTGGGCTGCTATGTGTCCTGGAATAACTTCAGTGTGTCGTCCAAAGTTCACAGCATTATCTTCTGTACGGCCTGAAGGTAGGATCGTCTTAAAGGGGGGTTTTGTTTTCTTAGTATGAGCTGTGAATGCACCTCCAGTAGCGCTATATATAGACCCTGCCGTAACACCGAGGGGGAGAAAAGTGAAATACAGTGTACTAGACCTTGAAGGGACTGCCTGTCTGCAGCAGTCCTATCACAGACCCACTCTCATGCATGCATCACACCTGAAGGACAAGATTAGCCTTTGTTGATGGCTTTCAAACATGTATCTTGTCGCCTCTAAGGTCTTTTTGCATTGGGAACTTCCTCCGGCTTGAGGATTATTACAGCTTTTGTTGTTAGGAACCGAATGTGTCTTGCGGTTTATTGTAATTTTTGTTGCCTGTGTCAAAATCTTGCTCTATCTTAATTCCTGTTATCGCTACGTTGCTGTTATCTTCTCTTGCTTTCGCGGCTTGTGTTTCCAGTGCTCCAGTTTATTTGCACATGGACCATTGCGGAAGATTCAAATAGTGTGGACTATAAGGCGAGAATCCTGGAGGTGGGGTGTGTGGGGAAGATGTTGTTCTATGACCCGGATCCTCACTGAACTTCAACCACTTTGTGATGTAACTGGCCTGTTGCTAGGCTGCGGCTTCAACAGAGGACCTCAGAGAGGAATCCCGGAGCTCAGTGTACATGTTAACAACTATGGATGCCTCCCCTATACAACTTCAGGAGCAAACCAAGGAAGAATCACTGAAGCAGAGGTTTGGCTGCCAGAATAACATCTTCCTGCCAGCACCAAGTTCTCGGAAGCCGGGAGAGTCCGTTCATTGAATGTGGCAATGGAACTTTGGACACATGGACAAAATGGCTTTCTGAACTGGCACCTTGGTGACCCGGCCTGGAAGCTGGCCTCATGTCTATTTCTGTCATAAAAGCTGGGTGGCCCAAAAAGTTCACAGGAACTTCTCTTGAACGGCCAAAAGATAGGAGCATCATACGGGGAGTTCTGTTTTATGACTATGGCCTGTGCAAGCTCCTCCAGTCACATTGAATATAGTACCTTCAGTAACCCCCATGGGGAAAAAAGTAAAAGTATGGTACACTAGATCTTGAAAGGACTGCCCGCCTGCTACAATCCTGTCACACATCCACTCTCATGCATGCATCCTTCCTGAAGGACCCTATTTGCCTTAGTTTGTGGCTTTAAAATATGTGTCTTATCGCCCCTAAAGTGTTTATGCATTGGGAACTTCCTCTGGCTTGAGGTTTATTACAAGTTTTGTTATTAGGAACCTAATGTGTCTTGAGGAATATTACAGTTTTTGTTGCCTGTATCAATACCTTGCTCTATATGTATAACTATTATGTCTGTATAGCTGTTATCTTGTCTTGCTATTGCGGCACGTGTTTACTGCGCTCCAGCTTTCTAGCACAGGGGTCATTGCAGAAGATTTAAAGGTTGTGGATTGTAGGGTGGGAATACTGGAGTGTGCGAGTGTGGGGAACATGGTGATCCTATGGCCAGCATCCTCACTGAACTTGAAACACTTTGTGATGTAACTGGCCTTTTGCTAGGCTAACGCTTCATCAGAGAAACTAAGAAAGGGAACCCTGAGCTCCGTGTACATTCTGCCACCTCTGGAAGCCTCCCATAGACAACTGCAAGGAAAAACCAAGGAAGAATCACTGAAGCCGAGGTTTGGCCAACAGAATAACATCCCTCTGCCAGCTCCAACTGCACGGAACCATGCGGACGCCATTGAGTGCATGTGGCCTTGACACTTTTGACGCATGGACCAGTGATGGCTGGCTCAACCGGCACCTGGAGGACATGACCTGCAACGTGGGCTGCTATGTGTCCTGGAATAACTTCAGTGTGTCGTCCAAAGGTCACAGCATTATCTTCTGAACGGCCAGAAGGTAGCAGCGTCTTAAAGGGGGGTTTTGTTTTCTTAGTATGAGCTGTGAATGCACCTCCAGTAGCGCTATATATAGACACTACTGTAACACCGAGGGGAAAAAAAGTGAAATATGGTGTACTAGACCTTGAAGGGACTGCCTGTCTGCAGCAGTCCTATCACAGACCCACTCTCATGCATGCATCACACCTGAAGGACAAGATTAGCCTTTGTTGATGTCTTTCAAACATGTGTGTTGTCACCTCTAAGGTCTTTTTGCCTTGGGAACTTCCTCCGCCTTGAGGATTATTACAGCTTTTGTTGTTAGGAACCGAATGTGTCTTATGGTTTATTGTAATTTTCGTTGCCTGTGTCAAAATCTTGCTCTATCTTAATTCCTGTAATCGCTAAGTTGCTATTATCTTCTCTTGCTATTGCGGCTTGTGTTTCCAGTGCTCCAGTTTATTTGCACATGGACCACTGTGGAAGATTCAAATAGTGTGGACTATAAGGCGAGAATCCTGGAGGTGGGGTGTGTGGGGAAGGTGGGGATCTATGACCTGCATCCTCACTGAACTTCAACCACTTTGTGATGTAACTGGCCTGTTGCTAGGCTGCGGCTTCAACAGAGGACCTCAGAGAGGAATCCCCGAGCTCAGTGTACATGTTAACAACTATGGATGCCTCCCCTATACAACTTCAGGAGCAAACCAAGGAAGAATCACTGAAGCAGAGGTTTGGCTGCCAGAATAACATCTTCCTGCCAGCGCCAAGTTCTCGGAAGCCGGGAGAGTCCGTTCATTGAATGTGGCAATGGAACTTTGGACACATGGACAAAATGGCTTTCTGAACTGGCACCTTGGTGACCCGGCCTGGAAGCTGGCCTCATGTCTATTTCTCTCATAAAAGCTGGGTGGCCCAAAAAGTTCACAGTAACTTCTCTTGAATGGCCAGAAGATATGAGCATCATACAGGGAGTTCTGTTTTATGACTATGGCCTGTGCAAGCTCCTCCAGTCACATTGAATATAGTACCTTCAGTAACCCCCATGGGGAAAAAAGTAAAAGTATGGTACAGTAGATCTTGAACGGACTGCCCGCCTGCTACAATCCTGTCCCACATCCACTCTTATGCATGCATCCTTCCTGAAGGACCCTATTTGCCTTAGTTTGTGGCTTTAAAATATGTGTCTTATCGCCCCTAAAGTGTTTATGCATTGGGAACTTCCTCTGGCTTGAGGTTTATTACAAGTTTTGTTATTAGGAACCTAATGTGTCTTGAGGAATATTACAGTTTTTGTTGCCTGTATCAATACCTTGCTCTATATTTATAACTATTATGTCTGTATAGCTGTTATCTTGTCTTGCTATTGCGGCACGTGTTTACTGCGCTCCAGCTTTCTAGCACAGGGGTCATTGCAGAAGATTTAAAGGTTGTGGATTGTAGGGTGGGAATACTGGAGTGTGCGAGTGTGGGGAACATGGTGATCCTATGGCCAGCATCCTCACTGAACTTGAAACACTTTGTGATGTAACTGGCCTTTTGCTAGACTAACGCTTCATCAGAGAAACTAAGAAAGGGAACCCTGAGCTCCGTGTACATTCTGACACCTCTGGAAGCCTCCCATAGACAACTGCAAGTAAAAACCAAGGAACAATCACTGAAGCCGAGGTTTGAACACCAGAATAACATCTCTCTGAGAGCTCCAACTGCACGGAACCATGGGGACGCCATTGAGTGCACGTGGCCTTGACACTTTTGACACATGGACCAGTGATGGCTGGCTCAACCGGCACCTGGAGGACATGACCTGCAACGTGGGCTGCTATGTGTCCTGGAATAACTTCAGTGTGTCGTCCAAAGTTCACAGCATTATCTTCTGTACGGCCTGAAGGTAGGATCGTCTTAAAGGAGGGTTTTGTTTTCTTAGTATGAGCTGTGAATGCACCTCCAGTAGCGCTATATATAGACCCTGCCGTAACACCGAGGGGGAGAAAAGTGAAATACAGTGTACTAGACCTTGAAGGGACTGCCTGTCTGCAGCAGTCCTATCACAGACCCACTCTCATGCATGCATCACACCTGAAGGACAAGATTAGCCTTTGTTGATGGCTTTCAAACATGTATCTTGTCGCCTCTAAGGTCTTTTTGCATTGGGAACTTCCTCCGGCTTGAGGATTATTACAGCTTTTGTTGTTAGGAACCGAATGTGTCTTGCGGTTTATTGTAATTTTTGTTGCCTGTGTCAAAATCTTGCTCTATCTTAATTCCTGTTATCGCTACGTTGCTGTTATCTTCTCTTGCTTTCGCGGCTTGTGTTTCCAGTGCTCCAGTTTATTTGCACATGGACCATTGCGGAAGATTCAAATAGTGTGGACTATAAGGCGAGAATCCTGGAGGTGGGGTGTGTGGGGAAGATGTTGTTCTATGACCCGGATCCTCACTGAACTTCAACCACTTTGTGATGTAACTGGCCTGTTGCTAGGCTGCGGCTTCAACAGAGGACCTCAGAGAGGAATCCCGGAGCTCAGTGTACATGTTAACAACTATGGATGCCTCCCCTATACAACTTCAGGAGCAAACCAAGGAAGAATCACTGAAGCAGAGGTTTGGCTGCCAGAATAACATCTTCCTGCCAGCACCAAGTTCTCGGAAGCCGGGAGAGTCCGTTCATTGAATGTGGCAATGGAACTTTGGACACATGGACAAAATGGCTTTCTGAACTGGCACCTTGGTGACCCGGCCTGGAAGCTGGCCTCATGTCTATTTCTGTCATAAAAGCTGGGTGGCCCAAAAAGTTCACAGGAACTTCTCTTGAACGGCCAAAAGATAGGAGCATCATACGGGGAGTTCTGTTTTATGACTATGGCCTGTGCAAGCTCCTCCAGTCACATTGAATATAGTACCTTCAGTAACCCCCATGGGGAAAAAAGTAAAAGTATGGTACACTAGATCTTGAAAGGACTGCCCGCCTGCTACAATCCTGTCACACATCCACTCTCATGCATGCATCCTTCCTGAAGGACCCTATTTGCCTTAGTTTGTGGCTTTAAAATATGTGTCTTATCGCCCCTAAAGTGTTTATGCATTGGGAACTTCCTCTGGCTTGAGGTTTATTACAAGTTTTGTTATTAGGAACCTAATGTGTCTTGAGGAATATTACAGTTTTTGTTGCCTGTATCAATACCTTGCTCTATATGTATAACTATTATGTCTGTATAGCTGTTATCTTGTCTTGCTATTGCGGCACGTGTTTACTGCGCTCCAGCTTTCTAGCACAGGGGTCATTGCAGAAGATTTAAAGGTTGTGGATTGTAGGGTGGGAATACTGGAGTGTGCGAGTGTGGGGAACATGGTGATCCTATGGCCAGCATCCTCACTGAACTTGAAACACTTTGTGATGTAACTGGCCTTTTGCTAGGCTAACGCTTCATCAGAGAAACTAAGAAAGGGAACCCTGAGCTCCGTGTACATTCTGCCACCTCTGGAAGCCTCCCATAGACAACTGCAAGGAAAAACCAAGGAAGAATCACTGAAGCCGAGGTTTGACCACCAGAATAACATCTCTCTGCCAGCTCCAACTGCACGGAACCATGGGGACGCCATTGAGTGCACGTGGCCTTGACACTTTTGACGCATGGACCAGTGATGGCTGGCTCAACCGGCACCTGGAGGACATGACCTGCAACGTGGGCTGCTATGTGTCCTGGAATAACTTCAGTGTGTCGTCCAAAGTTCACAGCATTATCTTCTGTACGGCCTGAAGGTAGGAGCGTCTTAAAGGGGGGTTTTGTTTTCTTAGTATGAGCTGTGAATGCACCTCCAGTAGCGCTATATATAGACCCTGCCGTAACACCGAGGGGGAGAAAAGTGAAATACAGTGTACTAGACCTTGAAGGGACTGCCTGTCTGCAGCAGTCCTATCACAGACCCACTCTCATGCATGCATCACACCTGAAGGACAAGATTAGCCTTTGTTGATGGCTTTCAAACATGTATCTTGTCGCCTCTAAGGTCTTTTTGCATTGGAAACTTCCTCCGGCTTGAGGGTTATTACAGCTTTTGTTGTTAGGAACCGAATGTGTCTTGCGGTTTATTGTAATTTTTGTTGCCTGTGTCAAAATCTTGCTCTATCTTAATTCCTGTTATCGCTACGTTGCTGTTATCTTCTCTTGCTATCGCGGCTTGTGTTTCCAGTGCTCCAGTTTATTTGCACATGGACCACTGTGGAAGATTCAAATAGTGTGGACTATAAGGTGAGAATCCTGGAGGTGGGGTGTGTTGGGAAGATGTTGTTCTATGACCCGGATCCTCACTGAACTTCAACCACTTTGTGATGTAACTGGCCTGTTGCTAGGCTGCGGCTTCAACAGAGGACCTCAGAGAGGAATCCCCGAGCTCAGTGTACATGTTAACAACTATGGATGCCTCCCCTATACAACTTCAGGAGCAAACCAAGGAAGAATCACTGAAGCAGAGGTTTGGCTGCCAGAATAACATCTTCCTGCCAGCGCCAAGTTCTCGGAAGCCGGGAGAGTCCGTTCATTGAATGTGACAATGGAACGTTGGACACATGGACAAAATTGCTCTCTGAACTGGCACCTTGGTGACCCGGCCTGGAAGCTGGCCTCATGTCTATTTCTCTCATAAAAGCTGGGTGGCCCAAAAAGTTCACAGTAACTTCTCTTGAACGGCCAAAAGATAGGAGCATCATACGGGGAGTTCTGTTTTATTACTATGGCCTGTGCATGCTCCTCCAGTCACATTGAATATAGTACCTTCAGTAACCCCCATGGGGAAAAAAGTAAAAGTATGGTACACTAGATCTTGAAAGGACTGCCCGCCTGCTACAATCCTGTCACACATCCACTCTCATGCATGCATCCTTCCTGAAGGACCCTATTTGCCTTAGTTTGTGGCTTTAAAATATGTGTCTTATCGCCCCTAAAGTGTTTATGCATTGGGAACTTCCTCTGGCTTGAGGTTTATTACAAGTTTTGTTATTAGGAAGCTAATGTGTCTTGAGGAATATTACAGTTTTTGTTGCCTGTATCAATACCTTGCTCTATATGTATAACTATTATATCTGTATAGCTGTTATCTTGTCTTGCTATTGCGGCACATGTTTACTGCGCTCCAGCTTTCTAGCACAGGGGTCATTGCAGAAGATTTAAAGGTTGTGGATTGTAGGGTGGGAATACTGGAGTGTGCGAGTGTGGGGAACATGGTGATCCTATGGCCAGCATCCTCACTGAACTTGAAACACTTTGTGATGTAACTGGCCTTTTGCTAGGCTAACGCTTCATCAGAGAAACTAAGAAAGGGAACCCTGAGCTCCGTGTACATTCTGACACCTCTGGAAGCCTCCCATAGACAACTGCAAGGAAAAACCAAGGAAGAATCACTGAAGCCGAGGTTTGGCCAACAGAATAACATCTCTCTGCCTTCTCCAACTGCACGGAACCATGCGGACGCCATTGAGTGCATGTGGCCTTGACACTTTTGACGCATGGACCAGTGATGGCTGGCTCAACCGGCACCTGGAGGACATGACCTGCAACGTGGGCTGCTATGTGTCCTGGAATAACTTCAGTGTGTCGTCCAAAGGTCACAGCATTATCTTCTGAACGGCCAGAAGGTAGCAGCGTCTTAAAGGGGGGTTTTGTTTTCTTAGTATGAGCTGTGAATGCACCTCCAGTAGCGCTATATATAGACACTACTGTAACACCGAGGGGAAAAAAAGTGAAATATGGTGTACTAGACCTTGAAGGGACTGCCTGTCTGCAGCAGTCCTATCACAGACCCACTCTCATGCATGCATCACACCTGAAGGACAAGATTAGCCTTTGTTGATGTCTTTCAAACATGTGTGTTGTCACCTCTAAGGTCTTTTTGCCTTGGGAACTTCCTCCGCCTTGAGGATTATTACAGCTTTTGTTGTTAGGAACCGAATGTGTCTTATGGTTTATTGTAATTTTCGTTGCCTGTGTCAAAATCTTGCTCTATCTTAATTCCTGTAATCGCTAAGTTGCTATTATCTTCTCTTGCTATTGCGGCTTGTGTTTCCAGTGCTCCAGTTTATTTGCACATGGACCACTGTGGAAGATTCAAATAGTGTGGACTATAAGGCGAGAATCCTGGAGGTGGGGTGTGTGGGGAAGGTGGGGATCTATGACCTGCATCCTCACTGAACTTCAACCACTTTGTGATGTAACTGGCCTGTTGCTAGGCTGCGGCTTCAACAGAGGACCTCAGAGAGGAATCCCCGAGCTCAGTGTACATGTTAACAACTATGGATCCCTCCCCTATACAACTTCAAGAACAAACCAAGGAAGAATCACTGAAGCAGAGGTTTGGCTGCCAGAATAACATCTTCCAGCCAGCACCAACTTCTCACAAGCCGGGAGAGTCCGTTCATTGAATGTGGCAATGGAACTTTGGACACATGGACAAAATGGCTTTCTGAACTGGCACCTTGGTGACCCGGCCTGGAAGCTGGCCTCATGTCTATTTCTCTCATAAAAGCTGGGTGGCCCAAAAAGTTCACAGTAACTTCTCTTGAATGGCCAGAAGATATGAGCATCATACAGGGAGTTCTGTTTTATGACTATGGCCTGTGCAAGCTCCTCCAGTCACATTGAATATAGTACCTTCAGTAACCCCCATGGGGAAAAAAGTAAAAGTATGGTACAGTAGATCTTGAACGGACTGCCCGCCTGCTACAATCCTGTCCCACATCCACTCTTATGCATGCATCCTTCCTGAAGGACCCTATTTGCCTTAGTTTGTGGCTTTAAAATATGTGTCTTATCGCCCCTAAAGTGTTTATGCATTGGGAACTTCCTCTGGCTTGAGGTTTATTACAAGTTTTGTTATTAGGAACCTAATGTGTCTTGAGGAATATTACAGTTTTTGTTGCCTGTATCAATACCTTGCTCTATATTTATAACTATTATGTCTGTATAGCTGTTATCTTGTCTTGCTATTGCGGCACGTGTTTACTGCGCTCCAGCTTTCTAGCACAGGGGTCATTGCAGAAGATTTAAAGGTTGTGGATTGTAGGGTGGGAATACTGGAGTGTGCGAGTGTGGGGAACATGGTGATCCTATGGCCAGCATCCTCACTGAACTTGAAACACTTTGTGATGTAACTGGCCTTTTGCTAGACTAACGCTTCATCAGAGAAACTAAGAAAGGGAACCCTGAGCTCCGTGTACATTCTGACACCTCTGGAAGCCTCCCATAGACAACTGCAAGTAAAAACCAAGGAACAATCACTGAAGCCGAGGTTTGAACACCAGAATAACATCTCTCTGAGAGCTCCAACTGCACGGAACCATGGGGACGCCATTGAGTGCACGTGGCCTTGACACTTTTGACACATGGACCAGTGATGGCTGGCTCAACCGGCACCTGGAGGACATGACCTGCAACGTGGGCTGCTATGTGTCCTGGAATAACTTCAGTGTGTCGTCCAAAGTTCACAGCATTATCTTCTGTACGGCCTGAAGGTAGGATCGTCTTAAAGGGGGGTTTTGTTTTCTTAGTATGAGCTGTGAATGCACCTCCAGTAGCGCTATATATAGACCCTGCCGTAACACCGAGGGGGAGAAAAGTGAAATACAGTGTACTAGACCTTGAAGGGACTGCCTGTCTGCAGCAGTCCTATCACAGACCCACTCTCATGCATGCATCACACCTGAAGGACAAGATTAGCCTTTGTTGATGGCTTTCAAACATGTATCTTGTCGCCTCTAAGGTCTTTTTGCATTGGGAACTTCCTCCGGCTTGAGGATTATTACAGCTTTTGTTGTTAGGAACCGAATGTGTCTTGCGGTTTATTGTAATTTTTGTTGCCTGTGTCAAAATCTTGCTCTATCTTAATTCCTGTTATCGCTACGTTGCTGTTATCTTCTCTTGCTTTCGCGGCTTGTGTTTCCAGTGCTCCAGTTTATTTGCACATGGACCATTGCGGAAGATTCAAATAGTGTGGACTATAAGGCGAGAATCCTGGAGGTGGGGTGTGTGGGGAAGATGTTGTTCTATGACCCGGATCCTCACTGAACTTCAACCACTTTGTGATGTAACTGGCCTGTTGCTAGGCTGCGGCTTCAACAGAGGACCTCAGAGAGGAATCCCGGAGCTCAGTGTACATGTTAACAACTATGGATGCCTCCCCTATACAACTTCAGGAGCAAACCAAGGAAGAATCACTGAAGCAGAGGTTTGGCTGCCAGAATAACATCTTCCTGCCAGCACCAAGTTCTCGGAAGCCGGGAGAGTCCGTTCATTGAATGTGGCAATGGAACTTTGGACACATGGACAAAATGGCTTTCTGAACTGGCACCTTGGTGACCCGGCCTGGAAGCTGGCCTCATGTCTATTTCTGTCATAAAAGCTGGGTGGCCCAAAAAGTTCACAGGAACTTCTCTTGAACGGCCAAAAGATAGGAGCATCATACGGGGAGTTCTGTTTTATGACTATGGCCTGTGCAAGCTCCTCCAGTCACATTGAATATAGTACCTTCAGTAACCCCCATGGGGAAAAAAGTAAAAGTATGGTACACTAGATCTTGAAAGGACTGCCCGCCTGCTACAATCCTGTCACACATCCACTCTCATGCATGCATCCTTCCTGAAGGACCCTATTTGCCTTAGTTTGTGGCTTTAAAATATGTGTCTTATCGCCCCTAAAGTGTTTATGCATTGGGAACTTCCTCTGGCTTGAGGTTTATTACAAGTTTTGTTATTAGGAACCTAATGTGTCTTGAGGAATATTACAGTTTTTGTTGCCTGTATCAATACCTTGCTCTATATGTATAACTATTATGTCTGTATAGCTGTTATCTTGTCTTGCTATTGCGGCACGTGTTTACTGCGCTCCAGCTTTCTAGCACAGGGGTCATTGCAGAAGATTTAAAGGTTGTGGATTGTAGGGTGGGAATACTGGAGTGTGCGAGTGTGGGGAACATGGTGATCCTATGGCCAGCATCCTCACTGAACTTGAAACACTTTGTGATGTAACTGGCCTTTTGCTAGGCTAACGCTTCATCAGAGAAACTAAGAAAGGGAACCCTGAGCTCCGTGTACATTCTGCCACCTCTGGAAGCCTCCCATAGACAACTGCAAGGAAAGACCAAGGAAGAATCACTGAAGCCGAGGTTTGGCCAACAGAATAACATCTCTCTGCCAGCTCCAACTGCACGGAACCATGCGGACGCCATTGAGTGCATGTGGCCTTGACACTTTTGACGCATGGACCAGTGATGGCTGGCTCAACCGGCACCTGGAGGACATGACCTGCAACGTGGGCTGCTATGTGTCCTGGAATAACTTCAGTGTGTCGTCCAAAGGTCACAGCATTATCTTCTGAACGGCCAGAAGGTAGCAGCGTCTTAAAGGGGGGTTTTGTTTTCTTAGTATGAGCTGTGAATGCACCTCCAGTAGCGCTATATATAGACACTACTGTAACACCGAGGGGAAAAAAAGTGAAATATGGTGTACTAGACCTTGAAGGGACTGCCTGTCTGCAGCAGTCCTATCACAGACCCACTCTCATGCATGCATCACACCTGAAGGACAAGATTAGCCTTTGTTGATGTCTTTCAAACATGTGTGTTGTCACCTCTAAGGTCTTTTTGCCTTGGGAACTTCCTCCGCCTTGAGGATTATTACAGCTTTTGTTGTTAGGAACCGAATGTGTCTTATGGTTTATTGTAATTTTCGTTGCCTGTGTCAAAATCTTGCTCTATCTTAATTCCTGTAATCGCTAAGTTGCTATTATCTTCTCTTGCTATTGCGGCTTGTGTTTCCAGTGCTCCAGTTTATTTGCACATGGACCACTGTGGAAGATTCAAATAGTGTGGACTATAAGGCGAGAATCCTGGAGGTGGGGTGTGTGGGGAAGGTGGGGATCTATGACCTGCATCCTCACTGAACTTCAACCACTTTGTGATGTAACTGGCCTGTTGCTAGGCTGCGGCTTCAACAGAGGACCTCAGAGAGGAATCCCCGAGCTCAGTGTACATGTTAACAACTATGGATGCCTCCCCTATACAACTTCAGGAGCAAACCAAGGAAGAATCACTGAAGCAGAGGTTTGGCTGCCAGAATAACATCTTCCTGCCAGCACCAAGTTCTCGGAAGCCGGGAGAGTCCGTTCATTGAATGTGGCAATGGAACTTTGGACACATGGACAAAATGGCTTTCTGAACTGGCACCTTGGTGACCCGGCCTGGAAGCTGGCCTCATGTCTATTTCTCTCATAAAAGCTGGGTGGCCCAAAAAGTTCACAGTAACTTCTCTTGAATGGCCAGAAGATATGAGCATCATACAGGGAGTTCTGTTTTATGACTATGGCCTGTGCAAGCTCCTCCAGTCACATTGAATATAGTACCTTCAGTAACCCCCATGGGGAAAAAAGTAAAAGTATGGTACAGTAGATCTTGAACGGACTGCCCGCCTGCTACAATCCTGTCCCACATCCACTCTTATGCATGCATCCTTCCTGAAGGACCCTATTTGCCTTAGTTTGTGGCTTTAAAATATGTGTCTTATCGCCCCTAAAGTGTTTATGCATTGGGAACTTCCTCTGGCTTGAGGTTTATTACAAGTTTTGTTATTAGGAACCTAATGTGTCTTGAGGAATATTACAGTTTTTGTTGCCTGTATCAATACCTTGCTCTATATTTATAACTATTATGTCTGTATAGCTGTTATCTTGTCTTGCTATTGCGGCACGTGTTTACTGCGCTCCAGCTTTCTAGCACAGGGGTCATTGCAGAAGATTTAAAGGTTGTGGATTGTAGGGTGGGAATACTGGAGTGTGCGAGTGTGGGGAACATGGTGATCCTATGGCCAGCATCCTCACTGAACTTGAAACACTTTGTGATGTAACTGGCCTTTTGCTAGACTAACGCTTCATCAGAGAAACTAAGAAAGGGAACCCTGAGCTCCGTGTACATTCTGACACCTCTGGAAGCCTCCCATAGACAACTGCAAGTAAAAACCAAGGAACAATCACTGAAGCCGAGGTTTGAACACCAGAATAACATCTCTCTGAGAGCTCCAACTGCACGGAACCATGGGGACGCCATTGAGTGCACGTGGCCTTGACACTTTTGACACATGGACCAGTGATGGCTGGCTCAACCGGCACCTGGAGGACATGACCTGCAACGTGGGCTGCTATGTGTCCTGGAATAACTTCAGTGTGTCGTCCAAAGTTCACAGCATTATCTTCTGTACGGCCTGAAGGTAGGATCGTCTTAAAGGGGGGTTTTGTTTTCTTAGTATGAGCTGTGAATGCACCTCCAGTAGCGCTATATATAGACCCTGCCGTAACACCGAGGGGGAGAAAAGTGAAATACAGTGTACTAGACCTTGAAGGGACTGCCTGTCTGCAGCAGTCCTATCACAGACCCACTCTCGTGCATGCATCACACCTGAAGGACAAGATTAGCCTTTGTTGATGGCTTTCAAACATGTATCTTGTCGCCTCTAAGGTCTTTTTGCATTGGGAACTTCCTCCGGCTTGAGGATTATTACAGCTTTTGTTGTTAGGAACCGAATGTGTCTTGCGGTTTATTGTAATTTTTGTTGCCTGTGTCAAAATCTTGCTCTATCTTAATTCCTGTTATCGCTACGTTGCTGTTATCTTCTCTTGCTTTCGCGGCTTGTGTTTCCAGTGCTCCAGTTTATTTGCACATGGACCATTGCGGAAGATTCAAATAGTGTGGACTATAAGGCGAGAATCCTGGAGGTGGGGTGTGTGGGGAAGATGTTGTTCTATGACCCGGATCCTCACTGAACTTCAACCACTTTGTGATGTAACTGGCCTGTTGCTAGGCTGCGGCTTCAACAGAGGACCTCAGAGAGGAATCCCGGAGCTCAGTGTACATGTTAACAACTATGGATGCCTCCCCTATACAACTTCAGGAGCAAACCAAGGAAGAATCACTGAAGCAGAGGTTTGGCTGCCAGAATAACATCTTCCTGCCAGCACCAAGTTCTCGGAAGCCGGGAGAGTCCGTTCATTGAATGTGGCAATGGAACTTTGGACACATGGACAAAATGGCTTTCTGAACTGGCACCTTGGTGACCCGGCCTGGAAGCTGGCCTCATGTCTATTTCTGTCATAAAAGCTGGGTGGCCCAAAAAGTTCACAGGAACTTCTCTTGAACGGCCAAAAGATAGGAGCATCATACGGGGAGTTCTGTTTTATGACTATGGCCTGTGCAAGCTCCTCCAGTCACATTGAATATAGTACCTTCAGTAACCCCCATGGGGAAAAAAGTAAAAGTATGGTACACTAGATCTTGAAAGGACTGCCCGCCTGCTACAATCCTGTCACACATCCACTCTCATGCATGCATCCTTCCTGAAGGACCCTATTTGCCTTAGTTTGTGGCTTTAAAATATGTGTCTTATCGCCCCTAAAGTGTTTATGCATTGGGAACTTCCTCTGGCTTGAGGTTTATTACAAGTTTTGTTATTAGGAACCTAATGTGTCTTGAGGAATATTACAGTTTTTGTTGCCTGTATCAATACCTTGCTCTATATGTATAACTATTATGTCTGTATAGCTGTTATCTTGTCTTGCTATTGCGGCACGTGTTTACTGCGCTCCAGCTTTCTAGCACAGGGGTCATTGCAGAAGATTTAAAGGTTGTGGATTGTAGGGTGGGAATACTGGAGTGTGCGAGTGTGGGGAACATGGTGATCCTATGGCCAGCATCCTCACTGAACTTGAAACACTTTGTGATGTAACTGGCCTTTTGCTAGGCTAACGCTTCATCAGAGAAACTAAGAAAGGGAACCCTGAGCTCCGTGTACATTCTGCCACCTCTGGAAGCCTCCCATAGACAACTGCAAGGAAAAACCAAGGAAGAATCACTGAAGCCGAGGTTTGGCCAACAGAATAACATCTCTCTGCCAGCTCCAACTGCACGGAACCATGCGGACGCCATTGAGTGCATGTGGCCTTGACACTTTTGACGCATGGACCAGTGATGGCTGGCTCAACCGGCACCTGGAGGACATGACCTGCAACGTGGGCTGCTATGTGTCCTGGAATAACTTCAGTGTGTCGTCCAAAGGTCACAGCATTATCTTCTGAACGGCCAGAAGGTAGCAGCGTCTTAAAGGGGGGTTTTGTTTTCTTAGTATGAGCTGTGAATGCACCTCCAGTAGCGCTATATATAGACACTACTGTAACACCGAGGGGAAAAAAAGTGAAATATGGTGTACTAGACCTTGAAGGGACTGCCTGTCTGCAGCAGTCCTATCACAGACCCACTCTCATGCATGCATCACACCTGAAGGACAAGATTAGCCTTTGTTGATGTCTTTCAAACATGTGTGTTGTCACCTCTAAGGTCTTTTTGCCTTGGGAACTTCCTCCGCCTTGAGGATTATTACAGCTTTTGTTGTTAGGAACCGAATGTGTCTTATGGTTTATTGTAATTTTCGTTGCCTGTGTCAAAATCTTGCTCTATCTTAATTCCTGTAATCGCTAAGTTGCTATTATCTTCTCTTGCTATTGCGGCTTGTGTTTCCAGTGCTCCAGTTTATTTGCACATGGACCACTGTGGAAGATTCAAATAGTGTGGACTATAAGGCGAGAATCCTGGAGGTGGGGTGTGTGGGGAAGGTGGGGATCTATGACCTGCATCCTCACTGAACTTCAACCACTTTGTGATGTAACTGGCCTGTTGCTAGGCTGCGGCTTCAACAGAGGACCTCAGAGAGGAATCCCCGAGCTCAGTGTACATGTTAACAACTATGGATGCCTCCCCTATACAACTTCAGGAGCAAACCAAGGAAGAATCACTGAAGCAGAGGTTTGGCTGCCAGAATAACATCTTCCTGCCAGCACCAAGTTCTCGGAAGCCGGGAGAGTCCGTTCATTGAATGTGGCAATGGAACTTTGGACACATGGACAAAATGGCTTTCTGAACTGGCACCTTGGTGACCCGGCCTGGAAGCTGGCCTCATGTCTATTTCTCTCATAAAAGCTGGGTGGCCCAAAAAGTTCACAGTAACTTCTCTTGAATGGCCAGAAGATATGAGCATCATACAGGGAGTTCTGTTTTATGACTATGGCCTGTGCAAGCTCCTCCAGTCACATTGAATATAGTACCTTCAGTAACCCCCATGGGGAAAAAAGTAAAAGTATGGTACAGTAGATCTTGAACGGACTGCCCGCCTGCTACAATCCTGTCCCACATCCACTCTTATGCATGCATCCTTCCTGAAGGACCCTATTTGCCTTAGTTTGTGGCTTTAAAATATGTGTCTTATCGCCCCTAAAGTGTTTATGCATTGGGAACTTCCTCTGGCTTGAGGTTTATTACAAGTTTTGTTATTAGGAACCTAATGTGTCTTGAGGAATATTACAGTTTTTGTTGCCTGTATCAATACCTTGCTCTATATTTATAACTATTATGTCTGTATAGCTGTTATCTTGTCTTGCTATTGCGGCACGTGTTTACTGCGCTCCAGCTTTCTAGCACAGGGGTCATTGCAGAAGATTTAAAGGTTGTGGATTGTAGGGTGGGAATACTGGAGTGTGCGAGTGTGGGGAACATGGTGATCCTATGGCCAGCATCCTCACTGAACTTGAAACACTTTGTGATGTAACTGGCCTTTTGCTAGACTAACGCTTCATCAGAGAAACTAAGAAAGGGAACCCTGAGCTCCGTGTACATTCTGACACCTCTGGAAGCCTCCCATAGACAACTGCAAGTAAAAACCAAGGAACAATCACTGAAGCCGAGGTTTGAACACCAGAATAACATCTCTCTGAGAGCTCCAACTGCACGGAACCATGGGGACGCCATTGAGTGCACGTGGCCTTGACACTTTTGACACATGGACCAGTGATGGCTGGCTCAACCGGCACCTGGAGGACATGACCTGCAACGTGGGCTGCTATGTGTCCTGGAATAACTTCAGTGTGTCGTCCAAAGTTCACAGCATTATCTTCTGTACGGCCTGAAGGTAGGATCGTCTTAAAGGGGGGTTTTGTTTTCTTAGTATGAGCTGTGAATGCACCTCCAGTAGCGCTATATATAGACCCTGCCGTAACACCGAGGGGGAGAAAAGTGAAATACAGTGTACTAGACCTTGAAGGGACTGCCTGTCTGCAGCAGTCCTATCACAGACCCACTCTCATGCATGCATCACACCTGAAGGACAAGATTAGCCTTTGTTGATGGCTTTCAAACATGTATCTTGTCGCCTCTAAGGTCTTTTTGCATTGGGAACTTCCTCCGGCTTGAGGATTATTACAGCTTTTGTTGTTAGGAACCGAATGTGTCTTGCGGTTTATTGTAATTTTTGTTGCCTGTGTCAAAATCTTGCTCTATCTTAATTCCTGTTATCGCTACGTTGCTGTTATCTTCTCTTGCTTTCGCGGCTTGTGTTTCCAGTGCTCCAGTTTATTTGCACATGGACCATTGCGGAAGATTCAAATAGTGTGGACTATAAGGCGAGAATCCTGGAGGTGGGGTGTGTGGGGAAGATGTTGTTCTATGACCCGGATCCTCACTGAACTTCAACCACTTTGTGATGTAACTGGCCTGTTGCTAGGCTGCGGCTTCAACAGAGGACCTCAGAGAGGAATCCCGGAGCTCAGTGTACATGTTAACAACTATGGATGCCTCCCCTATACAACTTCAGGAGCAAACCAAGGAAGAATCACTGAAGCAGAGGTTTGGCTGCCAGAATAACATCTTCCTGCCAGCACCAAGTTCTCGGAAGCCGGGAGAGTCCGTTCATTGAATGTGGCAATGGAACTTTGGACACATGGACAAAATGGCTTTCTGAACTGGCACCTTGGTGACCCGGCCTGGAAGCTGGCCTCATGTCTATTTCTGTCATAAAAGCTGGGTGGCCCAAAAAGTTCACAGGAACTTCTCTTGAACGGCCAAAAGATAGGAGCATCATACGGGGAGTTCTGTTTTATGACTATGGCCTGTGCAAGCTCCTCCAGTCACATTGAATATAGTACCTTCAGTAACCCCCATGGGGAAAAAAGTAAAAGTATGGTACACTAGATCTTGAAAGGACTGCCCGCCTGCTACAATCCTGTCACACATCCACTCTCATGCATGCATCCTTCCTGAAGGACCCTATTTGCCTTAGTTTGTGGCTTTAAAATATGTGTCTTATCGCCCCTAAAGTGTTTATGCATTGGGAACTTCCTCTGGCTTGAGGTTTATTACAAGTTTTGTTATTAGGAACCTAATGTGTCTTGAGGAATATTACAGTTTTTGTTGCCTGTATCAATACCTTGCTCTATATGTATAACTATTATGTCTGTATAGCTGTTATCTTGTCTTGCTATTGCGGCACGTGTTTACTGCGCTCCAGCTTTCTAGCACAGGGGTCATTGCAGAAGATTTAAAGGTTGTGGATTGTAGGGTGGGAATACTGGAGTGTGCGAGTGTGGGGAACATGGTGATCCTATGGCCAGCATCCTCACTGAACTTGAAACACTTTGTGATGTAACTGGCCTTTTGCTAGGCTAACGCTTCATCAGAGAAACTAAGAAAGGGAACCCTGAGCTCCGTGTACATTCTGCCACCTCTGGAAGCCTCCCATAGACAACTGCAAGGAAAAACCAAGGAAGAATCACTGAAGCCGAGGTTTGACCACCAGAATAACATCTCTCTGCCAGCTCCAACTGCACGGAACCATGGGGACGCCATTGAGTGCACGTGGCCTTGACACTTTTGACGCATGGACCAGTGATGGCTGGCTCAACCGGCACCTGGAGGACATGACCTGCAACGTGGGCTGCTATGTGTCCTGGAATAACTTCAGTGTGTCGTCCAAAGTTCACAGCATTATCTTCTGTACGGCCTGAAGGTAGGAGCGTCTTAAAGGGGGGTTTTGTTTTCTTAGTATGAGCTGTGAATGCACCTCCAGTAGCGCTATATATAGACCCTGCCGTAACACCGAGGGGGAGAAAAGTGAAATACAGTGTACTAGACCTTGAAGGGACTGCCTGTCTGCAGCAGTCCTATCACAGACCCACTCTCATGCATGCATCACACCTGAAGGACAAGATTAGCCTTTGTTGATGGCTTTCAAACATGTATCTTGTCGCCTCTAAGGTCTTTTTGCATTGGAAACTTCCTCCGGCTTGAGGGTTATTACAGCTTTTGTTGTTAGGAACCGAATGTGTCTTGCGGTTTATTGTAATTTTTGTTGCCTGTGTCAAAATCTTGCTCTATCTTAATTCCTGTTATCGCTACGTTGCTGTTATCTTCTCTTGCTATCGCGGCTTGTGTTTCCAGTGCTCCAGTTTATTTGCACATGGACCACTGTGGAAGATTCAAATAGTGTGGACTATAAGGCGAGAATCCTGGAGGTGGGGTGTGTGGGGAAGGTGGGGATCTATGACCTGCATCCTCACTGAACTTCAACCACTTTGTGATGTAACTGGCCTGTTGCTAGGCTGCGGCTTCAACAGAGGACCTCAGAGAGGAATCCCCGAGCTCAGTGTACATGTTAACAACTATGGATGCCTCCCCTATACAACTTCAGGAGCAAACCAAGGAAGAATCACTGAAGCAGAGGTTTGGCTGCCAGAATAACATCTTCCTGCCAGCACCAAGTTCTCGGAAGCCGGGAGAGTCCGTTCATTGAATGTGGCAATGGAACTTTGGACACATGGACAAAATGGCTTTCTGAACTGGCACCTTGGTGACCCGGCCTGGAAGCTGGCCTCATGTCTATTTCTCTCATAAAAGCTGGGTGGCCCAAAAAGTTCACAGTAACTTCTCTTGAATGGCCAGAAGATATGAGCATCATACAGGGAGTTCTGTTTTATGACTATGGCCTGTGCAAGCTCCTCCAGTCACATTGAATATAGTACCTTCAGTAACCCCCATGGGGAAAAAAGTAAAAGTATGGTACAGTAGATCTTGAACGGACTGCCCGCCTGCTACAATCCTGTCCCACATCCACTCTTATGCATGCATCCTTCCTGAAGGACCCTATTTGCCTTAGTTTGTGGCTTTAAAATATGTGTCTTATCGCCCCTAAAGTGTTTATGCATTGGGAACTTCCTCTGGCTTGAGGTTTATTACAAGTTTTGTTATTAGGAACCTAATGTGTCTTGAGGAATATTACAGTTTTTGTTGCCTGTATCAATACCTTGCTCTATATTTATAACTATTATGTCTGTATAGCTGTTATCTTGTCTTGCTATTGCGGCACGTGTTTACTGCGCTCCAGCTTTCTAGCACAGGGGTCATTGCAGAAGATTTAAAGGTTGTGGATTGTAGGGTGGGAATACTGGAGTGTGCGAGTGTGGGGAACATGGTGATCCTATGGCCAGCATCCTCACTGAACTTGAAACACTTTGTGATGTAACTGGCCTTTTGCTAGACTAACGCTTCATCAGAGAAACTAAGAAAGGGAACCCTGAGCTCCGTGTACATTCTGACACCTCTGGAAGCCTCCCATAGACAACTGCAAGTAAAAACCAAGGAACAATCACTGAAGCCGAGGTTTGAACACCAGAATAACATCTCTCTGAGAGCTCCAACTGCACGGAACCATGGGGACGCCATTGAGTGCACGTGGCCTTGACACTTTTGACACATGGACCAGTGATGGCTGGCTCAACCGGCACCTGGAGGACATGACCTGCAACGTGGGCTGCTATGTGTCCTGGAATAACTTCAGTGTGTCGTCCAAAGTTCACAGCATTATCTTCTGTACGGCCTGAAGGTAGGATCGTCTTAAAGGGGGGTTTTGTTTTCTTAGTATGAGCTGTGAATGCACCTCCAGTAGCGCTATATATAGACCCTGCCGTAACACCGAGGGGGAGAAAAGTGAAATACAGTGTACTAGACCTTGAAGGGACTGCCTGTCTGCAGCAGTCCTATCACAGACCCACTCTCATGCATGCATCACACCTGAAGGACAAGATTAGCCTTTGTTGATGGCTTTCAAACATGTATCTTGTCGCCTCTAAGGTCTTTTTGCATTGGGAACTTCCTCCGGCTTGAGGATTATTACAGCTTTTGTTGTTAGGAACCGAATGTGTCTTGCGGTTTATTGTAATTTTTGTTGCCTGTGTCAAAATCTTGCTCTATCTTAATTCCTGTTATCGCTACGTTGCTGTTATCTTCTCTTGCTTTCGCGGCTTGTGTTTCCAGTGCTCCAGTTTATTTGCACATGGACCATTGCGGAAGATTCAAATAGTGTGGACTATAAGGCGAGAATCCTGGAGGTGGGGTGTGTGGGGAAGATGTTGTTCTATGACCCGGATCCTCACTGAACTTCAACCACTTTGTGATGTAACTGGCCTGTTGCTAGGCTGCGGCTTCAACAGAGGACCTCAGAGAGGAATCCCGGAGCTCAGTGTACATGTTAACAACTATGGATGCCTCCCCTATACAACTTCAGGAGCAAACCAAGGAAGAATCACTGAAGCAGAGGTTTGGCTGCCAGAATAACATCTTCCTGCCAGCACCAAGTTCTCGGAAGCCGGGAGAGTCCGTTCATTGAATGTGGCAATGGAACTTTGGACACATGGACAAAATGGCTTTCTGAACTGGCACCTTGGTGACCCGGCCTGGAAGCTGGCCTCATGTCTATTTCTGTCATAAAAGCTGGGTGGCCCAAAAAGTTCACAGGAACTTCTCTTGAACGGCCAAAAGATAGGAGCATCATACGGGGAGTTCTGTTTTATGACTATGGCCTGTGCAAGCTCCTCCAGTCACATTGAATATAGTACCTTCAGTAACCCCCATGGGGAAAAAAGTAAAAGTATGGTACACTAGATCTTGAAAGGACTGCCCGCCTGCTACAATCCTGTCACACATCCACTCTCATGCATGCATCCTTCCTGAAGGACCCTATTTGCCTTAGTTTGTGGCTTTAAAATATGTGTCTTATCGCCCCTAAAGTGTTTATGCATTGGGAACTTCCTCTGGCTTGAGGTTTATTACAAGTTTTGTTATTAGGAACCTAATGTGTCTTGAGGAATATTACAGTTTTTGTTGCCTGTATCAATACCTTGCTCTATATGTATAACTATTATGTCTGTATAGCTGTTATCTTGTCTTGCTATTGCGGCACGTGTTTACTGCGCTCCAGCTTTCTAGCACAGGGGTCATTGCAGAAGATTTAAAGGTTGTGGATTGTAGGGTGGGAATACTGGAGTGTGCGAGTGTGGGGAACATGGTGATCCTATGGCCAGCATCCTCACTGAACTTGAAACACTTTGTGATGTAACTGGCCTTTTGCTAGGCTAACGCTTCATCAGAGAAACTAAGAAAGGGAACCCTGAGCTCCGTGTACATTCTGCCACCTCTGGAAGCCTCCCATAGACAACTGCAAGGAAAAACCAAGGAAGAATCACTGAAGCCGAGGTTTGACCACCAGAATAACATCTCTCTGCCAGCTCCAACTGCACGGAACCATGGGGACGCCATTGAGTGCACGTGGCCTTGACACTTTTGACGCATGGACCAGTGATGGCTGGCTCAACCGGCACCTGGAGGACATGACCTGCAACGTGGGCTGCTATGTGTCCTGGAATAACTTCAGTGTGTCGTCCAAAGTTCACAGCATTATCTTCTGTACGGCCTGAAGGTAGGAGCGTCTTAAAGGGGGGTTTTGTTTTCTTAGTATGAGCTGTGAATGCACCTCCAGTAGCGCTATATATAGACCCTGCCGTAACACCGAGGGGGAGAAAAGTGAAATACAGTGTACTAGACCTTGAAGGGACTGCCTGTCTGCAGCAGTCCTATCACAGACCCACTCTCATGCATGCATCACACCTGAAGGACAAGATTAGCCTTTGTTGATGGCTTTCAAACATGTATCTTGTCGCCTCTAAGGTCTTTTTGCATTGGAAACTTCCTCCGGCTTGAGGGTTATTACAGCTTTTGTTGTTAGGAACCGAATGTGTCTTGCGGTTTATTGTAATTTTTGTTGCCTGTGTCAAAATCTTGCTCTATCTTAATTCCTGTTATCGCTACGTTGCTGTTATCTTCTCTTGCTATCGCGGCTTGTGTTTCCAGTGCTCCAGTTTATTTGCACATGGACCACTGTGGAAGATTCAAATAGTGTGGACTATAAGGTGAGAATCCTGGAGGTGGGGTGTGTTGGGAAGATGTTGTTCTATGACCCGGATCCTCACTGAACTTCAACCACTTTGTGATGTAACTGGCCTGTTGCTAGGCTGCGGCTTCAACAGAGGACCTCAGAGAGGAATCCCCGAGCTCAGTGTACATGTTAACAACTATGGATGCCTCCCCTATACAACTTCAGGAGCAAACCAAGGAAGAATCACTGAAGCAGAGGTTTGGCTGCCAGAATAACATCTTCCTGCCAGCGCCAAGTTCTCGGAAGCCGGGAGAGTCCGTTCATTGAATGTGACAATGGAACGTTGGACACATGGACAAAATTGCTCTCTGAACTGGCACCTTGGTGACCCGGCCTGGAAGCTGGCCTCATGTCTATTTCTCTCATAAAAGCTGGGTGGCCCAAAAAGTTCACAGTAACTTCTCTTGAACGGCCAAAAGATAGGAGCATCATACGGGGAGTTCTGTTTTATTACTATGGCCTGTGCATGCTCCTCCAGTCACATTGAATATAGTACCTTCAGTAATCCCCATGGGGAAAAAAGTAAAAGTATGGTACACTAGATCTTGAACGGACTGCCCACCTGCTGCAATCCTGTCACACATCCACTCTCATGCATGCATCCTTCCTGAAGGACCCTATTTGCCTTAATTAGTTGCTTTAAAATATGTGTCTTATCGCCCCTAAAGTGTTTATGCATTGGGAACTTCCTCTGGCTTGAGGTTTATTACAAGTTTTGTTATTAGGAACCTAATGTATCTTGAGGAATATTACAGTTTTTGTTGCCTGTATCAATACCTTGCTCTATATTTATAACTATTATGTCTATATAGCTGTTACATTGTCTTGCTATTGTGGCACGTGTTTACTGCACTCCAGCTTTCTAGCACAGGGGTCATTGCAGAAGATTTAAAGGTTGTGGATTGTAGGGTGGGAATACTGGAGTGTGCGAGTGTGGGGAACATGGTGATCCTATGGCCAGCATCCTCACTGAACTTGAAACACTTTGTGATGTAACTGGCCTTTTGCTAGGCTAACGCTTCATCAGAGAAACTAAGAAAGGGAACCCTGAGCTCCGTGTACATTCTGCCACCTCTGGAAGCCTCCCATAGACAACTGCAAGGAAAAACCAAGGAAGAATCACTGAAGCCAAGGTTTGGCCAACAGAATAACATCTCTCTGCCAGCTCCAACTGCACGGAACCATGCGGACGCCATTGAGTGCATGTGGCCTTGACACTTTTGACGCATGGACCAGTGATGGCTGGCTCAACCGGCACCTGGAGGACATGACCTGCAACGTGGGCTGCTATGTGTCCTGGAATAACTTCAGTGTGTCGTCCAAAGTTCACAGCATTATCTTCTGAACGGCCAGAAGGTAGCAGCGTCTTAAAGGGGGGTTTTGTTTTCTTAGTATGAGCTGTGAATGCACCTCCAGTAGCGCTATATATAGACACTACTGTAACACCGAGGGGAAAAAAAGTGAAATATGGTGTACTAGACCTTGAAGGGACTGCCTGTCTGCAGCAGTCCTATCACAGACCCACTCTCATGCATGCATCACACCTGAAGGACAAGATTAGCCTTTGTTGATGTCTTTCAAACATGTGTGTTGTCACCTCTAAGGTCTTTTTGCCTTGGGAACTTCCTCCGGCTTGAGGATTATTACAGCTTTTGTTGTTAGGAACCGAATGTGTCTTGCGGTTTATTGTAATTTTCGTTGCCTGTGTCAAAATATTGCTCTATCTTAATTCCTGTTATCGCTACGTTGCTGTTATCTTCTCTTGCTTTCGCGGCTTGTGTTTCCAGTGCTCCAGTTTATTTGCACATGGACCATTGCGGAAGATTCAAATAGTGTGGACTATAAGGCGAGAATCCTGGAGGTGGGGTGTGTGGGGAAGATGTTGTTCTATGACCCGGATCCTCACTGAACTTCAACCACTTTGTGATGTAACTGGCCTGTTGCTAGGCTGCGGCTTCAACAGAGGACCTCAGAGAGGAATCCCGGAGCTCAGTGTACATGTTAACAACTATGGATGCCTCCCCTATACAACTTCAGGAGCAAACCAAGGAAGAATCACTGAAGCAGAGGTTTGGCTGCCAGAATAACATCTTCCTGCCAGCACCAAGTTCTCGGAAGCCGGGAGAGTCCGTTCATTGAATGTGGCAATGGAACTTTGGACACATGGACAAAATGGCTTTCTGAACTGGCACCTTGGTGACCCGGCCTGGAAGCTGGCCTCATGTCTATTTCTGTCATAAAAGCTGGGTGGCCCAAAAAGTTCACAGGAACTTCTCTTGAACGGCCAAAAGATAGGAGCATCATACGGGGAGTTCTGTTTTATGACTATGGCCTGTGCAAGCTCCTCCAGTCACATTGAATATAGTACCTTCAGTAACCCCCATGGGGAAAAAAGTAAAAGTATGGTACACTAGATCTTGAAAGGACTGCCCGCCTGCTACAATCCTGTCCCACATCCACTCTCATGCATGCATCCTTCCTGAAGGACCCTATTTGCCGTAGTTTGTGGCTTTAAAATATGTGTCTTATCGCCCCTAAAGTGTTTATGCATTGGGAACTTCCTCTGGCTTGAGGTTTATTACAAGTTTTGTTATTAGGAACCTAATGTGTCTTGAGGAATATTACAGTTTTTGTTGCCTGTATCAATACCTTGCTCTATATGTATAACTATTATGTCTGTATAGCTGTTATCTTGTCTTGCTATTGCGGCACGTGTTTACTGCGCTCCAGCTTTCTAGCACAGGGGTCATTGCAGAAGATTTAAAGGTTGTGGATTGTAGGGTGGGAATACTGGAGTGTGCGAGTGTGGGGAACATGGTGATCCTATGGCCAGCATCCTCACTGAACTTGAAACACTTTGTGATGTAACTGGCCTTTTGCTAGGCTAACGCTTCATCAGAGAAACTAAGAAAGGGAACCCTGAGCTCCGTGTACATTCTGCCACCTCTGGAAGCCTCCCATAGACAACTGCAAGGAAAAACCAAGGAAGAATCACTGAAGCCGAGGTTTGACCACCAGAATAACATCTCTCTGCCAGCTCCAACTGCACGGAACCATGGGGACGCCATTGAGTGCACGTGGCCTTGACACTTTTGACGCATGGACCAGTGATGGCTGGCTCAACCGGCACCTGGAGGACATGACCTGCAACGTGGGCTGCTATGTGTCCTGGAATAACTTCAGTGTGTCGTCCAAAGTTCACAGCATTATCTTCTGTACGGCCTGAAGGTAGGAGCGTCTTAAAGGGGGGTTTTGTTTTCTTAGTATGAGCTGTGAATGCACCTCCAGTAGCGCTATATATAGACGCTGCCGTAACACCGAGGGGGAAAAAAGTGAAATATGGTGTACTAGACCTTGAAGGGACTGCCTGTCTGCAGCAGTCCTATCACAGACCCACTCTCATGCATGCATCACACCTGAAGGACAAGATTAGCCTTTGTTGATGGCTTTCAAACATGTATCTTGTCGCCTCTAAGGTCTTTTTGCATTGGGAACTTCCTCCGGCTTGAGGATTATTACAGCTTTTGTTGTTAGGAACCGAATGTGTCTTGCGGTTTATTGTAATTTTTGTTGCCTGTGTCAAAATCTTGCTCTATCTTAATTCCTGTTATCGCTACGTTGCTTTTATCTTCTCTTGCTTTCGCGGCTTGTGTTTCCAGTGCTCCAGTTTATTTGCACATGGACCATTGCGGAAGATTCAAATAGTGTAGACTATAAGGCGAGAATCCTGGAGGTGGGGTGTGTGGGGAAGATGTTGTTCTATGACCCGGATCCTCACTGAACTTCAACCACTTTGTGATGTAACTGGCCTGTTGCTAGGCTGCGGCTTCAACAGAGGACCTCAGAGAGGAATCCCGGAGCTCAGTGTACATGTTAACAACTATGGATGCCTCCCCTATACAACTTCAGGAGCAAACCAAGGAAGAATCACTGAAGCAGAGGTTTGGCTGCCAGAATAACATCTTCCTGCCAGCACCAAGTTCTCGGAAGCCGGGAGAGTCCGTTCATTGAATGTGGCAATGGAACTTTGGACACATGGACAAAATGGCTTTCTGAACTGGCACCTTGGTGACCCGGCCTGGAAGCTGGCCTCATGTCTATTTCTGTCATAAAAGCTGGGTGGCCCAAAAAGTTCACAGGAACTTCTCTTGAACGGCCAAAAGATAGGAGCATCATACGGGGAGTTCTGTTTTATGACTATGGCCTGTGCAAGCTCCTCCAGTCACATTGAATATAGTACCTTCAGTAACCCCCATGGGGAAAAAAGTAAAAGTATGGTACACTAGATCTTGAAAGGACTGCCCGCCTGCTACAATCCTGTCCCACATCCACTCTCATGCATGCATCCTTCCTGAAGGACCCTATTTGCCGTAGTTTGTGGCTTTAAAATATGTGTCTTATCGCCCCTAAAGTGTTTATGCATTGGGAACTTCCTCTGGCTTGAGGTTTATTACAAGTTTTGTTATTAGGAACCTAATGTGTCTTGAGGAATATTACAGTTTTTGTTGCCTGTATCAATACCTTGCTCTATATGTATAACTATTATGTCTGTATAGCTGTTATCTTGTCTTGCTATTGCGGCACGTGTTTACTGCGCTCCAGCTTTCTAGCACAGGGGTCATTGCAGAAGATTTAAAGGTTGTGGATTGTAGGGTGGGAATACTGGAGTGTGCGAGTGTGGGGAACATGGTGATCCTATGGCCAGCATCCTCACTGAACTTGAAACACTTTGTGATGTAACTGGCCTTTTGCTAGGCTAACGCTTCATCAGAGAAACTAAGAAAGGGAACCCTGAGCTCCGTGTACATTCTGCCACCTCTGGAAGCCTCCCATAGACAACTGCAAGGAAAAACCAAGGAAGAATCACTGAAGCCGAGGTTTGACCACCAGAATAACATCTCTCTGCCAGCTCCAACTGCACGGAACCATGGGGACGCCATTGAGTGCACGTGGCCTTGACACTTTTGACGCATGGACCAGTGATGGCTGGCTCAACCGGCACCTGGAGGACATGACCTGCAACGTGGGCTGCTATGTGTCCTGGAATAACTTCAGTGTGTCGTCCAAAGTTCACAGCATTATCTTCTGTACGGCCTGAAGGTAGGAGCGTCTTAAAGGGGGGTTTTGTTTTCTTAGTATGAGCTGTGAATGCACCTCCAGTAGCGCTATATATAGACCCTGCCGTAACACCGAGGGGGAGAAAAGTGAAATACAGTGTACTAGACCTTGAAGGGACTGCCTGTCTGCAGCAGTCCTATCACAGACCCACTCTCATGCATGCATCACACCTGAAGGACAAGATTAGCCTTTGTTGATGGCTTTCAAACATGTATCTTGTCGCCTCTAAGGTCTTTTTGCATTGGGAACTTCCTCCGGCTTGAGGATTATTACAGCTTTTGTTGTTAGGAACCGAATGTGTCTTGCGGTTTATTGTAATTTTTGTTGCCTGTGTCAAAATCTTGCTCTATCTTAATTCCTGTTATCGCTACGTTGCTGTTATCTTCTCTTGCTTTCGCGGCTTGTGTTTCCAGTGCTCCAGTTTATTTGCACATGGACCATTGCGGAAGATTCAAATAGTGTAGACTATAAGGCGAGAATCCTGGAGGTGGGGTGTGTGGGGAAGATGTTGTTCTATGACCCGGATCCTCACTGAACTTCAACCACTTTGTGATGTAACTGGCCTGTTGCTAGGCTGCGGCTTCAACAGAGGACCTCAGAGAGGAATCCCGGAGCTCAGTGTACATGTTAACAACTATGGATGCCTCCCCTATACAACTTCAGGAGCAAACCAAGGAAGAATCACTGAAGCAGAGGTTTGGCTGCCAGAATAACATCTTCCTGCCAGCACCAAGTTCTCGGAAGCCGGGAGAGTCCGTTCATTGAATGTGGCAATGGAACTTTGGACACATGGACAAAATGGCTTTCTGAACTGGCACCTTGGTGACCCGGCCTGGAAGCTGGCCTCATGTCTATTTCTGTCATAAAAGCTGGGTGGCCCAAAAAGTTCACAGGAACTTCTCTTGAACGGCCAAAAGATAGGAGCATCATACGGGGAGTTCTGTTTTATGACTATGGCCTGTGCAAGCTCCTCCAGTCACATTGAATATAGTACCTTCAGTAACCCCCATGGGGAAAAAAGTAAAAGTATGGTACACTAGATCTTGAAAGGACTGCCCGCCTGCTACAATCCTGTCACACATCCACTCTCATGCATGCATCCTTCCTGAAGGACCCTATTTGCCTTAGTTTGTGGCTTTAAAATATGTGTCTTATCGCCCCTAAAGTGTTTATGCATTGGGAACTTCCTCTGGCTTGAGGTTTATTACAAGTTTTGTTATTAGGAACCTAATGTGTCTTGAGGAATATTACAGTTTTTGTTGCCTGTATCAATACCTTGCTCTATATGTATAACTATTATGTCTGTATAGCTGTTATCTTGTCTTGCTATTGCGGCACGTGTTTACTGCGCTCCAGCTTTCTAGCACAGGGGTCATTGCAGAAGATTTAAAGGTTGTGGATTGTAGGGTGGGAATACTGGAGTGTGCGAGTGTGGGGAACATGGTGATCCTATGGCCAGCATCCTCACTGAACTTGAAACACTTTGTGATGTAACTGGCCTTTTGCTAGGCTAACGCTTCATCAGAGAAACTAAGAAAGGGAACCCTGAGCTCCGTGTACATTCTGCCACCTCTGGAAGCCTCCCATAGACAACTGCAAGGAAAAACCAAGGAAGAATCACTGAAGCCGAGGTTTGACCACCAGAATAACATCTCTCTGCCAGCTCCAACTGCACGGAACCATGGGGACGCCATTGAGTGCACGTGGCCTTGACACTTTTGACGCATGGACCAGTGATGGCTGGCTCAACCGGCACCTGGAGGACATGACCTGCAACGTGGGCTGCTATGTGTCCTGGAATAACTTCAGTGTGTCGTCCAAAGTTCACAGCATTATCTTCTGTACGGCCTGAAGGTAGGAGCGTCTTAAAGGGGGGTTTTGTTTTCTTAGTATGAGCTGTGAATGCACCTCCAGTAGCGCTATATATAGACCCTGCCGTAACACCGAGGGGGAGAAAAGTGAAATACAGTGTACTAGACCTTGAAGGGACTGCCTGTCTGCAGCAGTCCTATCACAGACCCACTCTCATGCATGCATCACACCTGAAGGACAAGATTAGCCTTTGTTGATGGCTTTCAAACATGTATCTTGTCGCCTCTAAGGTCTTTTTGCATTGGGAACTTCCTCCGGCTTGAGGATTATTACAGCTTTTGTTGTTAGGAACCGAATGTGTCTTGCGGTTTATTGTAATTTTTGTTGCCTGTGTCAAAATCTTGCTCTATCTTAATTCCTGTTATCGCTACGTTGCTGTTATCTTCTCTTGCTATCGCGGCTTGTGTTTCCAGTGCTCCAGTTTATTTGCACATGGACCACTGTGGAAGATTCAAATAGTGTGGACTATAAGGTGAGAATCCTGGAGGTGGGGTGTGTTGGGAAGATGTTGTTCTATGACCCGGATCCTCACTGAACTTCAACCACTTTGTGATGTAACTGGCCTGTTGCTAGGCTGCGGCTTCAACAGAGGACCTCAGAGAGGAATCCCCGAGCTCAGTGTACATGTTAACAACTATGGATGCCTCCCCTATACAACTTCAGGAGCAAACCAAGGAAGAATCACTGAAGCAGAGGTTTGGCTGCCAGAATAACATCTTCCTGCCAGCGCCAAGTTCTCGGAAGCCGGGAGAGTCCGTTCATTGAATGTGACAATGGAACGTTGGACACATGGACAAAATTGCTCTCTGAACTGGCACCTTGGTGACCCGGCCTGGAAGCTGGCCTCATGTCTATTTCTCTCATAAAAGCTGGGTGGCCCAAAAAGTTCACAGTAACTTCTCTTGAACGGCCAAAAGATAGGAGCATCATACGGGGAGTTCTGTTTTATTACTATGGCCTGTGCATGCTCCTCCAGTCACATTGAATATAGTACCTTCAGTAACCCCCATGGGGAAAAAAGTAAAAGTATGGTACACTAGATCTTGAACGGACTGCCCACCTGCTGCAATCCTGTCACACATCCACTCTCATGCATGCATCCTTCCTGAAGGACCCTATTTGCCTTAATTAGTTGCTTTAAAATATGTGTCTTATCGCCCCTAAAGTGTTTATGCATTGGGAACTTCCTCTGGCTTGAGGTTTATTACAAGTTTTGTTATTAGGAACCTAATGTATCTTGAGGAATATTACAGTTTTTGTTGCCTGTATCAATACCTTGCTCTATATTTATAACTATTATGTCTATATAGCTGTTACATTGTCTTGCTATTGTGGCACGTGTTTACTGCACTCCAGCTTTCTAGCACAGGGGTCATTGCAGAAGATTTAAAGGTTGTGGATTGTAGGGTGGGAATACTGGAGTGTGCGAGTGTGGGGAACATGGTGATCCTATGGCCAGCATCCTCACTGAACTTGAAACACTTTGTGATGTAACTGGCCTTTTGCTAGGCTAACGCTTCATCAGAGAAACTAAGAAAGGGAACCCTGAGCTCCGTGTACATTCTGCCACCTCTGGAAGCCTCCCATAGACAACTGCAAGGAAAAACCAAGGAAGAATCACTGAAGCCAAGGTTTGGCCAACAGAATAACATCTCTCTGCCAGCTCCAACTGCACGGAACCATGCGGACGCCATTGAGTGCATGTGGCCTTGACACTTTTGACGCATGGACCAGTGATGGCTGGCTCAACCGGCACCTGGAGGACATGACCTGCAACGTGGGCTGCTATGTGTCCTGGAATAACTTCAGTGTGTCGTCCAAAGGTCACAGCATTATCTTCTGAACGGCCAGAAGGTAGCAGCGTCTTAAAGGGGGGTTTTGTTTTCTTAGTATGAGCTGTGAATGCACCTCCAGTAGCGCTATATATAGACACTACTGTAACACCGAGGGGAAAAAAAGTGAAATATGGTGTACTAGACCTTGAAGGGACTGCCTGTCTGCAGCAGTCCTATCACAGACCCACTCTCATGCATGCATCACACCTGAAGGACAAGATTAGCCTTTGTTGATGTCTTTCAAACATGTGTGTTGTCACCTCTAAGGTCTTTTTGCCTTGGGAACTTCCTCCGGCTTGAGGATTATTACAGCTTTTGTTGTTAGGAACCGAATGTGTCTTGCGGTTTATTGTAATTTTCGTTGCCTGTGTCAAAATATTGCTCTATCTTAATTCCTGTTATCGCTACGTTGCTGTTATCTTCTCTTGCTTTCGCGGCTTGTGTTTCCAGTGCTCCAGTTTATTTGCACATGGACCATTGCGGAAGATTCAAATAGTGTGGACTATAAGGCGAGAATCCTGGAGGTGGGGTGTGTGGGGAAGATGTTGTTCTATGACCCGGATCCTCACTGAACTTCAACCACTTTGTGATGTAACTGGCCTGTTGCTAGGCTGCGGCTTCAACAGAGGACCTCAGAGAGGAATCCCGGAGCTCAGTGTACATGTTAACAACTATGGATGCCTCCCCTATACAACTTCAGGAGCAAACCAAGGAAGAATCACTGAAGCAGAGGTTTGGCTGCCAGAATAACATCTTCCTGCCAGCACCAAGTTCTCGGAAGCCGGGAGAGTCCGTTCATTGAATGTGGCAATGGAACTTTGGACACATGGACAAAATGGCTTTCTGAACTGGCACCTTGGTGACCCGGCCTGGAAGCTGGCCTCATGTCTATTTCTGTCATAAAAGCTGGGTGGCCCAAAAAGTTCACAGGAACTTCTCTTGAACGGCCAAAAGATAGGAGCATCATACGGGGAGTTCTGTTTTATGACTATGGCCTGTGCAAGCTCCTCCAGTCACATTGAATATAGTACCTTCAGTAACCCCCATGGGGAAAAAAGTAAAAGTATGGTACACTAGATCTTGAAAGGACTGCCCGCCTGCTACAATCCTGTCCCACATCCACTCTCATGCATGCATCCTTCCTGAAGGACCCTATTTGCCGTAGTTTGTGGCTTTAAAATATGTGTCTTATCGCCCCTAAAGTGTTTATGCATTGGGAACTTCCTCTGGCTTGAGGTTTATTACAAGTTTTGTTATTAGGAACCTAATGTGTCTTGAGGAATATTACAGTTTTTGTTGCCTGTATCAATACCTTGCTCTATATGTATAACTATTATGTCTGTATAGCTGTTATCTTGTCTTGCTATTGCGGCACGTGTTTACTGCGCTCCAGCTTTCTAGCACAGGGGTCATTGCAGAAGATTTAAAGGTTGTGGATTGTAGGGTGGGAATACTGGAGTGTGCGAGTGTGGGGAACATGGTGATCCTATGGCCAGCATCCTCACTGAACTTGAAACACTTTGTGATGTAACTGGCCTTTTGCTAGGCTAACGCTTCATCAGAGAAACTAAGAAAGGGAACCCTGAGCTCCGTGTACATTCTGCCACCTCTGGAAGCCTCCCATAGACAACTGCAAGGAAAAACCAAGGAAGAATCACTGAAGCCGAGGTTTGACCACCAGAATAACATCTCTCTGCCAGCTCCAACTGCACGGAACCATGGGGACGCCATTGAGTGCACGTGGCCTTGACACTTTTGACGCATGGACCAGTGATGGCTGGCTCAACCGGCACCTGGAGGACATGACCTGCAACGTGGGCTGCTATGTGTCCTGGAATAACTTCAGTGTGTCGTCCAAAGTTCACAGCATTATCTTCTGTACGGCCTGAAGGTAGGAGCGTCTTAAAGGGGGGTTTTGTTTTCTTAGTATGAGCTGTGAATGCACCTCCAGTAGCGCTATATATAGACGCTGCCGTAACACCGAGGGGGAAAAAAGTGAAATATGGTGTACTAGACCTTGAAGGGACTGCCTGTCTGCAGCAGTCCTATCACAGACCCACTCTCATGCATGCATCACACCTGAAGGACAAGATTAGCCTTTGTTGATGGCTTTCAAACATGTATCTTGTCGCCTCTAAGGTCTTTTTGCATTGGGAACTTCCTCCGGCTTGAGGATTATTACAGCTTTTGTTGTTAGGAACCGAATGTGTCTTGCGGTTTATTGTAATTTTTGTTGCCTGTGTCAAAATCTTGCTCTATCTTAATTCCTGTTATCGCTACGTTGCTTTTATCTTCTCTTGCTTTCGCGGCTTGTGTTTCCAGTGCTCCAGTTTATTTGCACATGGACCATTGCGGAAGATTCAAATAGTGTAGACTATAAGGCGAGAATCCTGGAGGTGGGGTGTGTGGGGAAGATGTTGTTCTATGACCCGGATCCTCACTGAACTTCAACCACTTTGTGATGTAACTGGCCTGTTGCTAGGCTGCGGCTTCAACAGAGGACCTCAGAGAGGAATCCCGGAGCTCAGTGTACATGTTAACAACTATGGATGCCTCCCCTATACAACTTCAGGAGCAAACCAAGGAAGAATCACTGAAGCAGAGGTTTGGCTGCCAGAATAACATCTTCCTGCCAGCACCAAGTTCTCGGAAGCCGGGAGAGTCCGTTCATTGAATGTGGCAATGGAACTTTGGACACATGGACAAAATGGCTTTCTGAACTGGCACCTTGGTGACCCGGCCTGGAAGCTGGCCTCATGTCTATTTCTGTCATAAAAGCTGGGTGGCCCAAAAAGTTCACAGGAACTTCTCTTGAACGGCCAAAAGATAGGAGCATCATACGGGGAGTTCTGTTTTATGACTATGGCCTGTGCAAGCTCCTCCAGTCACATTGAATATAGTACCTTCAGTAACCCCCATGGGGAAAAAAGTAAAAGTATGGTACACTAGATCTTGAAAGGACTGCCCGCCTGCTACAATCCTGTCCCACATCCACTCTCATGCATGCATCCTTCCTGAAGGACCCTATTTGCCGTAGTTTGTGGCTTTAAAATATGTGTCTTATCGCCCCTAAAGTGTTTATGCATTGGGAACTTCCTCTGGCTTGAGGTTTATTACAAGTTTTGTTATTAGGAACCTAATGTGTCTTGAGGAATATTACAGTTTTTGTTGCCTGTATCAATACCTTGCTCTATATGTATAACTATTATGTCTGTATAGCTGTTATCTTGTCTTGCTATTGCGGCACGTGTTTACTGCGCTCCAGCTTTCTAGCACAGGGGTCATTGCAGAAGATTTAAAGGTTGTGGATTGTAGGGTGGGAATACTGGAGTGTGCGAGTGTGGGGAACATGGTGATCCTATGGCCAGCATCCTCACTGAACTTGAAACACTTTGTGATGTAACTGGCCTTTTGCTAGGCTAACGCTTCATCAGAGAAACTAAGAAAGGGAACCCTGAGCTCCGTGTACATTCTGCCACCTCTGGAAGCCTCCTATAGACAACTGCAAGGAAAAACCAAGGAAGAATCACTGAAGCCGAGGTTTGACCACCAGAATAACATCTCTCTGCCAGCTCCAACTGCACGGAACCATGGGGACGCCATTGAGTGCACGTGGCCTTGACACTTTTGACGCATGGACCAGTGATGGCTGGCTCAACCGGCACCTGGAGGACATGACCTGCAACGTGGGCTGCTATGTGTCCTGGAATAACTTCAGTGTGTCGTCCAAAGTTCACAGCATTATCTTCTGTACGGCCTGAAGGTAGGAGCGTCTTAAAGGGGGGTTTTGTTTTCTTAGTATGAGCTGTGAATGCACCTCCAGTAGCGCTATATATAGACCCTGCCGTAACACCGAGGGGGAGAAAAGTGAAATACAGTGTACTAGACCTTGAAGGGACTGCCTGTCTGCAGCAGTCCTATCACAGACCCACTCTCATGCATGCATCACACCTGAAGGACAAGATTAGCCTTTGTTGATGGCTTTCAAACATGTATCTTGTCGCCTCTAAGGTCTTTTTGCATTGGGAACTTCCTCCGGCTTGAGGATTATTACAGCTTTTGTTGTTAGGAACCGAATGTGTCTTGCGGTTTATTGTAATTTTTGTTGCCTGTGTCAAAATCTTGCTCTATCTTAATTCCTGTTATCGCTACGTTGCTGTTATCTTCTCTTGCTTTCGCGGCTTGTGTTTCCAGTGCTCCAGTTTATTTGCACATGGACCATTGCGGAAGATTCAAATAGTGTAGACTATAAGGCGAGAATCCTGGAGGTGGGGTGTGTGGGGAAGATGTTGTTCTATGACCCGGATCCTCACTGAACTTCAACCACTTTGTGATGTAACTGGCCTGTTGCTAGGCTGCGGCTTCAACAGAGGACCTCAGAGAGGAATCCCGGAGCTCAGTGTACATGTTAACAACTATGGATGCCTCCCCTATACAACTTCAGGAGCAAACCAAGGAAGAATCACTGAAGCAGAGGTTTGGCTGCCAGAATAACATCTTCCTGCCAGCACCAAGTTCTCGGAAGCCGGGAGAGTCCGTTCATTGAATGTGGCAATGGAACTTTGGACACATGGACAAAATGGCTTTCTGAACTGGCACCTTGGTGACCCGGCCTGGAAGCTGGCCTCATGTCTATTTCTGTCATAAAAGCTGGGTGGCCCAAAAAGTTCACAGGAACTTCTCTTGAACGGCCAAAAGATAGGAGCATCATACGGGGAGTTCTGTTTTATGACTATGGCCTGTGCAAGCTCCTCCAGTCACATTGAATATAGTACCTTCAGTAACCCCCATGGGGAAAAAAGTAAAAGTATGGTACACTAGATCTTGAAAGGACTGCCCGCCTGCTACAATCCTGTCACACATCCACTCTCATGCATGCATCCTTCCTGAAGGACCCTATTTGCCTTAGTTTGTGGCTTTAAAATATGTGTCTTATCGCCCCTAAAGTGTTTATGCATTGGGAACTTCCTCTGGCTTGAGGTTTATTACAAGTTTTGTTATTAGGAACCTAATGTGTCTTGAGGAATATTACAGTTTTTGTTGCCTGTATCAATACCTTGCTCTATATGTATAACTATTATGTCTGTATAGCTGTTATCTTGTCTTGCTATTGCGGCACGTGTTTACTGCGCTCCAGCTTTCTAGCACAGGGGTCATTGCAGAAGATTTAAAGGTTGTGGATTGTAGGGTGGGAATACTGGAGTGTGCGAGTGTGGGGAACATGGTGATCCTATGGCCAGCATCCTCACTGAACTTGAAACACTTTGTGATGTAACTGGCCTTTTGCTAGGCTAACGCTTCATCAGAGAAACTAAGAAAGGGAACCCTGAGCTCCGTGTACATTCTGCCACCTCTGGAAGCCTCCCATAGACAACTGCAAGGAAAAACCAAGGAAGAATCACTGAAGCCGAGGTTTGACCACCAGAATAACATCTCTCTGCCAGCTCCAACTGCACGGAACCATGGGGACGCCATTGAGTGCACGTGGCCTTGACACTTTTGACGCATGGACCAGTGATGGCTGGCTCAACCGGCACCTGGAGGACATGACCTGCAACGTGGGCTGCTATGTGTCCTGGAATAACTTCAGTGTGTCGTCCAAAGTTCACAGCATTATCTTCTGTACGGCCTGAAGGTAGGAGCGTCTTAAAGGGGGGTTTTGTTTTCTTAGTATGAGCTGTGAATGCACCTCCAGTAGCGCTATATATAGACCCTGCCGTAACACCGAGGGGGAGAAAAGTGAAATACAGTGTACTAGACCTTGAAGGGACTGCCTGTCTGCAGCAGTCCTATCACAGACCCACTCTCATGCATGCATCACACCTGAAGGACAAGATTAGCCTTTGTTGATGGCTTTCAAACATGTATCTTGTCGCCTCTAAGGTCTTTTTGCATTGGGAACTTCCTCCGGCTTGAGGATTATTACACCTTTTGTTGTTAGGAACCGAATGTGTCTTGCGGTTTATTGTAATTTTTGTTGCCTGTGTCAAAATCTTGCTCTATCTTAATTCCTGTTATCGCTACGTTGCTGTTATCTTCTCTTGCTATCGCGGCTTGTGTTTCCAGTGCTCCAGTTTATTTGCACATGGACCACTGTGGAAGATTCAAATAGTGTGGACTATAAGGTGAGAATCCTGGAGGTGGGGTGTGTTGGGAAGATGTTGTTCTATGACCCGGATCCTCACTGAACTTCAACCACTTTGTGATGTAACTGGCCTGTTGCTAGGCTGCGGCTTCAACAGAGGACCTCAGAGAGGAATCCCCGAGCTCAGTGTACATGTTAACAACTATGGATGCCTCCCCTATACAACTTCAGGAGCAAACCAAGGAAGAATCACTGAAGCAGAGGTTTGGCTGCCAGAATAACATCTTCCTGCCAGCGCCAAGTTCTCGGAAGCCGGGAGAGTCCGTTCATTGAATGTGACAATGGAACGTTGGACACATGGACAAAATTGCTCTCTGAACTGGCACCTTGGTGACCCGGCCTGGAAGCTGGCCTCATGTCTATTTCTCTCATAAAAGCTGGGTGGCCCAAAAAGTTCACAGTAACTTCTCTTGAACGGCGAAACGATAGGAGCATCATACGGGGAGTTCTGTTTTATTACTATGGCCTGTGCATGCTCCTCCAGTCACATTGAATATAGTACCTTCAGTAACCCCCATGGGGAAAAAAGTAAAAGTATGGTACACTAGATCTTGAACGGACTGCCCACCTGCTGCAATCCTGTCACACATCCACTCTCATGCATGCATTCTTCCTGAAGGACCCTATTTGCCTTAATTAGTTGCTTTAAAATATGTGTCTTATCGCCCCTAAAGTGTTTATGCA
Organism: Manis pentadactyla; assembly: GCF_030020395.1. NCBI lineage: Eukaryota > Metazoa > Chordata > Mammalia > Pholidota > Manidae > Manis > Manis pentadactyla. Next base: position 147,984,332 of record NC_080023.1, read on the forward strand.
TTGGGAACTTCCTCTGGCTTGAGGTTTATTACAAGTTTTGTTATTAGGAACCTAATGTATCTTGAGGAATATTACAGTTTTTGTTGCCTGTATCAATACCTTGCTCTATATTTATAACTATTATGTCTATATAGCTGTTACATTGTCTTGCTATTGTGGCACGTGTTTACTGCGCTCCAGCTTTCTAGCACAGGGGTCATTGCAGGAGATTTAAAGGTTGTGGATTGTAGGGTGGGAATACTGGAGTGTGCGAGTGTGGGGAACATGGTGATCCTATGGCCAGCATCCTCACTGAACTTGAAACACTTTGTGATGTAACTGGCCTTTTGCTAGGCTAACGCTTCATCAGAGAAACTAAGAAAGGGAACCCTGAGCTCCGTGTACATTCTGCCACCTCTGGAAGCCTCCCATAGACAACTGCAAGGAAAAACCAAGGAAGAATCACTGAAGCCAAGGTTTGGCCAACAGAATAACATCTCTCTGCCAGCTCCAACTGCACGGAACCATGCGGACGCCATTGAGTGCATGTGGCCTTGACACTTTTGACGCATGGACCAGTGATGGCTGGCTCAACCGGCACCTGGAGGACATGACCTGCAACGTGGGCTGCTATGTGTCCTGGAATAACTTCAGTGTGTCGTCCAAAGGTCACAGCATTATCTTCTGAACGGCCAGAAGGTAGCAGCGTCTTAAAGGGGGGTTTTGTTTTCTTAGTATGAGCTGTGAATGCACCTCCAGTAGCGCTATATATAGACACTACTGTAACACCGAGGGGAAAAAAAGTGAAATATGGTGTACTAGACCTTGAAGGGACTGCCTGTCTGCAGCAGTCCTATCACAGACCCACTCTCATGCATGCATCACACCTGAAGGACAAGATTAGCCTTTGTTGATGTCTTTCAAACATGTGTGTTGTCGCCTCTAAGGTCTTTTTGCCTTGGGAACTTCCTCCGGCTTGAGGATTATTACAGCTTTTGTTGTTAGGAACCGAATGTGTCTTGCGGTTTATTGTAATTTTTGTTGCCTGTGTCAAAATATTGCTCTATCTTAATTCCTGTTATCGCTATGTTGCTGTTATCTTCTCTTGCTTTCGCGGCTTGTTTTTCCAGTGCTCCAGTTTATTTGCACATGGACCATTGCGGAAGATTCAAATAGTGTGGACTATAAGGCGAGAATCCTGGAGGTGGGGTGTGTGGGGAAGATGTTGTTCTATGACCCGGATCCTCACTGAACTTCAACCACTTTGTGATGTAACTGGCCTGTTGCTAGGCTGCGGCTTCAACAGAGGACCTCAGAGAGGAATCCCGGAGCTCAGTGTACATGTTAACAACTATGGATGCCTCCCCTATACAACTTCAGGAGCAAACCAAGGAAGAATCACTGAAGCAGAGGTTTGGCTGCCAGAATAACATCTTCCTGCCAGCACCAACTTCTCGGAAGCCGGGAGAGTCCGTTCATTGAATGTGGCAATGGAACTTTGGACACATGGACAAAATGGCTTTCTGAACTGGCACCTTGGTGACCCGGCCTGGAAGCTGGCCTCATGTCTATTTCTGTCATAAAAGCTGGGTGGCCCAAAAAGTTCACAGGAACTTCTCTTGAACGGCCAAAAGATAGGAGCATCATACGGGGAGTTCTGTTTTATGACTATGGCCTGTGCAAGCTCCTCCAGTCACATTGAATATAGTACCTTCAGTAACCCCCATGGGGAAAAAAGTAAAAGTATGGTACACTAGATCTTGAAAGGACTGCCCGCCTGCTACAATCCTGTCACACATCCACTCTCATGCATGCATCCTTCCTGAAGGACCCTATTTGCCGTAGTTTGTGGCTTTAAAATATGTGTCTTATCGCCCCTAAAGTGTTTATGCATTGGGAACTTCCTCTGGCTTGAGGTTTATTACAAGTTTTGTTATTAGGAACCTAATGTGTCTTGAGGAATATTACAGTTTTTGTTGCCTGTATCAATACCTTGCTCTATATGTATAACTATTATGTCTGTATAGCTGTTATCTTGTCTTGCTATTGCGGCACGTGTTTACTGCGCTCCAGCTTTCTAGCACAGGGGTCATTGCAGAAGATTTAAAGGTTGTGGATTGTAGGTTGGGAATACTGGAGTGTGCGAGTGTGGGGAACATGGTGATCCTATGGCCAGCATCCTCACTGAACTTGAAACACTTTGTGATGTAACTGGCCTTTTGCTAGGCTAACGCTTCATCAGAGAAACTAAGAAAGGGAACCCTGAGCTCCGTGTACATTCTGCCACCTCTGGAAGCCTCCCATAGACAACTGCAAGGAAAAACCAAGGAAGAATCACTGAAGCCGAGGTTTGACCACCAGAATAACATCTCTCTGCCAGCTCCAACTGCACGGAACCATGGGGACGCCATTGAGTGCACGTGGCCTTGACACTTTTGACGCATGGACCAGTGATGGCTGGCTCAACCGGCACCTGGAGGACATGACCTGCAACGTGGGCTGCTATGTGTCCTGGAATAACTTCAGTGTGTCGTCCAAAGTTCACAGCATTATCTTCTGTACGGCCTGAAGGTAGGAGCGTCTTAAAGGGGGGTTTTGTTTTCTTAGTATGAGCTGTGAATGCACCTCCAGTAGCGCTATATATAGACCCTGCCGTAACACCGAGGGGGAGAAAAGTGAAATACAGTGTACTAGACCTTGAAGGGACTGCCTGTCTGCAGCAGTCCTATCACAGACCCACTCTCATGCATGCATCACACCTGAAGGACAAGATTAGCCTTTGTTGATGGCTTTCAAACATGTATCTTGTCGCCTCTAAGGTCTTTTTGCATTGGGAACTTCCTCCGGCTTGAGGGTTATTACAGCTTTTCTTGTTAGGAACCGAATGTGTCTTGCGGTTTATTGTAATTTTTGTTGCCTGTGTCAAAATCTTGCTCTATCTTAATTCCTGTTATCGCTACGTTGCTGTTATCTTCTCTTGCTTTCGCGGCTTGTGTTTCCAGTGCTCCAGTTTATTTGCACATGGACCATTGCGGAAGATTCAAATAGTGTAGACTATAAGGCGAGAATCCTGGAGGTGGGGTGTGTGGGGAAGATGTTGTTCTATGACCCGGATCCTCACTGAACTTCAACCACTTTGTGATGTAACTGGCCTGTTGCTAGGCTGCGGCTTCAACAGAGGACCTCAGAGAGGAATCCCGGAGCTCAGTGTACATGTTAACAACTATGGATGCCTCCCCTATACAACTTCAGGAGCAAACCAAGGAAGAATCACTGAAGCAGAGGTTTGGCTGCCAGAATAACATCTTCCTGCCAGCACCAAGTTCTCGGAAGCCGGGAGAGTCCGTTCATTGAATGTGGCAATGGAACTTTGGACACATGGACAAAATGGCTTTCTGAACTGGCACCTTGGTGACCCGGCCTGGAAGCTGGCCTCATGTCTATTTCTGTCATAAAAGCTGGGTGGCCCAAAAAGTTCACAGGAACTTCTCTTGAACGGCCAAAAGATAGGAGCATCATACGGGGAGTTCTGTTTTATGACTATGGCCTGTGCAAGCTCCTCCAGTCACATTGAATATAGTACCTTCAGTAACCCCCATGGGGAAAAAAGTAAAAGTATGGTACACTAGATCTTGAAAGGACTGCCCGCCTGCTACAATCCTGTCACACATCCACAATCATGCATGCATCCTTCCTGAAGGACCCTATTTGCCTTAGTTTGTGGCTTTAAAATATGTGTCTTATCGCCCCTAAAGTGTTTATGCATTGGGAACTTCCTCTGGCTTGAGGTTTATTACAAGTTTTGTTATTAGGAACCTAATGTGTCTTGAGGAATATTACAGTTTTTGTTGCCTGTATCAATACCTTGCTCTATATGTATAACTATTATATCTGTATAGCTGTTATCTTGTCTTACTATTGGGGCACGTGTTTACTGCGCTCCAGCTTTCTAGCACAGGGGTCATTGCAGAAGATTTAAAGGTTGTGGATTGTAGGGTGGGAATACTGGAGTGTGCGAGTGTGGGGAACATGGTGATCCTATGGCCAGCATCCTCACTGAACTTGAAACACTTTGTGATGTAACTGGCCTTTTGCTAGGCTAACGCTTCATCAGAGAAACTAAGAAAGGGAACCCTGAGCTCCGTGTACATTCTGCCACCTCTGGAAGCCTCCCATAGACAACTGCAAGTAAAAACCAAGGAACAATCACTGAAGCCGAGGTTTGACCACCAGAATAACATCTCTCTGCCAGCTCCAACTGCACGGAACCATGGGGACGCCATTGAGTGCACGTGGCCTTGACACTTTTGACACATGGACCAGTGATGGCTGGCTCAACCGGCACCTGGAGGACATGACCTGCAACGTGGGCTGCTATGTGTCCTGGAATAACTTCAGTGTGTCGTCCAAAGTTCACAGCATTATCTTCTGTATGGCCTGAAGGTAGGAGCGTCTTAAAGGGGGGTTTTGTTTTCTTAGTATGAGCTGTGAAAGCACCTCCAGTAGCGCTATATATAGACCCTGCCGTAACACCGAGGGGGAGAAAAGTGAAATACAGTGTACTAGACCTTGAAGGGACTGCCTGTCTGCAGCAGTCCTATCACAGACCCACTCTCATGCATGCATCACACCTGAAGGACAAGATTAGCCTATGTTGATGGCTTTCAAACATGTGTCTTGTCGCCTCTAAGGTCTTTTTGCATTGGGAACTTCCTCCGGCTTGAGGATTATTACAGCTTTTGTTGTTAGGAACCGAATGTGTCTTGCGGTTTATTGTAATTTTTGTTGCCTGTGTCAAAATCTTGCTCTATCTTAATTCCTGTTATCGCTACGTTGCTGTTATCTTCTCTTGCTATCGCGGCTTGTGTTTCCAGTGCTCCAGTTTATTTGCCCATGGACCATGGCGGAAGATTCAAATAGTGTGGACTATAAGGCGAGAATCCTGGAGGTGGGGTGTGTGGGGAAGATGTTGTTCTATGACCCGGATCCTCACTGAACTTCAACCACTTTGTGATGTAACTGGCCTGTTGCTAGGCTGCGGCTTCAACAGAGGACCTCAGAGAGGAATCCCGGAGCTCAGTGTACATGTTAACAACTATGGATGCCTCCCCTATACAACTTCAGGAGCAAACCAAGGAAGAATCACTGAAGCAGAGGTTTGGCTGCCAGAATAACATCTTCCTGCCAGCACCAAGTTCTCGGAAGCCGGGAGAGTCCGTTCATTGAATGTGACAATGGAACGTTGGACACATGGACAAAATGGCTTTCTGAACTGGCACCTTGGTGACCCGGCCTTGAAGCTGGCCTCATGTCTATTTCTCTCATAAAAGCTGGGTGGCCCAAAAAGTTCACAGTAACTTCTCTTGAACGGCCAAAAGATAGGAGCATCATACGGGGAGTTCTGTTTTATGACTATGGCCTGTGCATGCTCCTCCAGTCACATTGAATATATTACCTTCAGTTACACCCATGGGGAAAAAAGTAAAAGTATGGTACACTAGATCTTGAACGGACTGCCTGCCTGCTACAATCCTGTCACCCATCCACTCTCATGCATGTATCCTTCCTGAAGGACCCTATTTGCCTTAGTTTGTGGCTTTAAAATATGTGTCTTATCGCCCCTAAAGTGTTTATGCATTGGGAACTTCCTCTGGCTTGAGGTTTATTACAAGTTTTGTTATTAGGAACCTAATGTGTCTTGAGGAATATTACAGTTTTTGTTGCCTGTATCAATACCTTCCTCTATATTTATAACTATTATGTCTGTATAGCTGTTATCTTATCTTGCTATTGCGGCACGTGTTTACTGTGCTCCAGCTTTCTAGCACAGGGGTTATTGCAGAAGATTTAAAGGTTGTGGATTGTAGGGTGGGAATACTGGAGTGTGCGAGTGTGGGGAACATGGTGATCCTATGGCCAGCATCCTCACTGAACTTGAAACACTTTGTGATGTAACTGGCCTTTTGCTAGGCTAACGCTTCATCAGAGAAACTAAGAAAGGGAACCCTGAGCTCCGTGTACATTCTGACACCTCTGGAAGCCTCCCATAGACAACTGCAAGGAAAAACCAAGGAAGAATCACTGAAGCCAAGGTTTGGCCACCAGAATAACATCTCTCTGCCAGCTCCAACTGCACGGAACCATGGGGACGCCATTGAGTGCACGTGGCCTTGACACTTTTGATGCATGGACCAGTGATGGCTGGCTCAACCGGCACCTGGAGGACATGACGTGCAACGTGGGCTGCTGTGTGTCCTGGAATAACTTCAGTGTGTCGTCCAAAGGTCACAGCATTATCTTCTGAACGGCCTGAAGGTAGGAGCGTCTTAAAGGGGGGTTTTGTTTTCTTAGTCTGAGCTGTGAATGCACCTCCAGTAGCGCTATATATAGACCCTCCCGTAACACCGAGGGGGAGAAAAGTGAAATACTGTGTACTAGACCTTGAAGGGACTGCCTGTCTGCAGCAGTCCTATCACAGACCCACTCTCATGCATGCATCACACCTGAAGAACAAGATTAGCCTTTGTTGATGGCTTTCAAACATGTGTCTTGTCGCCTCTAAGGTCTTTTTGCATTGGGAACTTCCTCCGGCTTGAGGATGATTACAGCTTTTGTTGTTAGGAACCGAATGTGTCTTGCGGTTTATTGTAATTTTTGTTGCCTGTGTCAAAATCTTGCTCTATCTTAATTCCTGTTATCGCTAAGTTGCTGTTATCTTCTCTTGCTATTGCGGCTTGTGTTTCCAGTGCTCCAGTTTATTTGCACATGGACCATTGCGGAAGACTCAAATAGTGTGGACTATAAGGAGAGAATCCTGGAGGTGGGGTGTGTGGGGAAGTTGGGGTTCTATGACCTGCATCCTCACTGAACTTCAACCACTTTGTGATGTAACTGGCCTGTTGCTAGGCTGCAGCTTCAACAGAGGACCTCAGAGAGGAATCCCCGAGCTCAGTGTACATGTTAACAACTATGGATGCCTCCCCTATACAACTTCAAGAAAAAACCAAGGAAGAATCACTGAAGCAGAGGTTTGGCTGCCAGAATAACATCTTCCTGCCAGCACCAACTTCTCGGAAGCCGGGAGAGTCCGTTCATTGAATGTGGCAATGGAGCTTTGGACACATGGACAAAATGGCTTTCTGAACTGGCACCTTGGTGACCTGGCCTGGAAGCTGGCCTCACGTCTATTTCTCTCATAAAAGCTGGGTGGCCCAAAAAGTTCACAGTAACTTCTCTTGAACGGCCAGAAGATAGGAGCATCATACAGGGAGTTCTGTTTTATGACTATGGCCTGTGCATGCTCCTCCAGTCACATTGAATATAGTACCTTCAGTAACCCCTATGGGGAAAATTGTAAAAGTATGGTACACTAGATCTTGAACGGACTGCCCGCCTGCTACAATCCTGTCACACATCCACTCTCATGCATGCATCCTTCCTGAAGGACCCTATTTGCCGTAGTTTGTGGCTTTAAAATATGTGTCTTATCGCCCCTAAAGTGTTTATGCATTGGGAACTTCCTCTGGCTTGAGGTTTATTACAAGTTTTGTTATTAGGAACCTAATGTGTCTTGAGGAATATTACAGTTTTTGTTGCCTGTATCAATACCTTGCTCTATATGTATAACTATTATGTCTGTATAGCTGTTATCTTGTCTTGCTATTGCGGCACGTGTTTACTGCGCTCCAGCTTTCTAGCACAGGGGTCATTGCAGAAGATTTAAAGGTTGTGGATTGTAGGTTGGGAATACTGGAGTGTGCGAGTGTGGGGAACATGGTGATCCTATGGCCAGCATCCTCACTGAACTTGAAACACTTTGTGATGTAACTGGCCTTTTGCTAGGCTAACGCTTCATCAGAGAAACTAAGAAAGGGAACCCTGAGCTCCGTGTACATTCTGCCACCTCTGGAAGCCTCCCATAGACAACTGCAAGGAAAAACCAAGGAAGAATCACTGAAGCCGAGGTTTGACCACCAGAATAACATCTCTCTGCCAGCTCCAACTGCACGGAACCATGGGGACGCCATTGAGTGCACGTGGCCTTGACACTTTTGACGCATGGACCAGTGATGGCTGGCTCAACCGGCACCTGGAGGACATGACCTGCAACGTGGGCTGCTATGTGTCCTGGAATAACTTCAGTGTGTCGTCCAAAGTTCACAGCATTATCTTCTGTACGGCCTGAAGGTAGGAGCGTCTTAAAGGGGGGTTTTGTTTTCTTAGTATGAGCTGTGAATGCACCTCCAGTAGCGCTATATATAGACCCTGCCGTAACACCGAGGGGGAGAAAAGTGAAATACAGTGTACTAGACCTTGAAGGGACTGCCTGTCTGCAGCAGTCCTATCACAGACCCACTCTCATGCATGCATCACACCTGAAGGACAAGATTAGCCTTTGTTGATGGCTTTCAAACATGTATCTTGTCGCCTCTAAGGTCTTTTTGCATTGGGAACTTCCTCCGGCTTGAGGGTTATTACAGCTTTTCTTGTTAGGAACCGAATGTGTCTTGCGGTTTATTGTAATTTTTGTTGCCTGTGTCAAAATCTTGCTCTATCTTAATTCCTGTTATCGCTACGTTGCTGTTATCTTCTCTTGCTTTCGCGGCTTGTGTTTCCAGTGCTCCAGTTTATTTGCACATGGACCATTGCGGAAGATTCAAATAGTGTAGACTATAAGGCGAGAATCCTGGAGGTGGGGTGTGTGGGGAAGATGTTGTTCTATGACCCGGATCCTCACTGAACTTCAACCACTTTGTGATGTAACTGGCCTGTTGCTAGGCTGCGGCTTCAACAGAGGACCTCAGAGAGGAATCCCGGAGCTCAGTGTACATGTTAACAACTATGGATGCCTCCCCTATACAACTTCAGGAGCAAACCAAGGAAGAATCACTGAAGCAGAGGTTTGGCTGCCAGAATAACATCTTCCTGCCAGCACCAAGTTCTCGGAAGCCGGGAGAGTCCGTTCATTGAATGTGGCAATGGAACTTTGGACACATGGACAAAATGGCTTTCTGAACTGGCACCTTGGTGACCCGGCCTGGAAGCTGGCCTCATGTCTATTTCTGTCATAAAAGCTGGGTGGCCCAAAAAGTTCACAGGAACTTCTCTTGAACGGCCAAAAGATAGGAGCATCATACGGGGAGTTCTGTTTTATGACTATGGCCTGTGCAAGCTCCTCCAGTCACATTGAATATAGTACCTTCAGTAACCCCCATGGGGAAAAAAGTAAAAGTATGGTACACTAGATCTTGAAAGGACTGCCCGCCTGCTACAATCCTGTCACACATCCACAATCATGCATGCATCCTTCCTGAAGGACCCTATTTGCCTTAGTTTGTGGCTTTAAAATATGTGTCTTATCGCCCCTAAAGTGTTTATGCATTGGGAACTTCCTCTGGCTTGAGGTTTATTACAAGTTTTGTTATTAGGAACCTAATGTGTCTTGAGGAATATTACAGTTTTTGTTGCCTGTATCAATACCTTGCTCTATATGTATAACTATTATATCTGTATAGCTGTTATCTTGTCTTACTATTGGGGCACGTGTTTACTGCGCTCCAGCTTTCTAGCACAGGGGTCATTGCAGAAGATTTAAAGGTTGTGGATTGTAGGGTGGGAATACTGGAGTGTGCGAGTGTGGGGAACATGGTGATCCTATGGCCAGCATCCTCACTGAACTTGAAACACTTTGTGATGTAACTGGCCTTTTGCTAGGCTAACGCTTCATCAGAGAAACTAAGAAAGGGAACCCTGAGCTCCGTGTACATTCTGCCACCTCTGGAAGCCTCCCATAGACAACTGCAAGTAAAAACCAAGGAACAATCACTGAAGCCGAGGTTTGACCACCAGAATAACATCTCTCTGCCAGCTCCAACTGCACGGAACCATGGGGACGCCATTGAGTGCACGTGGCCTTGACACTTTTGACACATGGACCAGTGATGGCTGGCTCAACCGGCACCTGGAGGACATGACCTGCAACGTGGGCTGCTATGTGTCCTGGAATAACTTCAGTGTGTCGTCCAAAGTTCACAGCATTATCTTCTGTATGGCCTGAAGGTAGGAGCGTCTTAAAGGGGGGTTTTGTTTTCTTAGTATGAGCTGTGAAAGCACCTCCAGTAGCGCTATATATAGACCCTGCCGTAACACCGAGGGGGAGAAAAGTGAAATACAGTGTACTAGACCTTGAAGGGACTGCCTGTCTGCAGCAGTCCTATCACAGACCCACTCTCATGCATGCATCACACCTGAAGGACAAGATTAGCCTATGTTGATGGCTTTCAAACATGTGTCTTGTCGCCTCTAAGGTCTTTTTGCATTGGGAACTTCCTCCGGCTTGAGGATTATTACAGCTTTTGTTGTTAGGAACCGAATGTGTCTTGCGGTTTATTGTAATTTTTGTTGCCTGTGTCAAAATCTTGCTCTATCTTAATTCCTGTTATCGCTACGTTGCTGTTATCTTCTCTTGCTATCGCGGCTTGTGTTTCCAGTGCTCCAGTTTATTTGCCCATGGACCATGGCGGAAGATTCAAATAGTGTGGACTATAAGGCGAGAATCCTGGAGGTGGGGTGTGTGGGGAAGATGTTGTTCTATGACCCGGATCCTCACTGAACTTCAACCACTTTGTGATGTAACTGGCCTGTTGCTAGGCTGCGGCTTCAACAGAGGACCTCAGAGAGGAATCCCGGAGCTCAGTGTACATGTTAACAACTATGGATGCCTCCCCTATACAACTTCAGGAGCAAACCAAGGAAGAATCACTGAAGCAGAGGTTTGGCTGCCAGAATAACATCTTCCTGCCAGCACCAAGTTCTCGGAAGCCGGGAGAGTCCGTTCATTGAATGTGACAATGGAACGTTGGACACATGGACAAAATGGCTTTCTGAACTGGCACCTTGGTGACCCGGCCTTGAAGCTGGCCTCATGTCTATTTCTCTCATAAAAGCTGGGTGGCCCAAAAAGTTCACAGTAACTTCTCTTGAACGGCCAAAAGATAGGAGCATCATACGGGGAGTTCTGTTTTATGACTATGGCCTGTGCATGCTCCTCCAGTCACATTGAATATATTACCTTCAGTTACACCCATGGGGAAAAAAGTAAAAGTATGGTACACTAGATCTTGAACGGACTGCCTGCCTGCTACAATCCTGTCACCCATCCACTCTCATGCATGTATCCTTCCTGAAGGACCCTATTTGCCTTAGTTTGTGGCTTTAAAATATGTGTCTTATCGCCCCTAAAGTGTTTATGCATTGGGAACTTCCTCTGGCTTGAGGTTTATTACAAGTTTTGTTATTAGGAACCTAATGTGTCTTGAGGAATATTACAGTTTTTGTTGCCTGTATCAATACCTTCCTCTATATTTATAACTATTATGTCTGTATAGCTGTTATCTTATCTTGCTATTGCGGCACGTGTTTACTGTGCTCCAGCTTTCTAGCACAGGGGTTATTGCAGAAGATTTAAAGGTTGTGGATTGTAGGGTGGGAATACTGGAGTGTGCGAGTGTGGGGAACATGGTGATCCTATGGCCAGCATCCTCACTGAACTTGAAACACTTTGTGATGTAACTGGCCTTTTGCTAGGCTAACGCTTCATCAGAGAAACTAAGAAAGGGAACCCTGAGCTCCGTGTACATTCTGACACCTCTGGAAGCCTCCCATAGACAACTGCAAGGAAAAACCAAGGAAGAATCACTGAAGCCAAGGTTTGGCCACCAGAATAACATCTCTCTGCCAGCTCCAACTGCACGGAACCATGGGGACGCCATTGAGTGCACGTGGCCTTGACACTTTTGATGCATGGACCAGTGATGGCTGGCTCAACCGGCACCTGGAGGACATGACGTGCAACGTGGGCTGCTGTGTGTCCTGGAATAACTTCAGTGTGTCGTCCAAAGGTCACAGCATTATCTTCTGAACGGCCTGAAGGTAGGAGCGTCTTAAAGGGGGGTTTTGTTTTCTTAGTCTGAGCTGTGAATGCACCTCCAGTAGCGCTATATATAGACCCTCCCGTAACACCGAGGGGGAGAAAAGTGAAATACTGTGTACTAGACCTTGAAGGGACTGCCTGTCTGCAGCAGTCCTATCACAGACCCACTCTCATGCATGCATCACACCTGAAGAACAAGATTAGCCTTTGTTGATGGCTTTCAAACATGTGTCTTGTCGCCTCTAAGGTCTTTTTGCATTGGGAACTTCCTCCGGCTTGAGGATGATTACAGCTTTTGTTGTTAGGAACCGAATGTGTCTTGCGGTTTATTGTAATTTTTGTTGCCTGTGTCAAAATCTTGCTCTATCTTAATTCCTGTTATCGCTAAGTTGCTGTTATCTTCTCTTGCTATTGCGGCTTGTGTTTCCAGTGCTCCAGTTTATTTGCACATGGACCATTGCGGAAGACTCAAATAGTGTGGACTATAAGGAGAGAATCCTGGAGGTGGGGTGTGTGGGGAAGTTGGGGTTCTATGACCTGCATCCTCACTGAACTTCAACCACTTTGTGATGTAACTGGCCTGTTGCTAGGCTGCAGCTTCAACAGAGGACCTCAGAGAGGAATCCCCGAGCTCAGTGTACATGTTAACAACTATGGATGCCTCCCCTATACAACTTCAAGAAAAAACCAAGGAAGAATCACTGAAGCAGAGGTTTGGCTGCCAGAATAACATCTTCCTGCCAGCACCAACTTCTCGGAAGCCGGGAGAGTCCGTTCATTGAATGTGGCAATGGAGCTTTGGACACATGGACAAAATGGCTTTCTGAACTGGCACCTTGGTGACCTGGCCTGGAAGCTGGCCTCACGTCTATTTCTCTCATAAAAGCTGGGTGGCCCAAAAAGTTCACAGTAACTTCTCTTGAACGGCCAGAAGATAGGAGCATCATACAGGGAGTTCTGTTTTATGACTATGGCCTGTGCATGCTCCTCCAGTCACATTGAATATAGTACCTTCAGTAACCCCTATGGGGAAAATTGTAAAAGTATGGTACACTAGATCTTGAACGGACTGCCCGCCTGCTACAATCCTGTCACACATCCACTCTCATGCATGCATCCTTCCTGAAGGACCCTATTTGCCTTAGTTTGTGGCTTTAAAATATGTGTCTTATCGCCCCTAAAGTGTTTATGCATTGGGAACTTCCTCTGGATTGAGGTTTATTGCAAGTTTTGTTATTAGGAACCTAATGTGTCTTGAGGAATATTACAGTTTTTGTTGCCTGTATCAATACATTGCTCTATATTTATAACTATTATGTCTGTATAGCTGTTATCTTGTCTTGCTATTGTGGCACGTGTTTACTGCGCTCCAGCTTTCTAGCACAGGGGTCATTGCAGAAGATTTAAAGGTTGTGGATTGTAGGGTGGGAATACTGGAGTGTGCGAGTGTGGGGAACATGGGGATCCTATGGCCAGCATCCTCACTGAACTTGAAACACTTTGTGATGTAACTGGCCTTTTGCTAGGCTAACGCTTCATCAGAGAAACTAAGAAAGGGAACCCTGAGCTCCGTGTACATTCTGCCACCTCTGGAAGCCTCCCATAGACAACTGCAAGTAAAAACCAACTAACAATCACTGAAGCCGAGGTTTGGCCACCAGAATAACATCTCTCTGCCAGCTCCAACTGCACGGAAACATGGGGACGCCATTGAGTGCACGTGGCCTTGACACTTTTGACGCATGGACCAGTGATGGCTGGCTCAACCGGCACCTGGAGGACATGACCTGCAACGTGGGCTGCTATGTGTCCTGGAATAACTTCAGTGTGTCGTCCAAAGTTCACAGCATTATCTTCTGTACGGCCTGAAGGTAGGAGCGTCTTAAAGGGGGGTTTTGTTTTCTTAGTATGAGCTGTGAATGCGCCTCCAGTAGCGCTATATATAGACCCTGCCGTAACACCGAGGGGGAGAAAAGTGAAATACGGTGTACTAGACCTTGAAGGGACTGCCTGTCTGCAGCAGTCCTATCACAGACCCACTCTCATGCATGCATCACACCTGAAGGACAAGATTAGCCTTTGTTGATGGCTTTCAAACATGTGTCTTGTCACCTCTAAGGTCTTTTTGCCTTGGGAACTTCCTCCGCCTTGAGGATTATTACAGCTTTTGTTGTTAGGAACCGAATGTGTCTCGTGGTTTATTGTAATTTTCGTTGCCTGTGTCTAAATCTTGCTCTATCTTAATTCCTGTTATTGCTAAGTTGCTATTATCTTCTCTTGCTATTGCGGCTTGTGTTTCCAGTGCTCCAGTTTATTTGCACATGGACCAATGCGGAAGATTCAAATAGTGTGGACTATAAGGCGAGAATCCTGGAGGTGGGGTGTGTGGGGAAGGTGGGGTTCTATGACCTGCATCCTCACTGAACTTCAACCACTTTGTGATGTAACTGGCCTGTTGCTAGGCTGCGGCTTCAACAGAGGACCTCAGAGAGGAATCCCCGAGCTCAGTGTACATGTTAACAACTATGGATGCCTCCCCTATACAAATTCAGGAGCAAACCAAGGAAGAATCACTGAAGCAGAGGTTTGGCTGCCAGAATAACATCTTCCTGCCAGCACCATCTTCTCGGAAGCCGGGAGAGTCCGTTCATTGAATGTGACAATTCAACTTTGGACACATGGACAAAATGGCTTTCTGAACTGGCACCTTGGTGACCCGGCCTGGAAGCTGGCCTCATGTCTATTTCTCTCATAAAAGCTGGGTGGCCCAAAAAGTTCACAGTAACTTCTCTTGAACGGCCAAAAGATAGGAGCATCATACGGGGAGTTCTGTTTTATGACTATGGCCTGTGCATGCTCCTCCAGTCACATTGAATATAGTATCTTCAGTAACCCCCATGGGGAAAAAAGTAAAAGTATGGTACACTAGATCTTGAACGGACTGCCCGCCTGCTACAATCCTGTCACCCATCCACTCTCATGCATGCATCCTTCCTGAAGGACCCTATTTGCCTTAATTAGTTGCTTTAAAATATGTGTCTTATCGCCCCTAAAGTGTTTATGCATTGGGAACTTCCTCTGGCTTGAGGTTTATTACAAGTTTTGTTATTAGGAACCTAATGTGTCTTGAGGAATATAACACTTTTTGTTGCCGGTATCAATACCTTGCTCTATATTTATAACTATTATGTCTATATAGCTGTTATCTTGTCTTGCTATTGCGGCACGTGTTTACTGCGCTCCAGCTTTCTAGCACAGGGGTCATTGCAGAAGATTTAAAGGTTGTGGATTGTAAGGTGGGAATACTGGAGTGTGCGAGTGTGGGGAACATGGTGATCCTATGGCCAGCATCCTCACTGAACTTGAAACACTTTGTGATGTAACTGGCCTTTTGCTAGGCTAACGCTTCATCAGAGAAACTAAGAAAGGGAACCCTGAGCTCCGTGTACATTCTGCCACCTCTGGAAGCCTCCCATAGACAACTGCAAGGAGAAACCAAGGAAGAATCACTGAAGCCAAGGTTTGGCCACCAGAATAACATCTCTCTGCCAGCTCCAACTGCACGGAACCATGGGGACGCCATTGAGTGCACGTGGCCTTGACACTTTTGACGCATGGACCAGTGATGGCTGGCTCAACCGGCACCTAGAGGACATGACCTGCAACGTGGGCTGCTATGTGTCCTGGAATAACTTCAGTGTGTCGTCCAAAGGTCACAGCATTATTTTCTGAACGGCCAGAAAGTAGCAGCGTCTTAAAGGGGGGTTTTGTTTTCTTAGTATGAGCTGTGAATGCACCTCCAGTAGCGCTATATATAGACACTACCGTAACACCGAGGGGGAAAAAAGTGAAATATGGTGTACTAGACCTTGAAGGGACTGCCTATCTTCAGCAGTCCTATCACAGACCCACTCTCATGCATGCATCACACCTGAAGGACAAGATTAGCCTTTGTTGATGTCTTTCAAACATGTGTCTTGTCACCTCTAAGTTCTTTTTGCCTTGGGAACTTCCTCCGCCTTGAGGATTATTACAGCTTTTATTGTTAGGAACCGAAATTGTCTTACGGTTTATTGTAATTTTCGTTGCCTGTGTCAAAATCTTGCTCTATCTTAATTCCTGTTATCGCTAAGTTGCTGTTATCTTCTCTTGCTATTGCGGCTTGTGTTTCCAGTGCTCCAGTTTATTTGCACATGGACCACTGTGGAAGATTCAAATAGTGTGGACTATAAGGCGAGAATCCTGGAGGTGGGGTGTGTGGGGAAGGTGGGGTTCTATGACCTGCATCCTCACTGAACTTCAACCACTTTGTGATGTAACTGGCCTGTTGCTAGGCTGCGGCTTCAACAGAGGACCTCAGAGAGGAATCCCCGAGCTCACTGTACATGTTAACAACTATGGATGCCTCCCCTATACAACTTCAAGAACAAACCAAGGAAGAATCACTGAAGCAGAGGTTTCGCTGCCAGAATAACATCTTCCTGCCAGCACCAACTTCTCGGAAGCCGGGAGAGTCCGTTCATTGAATGTGGCAATGGAACTTTGGACACATGGACAAAATGGCTTTCTGAACTGGCACCTTGGTGACCTGGCCTGGAAGCTGGCCTCATGTCTATTTCTCTCATAAAAGCTGGGTGGCCCAAAAAGTTCACAGTAACTTCTCTTGAACGGCCAGAAGATAGGAGCATCATACAGGGAGTTCTGTTTTATGACTATGGCCTGTGCATGCTCCTCCAGTCACATTGAATATAGTACCTTCAGTAACCCCCATGGGGAAAAAAGTAAAAGTATGTACACTAGATCTTGAACGGACTGCCCGCCTGCTACAATCCTGTCACACATCCACAATCATGCATGCATCCTTCCTGAAGGACCCTATTTGCCTTAGTTTGTGGCTTTAAAATATGTGTCTTATCGCCCCTAAAGTGTTTATGCATTGGGAACTTCCTCTGGCTTGAGGTTTATTACAAGTTTTGTTATTAGGAACCTAATGTGTCTTGAGGAATATTACAGTTTTTGTTGCCTGTATCAATACCTTGCTCTATATTTATAACTATTATGTCTGTATAGCTGTTATATTGTCTTGCTATTACGGCACGTGTTTACTGCGCTCCAGCTTTCTAGCACAGGGGTCATTGCAGAAGATTTAAAGGTTGTGGATTGTAGGGTGGGAATACTGGAGTGTGCGAGTGTGGGGAACATGGTGATCCTATGGCCAGCATCCTCACTGAACTTGAAACACTTTGTGATGTAACTGGCCTTTTGCTAGGCTAACGCTTCATCAGAGAAACTAAGAAAGGGAACCCTGAGCTCCGTGTACATTCTGCCACCTCTGGAAGCCTCCCATAGACAACTGCAAGTAAAAACCAAGGAAGAATCACTGAAGCCGAGGTTTGGCCACCAGAATAACATCTCTCTGCCAGCTCCAACTGCACGGAACCATGGGGACGCCATTGAGTGCACGTGGCCTTGACACTTTTGACGCATGGACCAGTGATGGCTGGCTCAACCGGCACCTGGAGGACATGACCTGCAACGTGGGCTGCTATGTGTCCTGGAATAACTTCAGTGTGTCGTCCAAAGTTCACAGCATTATCTTCTGTACGGCCTGAAGGTAGGAGCGTCTTAAAGGGGGGTTTTGTTTTCTTAGTATGAGCTGTGAATGCACCTCCAGTAGCGCTATATATAGACCCTGCCGTAACACCGAGGGGGAGAAAAGTGAAATACAGTGTACTAGACCTTGAAGGGACTGCCTATCTGCAGCAGTCCTATCACAGACCCACTCTCATGCATGCATCACACCTGAAGGACAAGATTAGCCTTTGTTGATGGCTTTCAAACATGTGTCTTGTCACCTCTAAGGTCTTTTTGCCTTGGGAACTTCCTCCGCCTTGAGGATTATTACAGCTTTTGTTGTTAGGAACCGAATGTGTCTTGCGGTTTATTGTAATTTTCGTTGCCTGTGTCAAAATCTTGCTCTATCTTAATTCCTGTTATCGCTAAGTTGCTATTATCTTCTCTTGCTATTGCGGCTTGTGTTTCCAGTGCTCCAGTTTATTTGCACATGGACCAATGCGGAAGATTCAAATAGTGTGGACTATAAGGCGAGAATCCTGGAGGTGGGGTGTGTGGGGAAGGTGGGGTTCTATGGCCCGGATCCTCACTGAACTTCAACCACTTTGTGATGTAACTGGCCTGTTGCTAGGCTGCGGCTTCAACAGAGGACCTCAGAGAGGAATCCCGGAGCTCAGTGTACATGTTAACAACTATGGATGCCTCCCCTATACAACTTCAGGAGCAAACCAAGTATGAATCACTGAAGCAGAGGTTTGGCTGCCAGAATAACGTCTTCCTGCCAGCACCAACTTCTCGGAAGCCGGGAGAGTCCGTTCATTGAATGTGACAATGGAACTTTGGACACATGGACAAAATGGCTTTCTGAACTGGCACCTTGGTGTCCCGGCCTGGAAGCTGGCCTCATGTCTATTTCTCTCATAAAAGCTGGGTGGCCCAAAAAGTTCACAGTAACTTCTCTTGAACAGCCAAAAGATAGGAGCATCATACGGGGAGTTCTGTTTTATTACTATGGCCTGTGCATGCTCCTCCAGTCACATTGAATATAGTACCTTCAGTAACCCCCATGGGGAAAAAAGTAAAAGTATGGTACACTAGATCTTGAACGGACTGCCCGCCTGCTACAATCCTGTCACACATCCACTCTCATGCATGCATCCTTCCTGAAGGACCCTATTTGCCTTAATTAGTTGCTTTAAAATATGTGTCTTATCGCCCCTAAAGTGTTTATGCATTGGGAACTTCCTCTGGCTTGAGGTTTATTACAAGTTTTGTTATTAGGAACCTAATGTGTCTTGAGGAATATAACACTTTTTGTTGCCGGTATCAATACCTTGCTCTATATTTATAACTATTATGTCTATATAGCTGTTATCTTGTCTTGCTATTGCGGCACGTGTTTACTGCGCTCCAGCTTTCTAGCACAGGGGTCATTGCAGAAGATTTAAAGGTTGTGGATTGTAAGGTGGGAATACTGGAGTGTGCGAGTGTGGGGAACATGGTGATCCTATGGCCAGCATCCTCACTGAACTTGAAACACTTTGTGATGTAACTGGCCTTTTGCTAGGCTAACGCTTCATCAGAGAAACTAAGAAAGGGAACCCTGAGCTCCGTGTACATTCTGACACCTCTGGAAGCCTCCCATAGACAACTGCAAGGAGAAACCAAGGAAGAATCACTGAAGCCAAGGTTTGGCCACCAGAATAACATCTCTCTGCCAGCTCCAACTGCACGGAACCATGGGGACGCCATTGAGTGCACGTGGCCTTGACACTTTTGACGCATGGACCAGTGATGGCTGGCTCAACCGGCACCTGGAGGACATGACCTGCAACGTGGGCTGCTGTGTGTCCTGGAATAACTTCAGTGTGTCGTCCAAAGGTCACAGCATTATATTCTGAACGGCCAGAAGGTAGCAGCGTCTTAAAGGGGGGTTTTGTTTTCTTAGTATGAGCTGTGAATGCACCTCCAGTAGCGCTATATATACACTCTGACGTAACACCGAGGGGGAAAAAAGTGAAATATGGTGTACTAGACCTTGAAGGGACTGCCTGTCTGCAGCAGTCCTATCACAGACCCACTCTCATGCATGCATCACACCTGAAGAACAAGATTAGCCTTTGTTGATGGCTTTCAAACATGTGTCTTGTCGCCTCTAAGGTCTTTTTGCATTGGGAACTTCCTCCGGCTTGAGGATTATTACAGCTTTTGTTGTTAGGAACCGAATGTGTCTTGCGGTTTATTTTAATTTTTGTTGCCTGTGTCAAAATCTTGCTCTATCTTAATTCCTGTTATCGCTAAGTTGCTGTTATCTTCTCTTGCTATCGCGGCTTGTGTTTCCAGTGCTCCAGTTTATTTGCACATGGACCATTGCGGAAGATTCAAATAGTGTGGACTATAAGGCGAGAATCCTGGAGGTGGGGTGTGTGGGGAAGGTGGGGTTCTATGACCTGCATCCTCACTGAACTTCAACCACTTTGTGATGTAACTGGCCTGTTGCTAGGCTGCGACTTCAACAGAGAAACTAAGAAAGGGAACCCTGAGCTCCGTGTACATTCTGCCACCTCTGGAAGCCTCCCATAGACAACTGCAAGTAAAAACCAAGGAACAATCACTGAAGCCGAGGTTTGACCACCAGAATAACATCTCTCTGCCAGCTCCAACTGCACGGAACCATGGGGACGCCATTGAGTGCACGTGGCCTTGACACTTTTGACACATGGACCAGTGATGGCTGGCTCAACCGGCACCTGGAGGACATGACCTGCAACGTGGGCTGCTATGTGTCCTGGAATAACTTCAGTGTGTCGTCCAAAGTTCACAGCATTATCTTCTGTACGGCCTGAATGTAGGAGCGTCTTAAAGGGGGGTTTTGTTTTCTTAGTATGAGCTGTGAAAGCACCTCCAGTAGCGCTATATATAGACCCTGCTGTAACACCGAGGGGGAGAAAAGTGAAATACAGTGTACTAGACCTTGAAGGGACTGCCTGTCTGCAGCAGTCCTATCACAGACCCACTCTCATGCATGCATCACACCTGAAGGACAAGATTAGCCTATGTTGATGGCTTTCAAACATGTGTCTTGTCGCCTCTAAGGTCTTTTTGCATTGGGAACTTCCTCCGGCTTGAGGATGATTACAGCTTTTGTTGTTAGGAACCGAATGTGTCTTGCGGTTTATTGTAATTTTTGTTGCCTGTGTCAAAATCTTGCTCTATCTTAATTCCTGTTATCGCTACGTTGCTGTTATCTTCTCTTGCTATCGCGGCTTGTGTTTCCAGTGCTCCAGTTTATTTGCCCATGGACCATGGCGGAAGATTCAAATAGTGTGGACTATAAGGCGAGAATCCTGGAGGTGGGGTGTGTGGGGAAGATGTTGTTCTATGACCCGGATCCTCACTGAACTTCAACCACTTTGTGATGTAACTGGCCTGTTGCTAGGCTGCGGCTTCAACAGAGGACCTCAGAGAGGAATCCCGGAGCTCAGTGTACATGTTAACAACTATGGATGCCTCCCCTATACAACTTCAGGAGCAAACCAAGGAAGAATCACTGAAGCAGAGGTTTGGCTGCCAGAATAACATCTTCCTGCCAGCACCAAGTTCTCGGAAGCCGGGAGAGTCCGTTCATTGAATGTGACAATGGAACGTTGGACACATGGACAAAATGGCTTTCTGAACTGGCACCTTGGTGACCCGGCCTGGAAGCTGGCCTCATGTCTATTTCTCTCATAAAAGCTGGGTGGCCCAAGAAGTTCACAGTAACTTCTCTTGAACGGCCAAAAGATAGGAGCATCATACGGGGAGTTCTGTTTTATGACTATGGCCTGTGCATGCTCCTCCAGTCACATTGAATATATTACCTTCAGTTACACCCATGGGGAAAAAAGTAAAAGTATGGTACACTAGATCTTGAACGGACTGCCTGCCTGCTACAATCCTGTCACCCATCCACTCTCATGCATGTATCCTTCCTGAAGGACCCTATTTGCCTTAGTTTGTGGCTTTAAAATATGTGTCTTATCGCCCCTAAAGTGTTTATGCATTGGGAACTTCCTCTGGCTTGAGGTTTATTACAAGTTTTGTTATTAGGAACCTAATGTGTCTTGAGGAATATTACAGTTTTTGTTGCCTGTATCAATACCTTCCTCTATATTTATAACTATTATGTCTGTATAGCTGTTATCTTATCTTGCTATTGCGGCACGTGTTTACTGTGCTCCAGCTTTCTAGCACAGGGGTCATTGCAGAAGATTTAAAGGTTGTGGATTGTAGGGTGGGAATACTGGAGTGTGCGAGTGTGGGGAACATGGTGATCCTATGGCCAGCATCCTCACTGAACTTGAAACACTTTGTGATGTAACTGGCCTTTTGCTAGGCTAACGCTTCATCAGAGAAACTAAGAAAGGGAACCCTGAGCTCCGTGTACATTCTGACACCTCTGGAAGCCTCCCATAGACAACTGCAAGGAAAAACCAAGGAAGAATCACTGAAGCCAAGGTTTGGCCACCAGAATAACATCTCTCTGCCAGCTCCAACTGCACGGAACCATGGGGACGCCATTGAGTGCACGTGGCCTTGACACTTTTGATGCATGGACCAGTGATGGCTGGCTCAACCGGCACCTGGAGGACATGACGTGCAACGTGGGCTGCTGTGTGTCCTGGAATAACTTCAGTGTGTCGTCCAAAGGTCACAGCATTATCTTCTGAACGGCCTGAAGGTAGGAGCGTCTTAAAGGGGGGTTTTGTTTTCTTAGTCTGAGCTGTGAATGCACCTCCAGTAGCGCTATATATAGACCCTCCCGTAACACCGAGGGGGAGAAAAGTGAAATACTGTGTACTAGACCTTGAAGGGACTGCCTGTCTGCAGCAGTCCTATCACAGACCCACTCTCATGCATGCATCACACCTGAAGAACAAGATTAGCCTTTGTTGATGGCTTTCAAACATGTGTCTTGTCGCCTCTAAGGTCTTTTTGCATTGGGAACTTCCTCCGGCTTGAGGATGATTACAGCTTTTGTTGTTAGGAACCGAATGTGTCTTGCGGTTTATTGTAATTTTTGTTGCCTGTGTCAAAATCTTGCTCTATCTTAATTCCTGTTATCGCTAAGTTGCTGTTATCTTCTCTTGCTATTGCGGCTTGTGTTTCCAGTGCTCCAGTTTATTTGCACATGGACCATTGCGGAAGACTCAAATAGTGTGGACTATAAGGAGAGAATCCTGGAGGTGGGGTGTGTGGGGAAGTTGGGGTTCTATGACCTGCATCCTCACTGAACTTCAACCACTTTGTGATGTAACTGGCCTGTTGCTAGGCTGCAGCTTCAACAGAGGACCTCAGAGAGGAATCCCCGAGCTCAGTGTACATGTTAACAACTATGGATGCCTCCCCTATACAACTTCAAGAAAAAACCAAGGAAGAATCACTGAAGCAGAGGTTTGGCTGCCAGAATAACATCTTCCTGCCAGCACCAACTTCTCGGAAGCCGGGAGAGTCCGTTCATTGAATGTGGCAATGGAGCTTTGGACACATGGACAAAATGGCTTTCTGAACTGGCACCTTGGTGACCTGGCCTGGAAGCTGGCCTCACGTCTATTTCTCTCATAAAAGCTGGGTGGCCCAAAAAGTTCACAGTAACTTCTCTTGAACGGCCAGAAGATAGGAGCATCATACAGGGAGTTCTGTTTTATGACTATGGCCTGTGCATGCTCCTCCAGTCACATTGAATATAGTACCTTCAGTAACCCCTATGGGGAAAATTGTAAAAGTATGGTACACTAGATCTTGAACGGACTGCCCGCCTGCTACAATCCTGTCACACATCCACTCTCATGCATGCATCCTTCCTGAAGGACCCTATTTGCCTTAGTTTGTGGCTTTAAAATATGTGTCTTATCGCCCCTAAAGTGTTTATGCATTGGGAACTTCCTCTGGATTGAGGTTTATTGCAAGTTTTGTTATTAGGAACCTAATGTGTCTTGAGGAATATTACAGTTTTTGTTGCCTGTATCAATACATTGCTCTATATTTATAACTATTATGTCTGTATAGCTGTTATCTTGTCTTGCTATTGTGGCACGTGTTTACTGCGCTCCAGCTTTCTAGCACAGGGGTCATTGCAGAAGATTTAAAGGTTGTGGATTGTAGGGTGGGAATACTGGAGTGTGCGAGTGTGGGGAACATGGGGATCCTATGGCCAGCATCCTCACTGAACTTGAAACACTTTGTGATGTAACTGGCCTTTTGCTAGGCTAACGCTTCATCAGAGAAACTAAGAAAGGGAACCCTGAGCTCCGTGTACATTCTGCCACCTCTGGAAGCCTCCCATAGACAACTGCAAGTAAAAACCAAGGAACAATCACTGAAGCCGAGGTTTGGCCACCAGAATAACATCTCTCTGCCAGCTCCAACTGCACGGAAACATGGGGACGCCATTGAGTGCACGTGGCCTTGACACTTTTGACGCATGGACCAGTGATGGCTGGCTCAACCGGCACCTGGAGGACATGACCTGCAACGTGGGCTGCTATGTGTCCTGGAATAACTTCAGTGTGTCGTCCAAAGTTCACAGCATTATCTTCTGTACGGCCTGAAGGTAGGAGCGTCTTAAAGGGGGGTTTTGTTTTCTTAGTATGAGCTGTGAATGCACCTCCAGTAGCGCTATATATAGACCCTGCCGTAACACCGAGGGGGAGAAAAGTGAAATACAGTGTACTAGACCTTGAAGGGACTGCCTATCTGCAGCAGTCCTATCACAGACCCACTCTCATGCATGCATCACACCTGAAGGACAAGATTAGCCTTTGTTGATGGCTTTCAAACATGTGTCTTGTCACCTCTAAGGTCTTTTTGCCTTGGGAACTTCCTCCGCCTTGAGGATTATTACAGCTTTTGTTGTTAGGAACCGAATGTGTCTTACGGTTTATTGTAATTTTCGTTGCCTGTGTCAAAATCTTGCTCTATCTTAATTCCTGTTATCGCTAAGTTGCTATTATCTTCTCTTGCTATTGCGGCTTGTGTTTCCAGTGCTCCAGTTTATTTGCACATGGACCAATGCGGAAGATTCAAATAGTGTGGACTATAAGGCGAGAATCCTGGAGGTGGGGTGTGTGGGGAAGGTGGGGTTCTATGGCCCGGATCCTCACTGAACTTCAACCACTTTGTGATGTAACTGGCCTGTTGCTAGGCTGCGGCTTCAACAGAGGACCTCAGAGAGGAATCCCGGAGCTCAGTGTACATGTTAACAACTATGGATGCCTCCCCTATACAACTTCAGGAGCAAACCAAGTATGAATCACTGAAGCAGAGGTTTGGCTGCCAGAATAACGTCTTCCTGCCAGCACCAACTTCTCGGAAGCCGGGAGAGTCCGTTCATTGAATGTGACAATGGAACTTTGGACACATGGACAAAATGGCTTTCTGAACTGGCACCTTGGTGTCCCGGCCTGGAAGCTGGCCTCATGTCTATTTCTCTCATAAAAGCTGGGTGGCCCAAAAAGTTCACAGTAACTTCTCTTGAACAGCCAAAAGATAGGAGCATCATACGGGGAGTTCTGTTTTATTACTATGGCCTGTGCATGCTCCTCCAGTCACATTGAATATAGTACCTTCAGTAACCCCCATGGGGAAAAAAGTAAAAGTATGGTACACTAGATCTTGAACGGACTGCCCGCCTGCTACAATCCTGTCACACATCCACTCTCATGCATGCATCCTTCCTGAAGGACCCTATTTGCCTTAATTAGTTGCTTTAAAATATGTGTCTTATCGCCCCTAAAGTGTTTATGCATTGGGAACTTCCTCTGGCTTGAGGTTTATTACAAGTTTTGTTATTAGGAACCTAATGTGTCTTGAGGAATATTACAGTTTTTGTTGCCTGTATCAATACCTTCCTCTATATTTATAACTATTATGTCTGTATAGCTGTTATCTTATCTTGCTATTGCGGCACGTGTTTACTGTGCTCCAGCTTTCTAGCACAGGGGTTATTGCAGAAGATTTAAAGGTTGTGGATTGTAGGGTGGGAATACTGGAGTGTGCGAGTGTGGGGAACATGGTGATCCTATGGCCAGCATCCTCACTGAACTTGAAACACTTTGTGATGTAACTGGCCTTTTGCTAGGCTAACGCTTCATCAGAGAAACTAAGAAAGGGAACCCTGAGCTCCGTGTACATTCTGACACCTCTGGAAGCCTCCCATAGACAACTGCAAGGAAAAACCAAGGAAGAATCACTGAAGCCAAGGTTTGGCCACCAGAATAACATCTCTCTGCCAGCTCCAACTGCACGGAACCATGGGGACGCCATTGAGTGCACGTGGCCTTGACACTTTTGATGCATGGACCAGTGATGGCTGGCTCAACCGGCACCTGGAGGACATGACGTGCAACGTGGGCTGCTGTGTGTCCTGGAATAACTTCAGTGTGTCGTCCAAAGGTCACAGCATTATCTTCTGAACGGCCTGAAGGTAGGAGCGTCTTAAAGGGGGGTTTTGTTTTCTTAGTCTGAGCTGTGAATGCACCTCCAGTAGCGCTATATATAGACCCTCCCGTAACACCGAGGGGGAGAAAAGTGAAATACTGTGTACTAGACCTTGAAGGGACTGCCTGTCTGCAGCAGTCCTATCACAGACCCACTCTCATGCATGCATCACACCTGAAGAACAAGATTAGCCTTTGTTGATGGCTTTCAAACATGTGTCTTGTCGCCTCTAAGGTCTTTTTGCATTGGGAACTTCCTCCGGCTTGAGGATGATTACAGCTTTTGTTGTTAGGAACCGAATGTGTCTTGCGGTTTATTGTAATTTTTGTTGCCTGTGTCAAAATCTTGCTCTATCTTAATTCCTGTTATCGCTAAGTTGCTGTTATCTTCTCTTGCTATTGCGGCTTGTGTTTCCAGTGCTCCAGTTTATTTGCACATGGACCATTGCGGAAGACTCAAATAGTGTGGACTATAAGGAGAGAATCCTGGAGGTGGGGTGTGTGGGGAAGTTGGGGTTCTATGACCTGCATCCTCACTGAACTTCAACCACTTTGTGATGTAACTGGCCTGTTGCTAGGCTGCAGCTTCAACAGAGGACCTCAGAGAGGAATCCCCGAGCTCAGTGTACATGTTAACAACTATGGATGCCTCCCCTATACAACTTCAAGAAAAAACCAAGGAAGAATCACTGAAGCAGAGGTTTGGCTGCCAGAATAACATCTTCCTGCCAGCACCAACTTCTCGGAAGCCGGGAGAGTCCGTTCATTGAATGTGGCAATGGAGCTTTGGACACATGGACAAAATGGCTTTCTGAACTGGCACCTTGGTGACCTGGCCTGGAAGCTGGCCTCACGTCTATTTCTCTCATAAAAGCTGGGTGGCCCAAAAAGTTCACAGTAACTTCTCTTGAACGGCCAGAAGATAGGAGCATCATACAGGGAGTTCTGTTTTATGACTATGGCCTGTGCATGCTCCTCCAGTCACATTGAATATAGTACCTTCAGTAACCCCTATGGGGAAAATTGTAAAAGTATGGTACACTAGATCTTGAACGGACTGCCCGCCTGCTACAATCCTGTCACACATCCACTCTCATGCATGCATCCTTCCTGAAGGACCCTATTTGCCTTAGTTTGTGGCTTTAAAATATGTGTCTTATCGCCCCTAAAGTGTTTATGCATTGGGAACTTCCTCTGGCTTGAGGTTTATTGCAAGTTTTGTTATTAGGAACCTAATGTGTCTTGAGGAATATTACAGTTTTTGTTGCCTGTATCAATACATTGCTCTATATTTATAACTATTATGTCTGTATAGCTGTTATCTTGTCTTGCTATTGCGGCACGTGTTTACTGCGCTCCAGCTTTCTAGCACAGGGGTCATTGCAGAAGATTTAAAGGTTGTGGATTGTAGGGTGGGAATACTGGAGTGTGCGAGTGTGGGGAACATGGGGATCCTATGGCCAGCATCCTCACTGAACTTGAAACACTTTGTGATGTAACTGGCCTTTTGCTAGGCTAACGCTTCATCAGAGAAACTAAGAAAGGGAACCCTGAGCTCCGTGTACATTCTGCCACCTCTGGAAGCCTCCCATAGACAACTGCAAGTAAAAACCAAGGAACAATCACTGAAGCCGAGGTTTGGCCACCAGAATAACATCTCTCTGCCAGCTCCAACTGCACGGAAACATGGGGACGCCATTGAGTGCACGTGGCCTTGACACTTTTGACGCATGGACCAGTGATGGCTGGCTCAACCGGCACCTGGAGGACATGACCTGCAACGTGGGCTGCTATGTGTCCTGGAATAACTTCAGTGTGTCGTCCAAAGTTCACAGCATTATCTTCTGTACGGCCTGAAGGTAGGAGCGTCTTAAAGGGGGGTTTTGTTTTCTTAGTATGAGCTGTGAATGCACCTCCAGTAGCGCTATATATAGACCCTGCCGTAACACCGAGGGGGAGAAAAGTGAAATACAGTGTACTAGACCTTGAAGGGACTGCCTATCTGCAGCAGTCCTATCACAGACCCACTCTCATGCATGCATCACACCTGAAGGACAAGATTAGCCTTTGTTGATGGCTTTCAAACATGTGTCTTGTCACCTCTAAGGTCTTTTTGCCTTGGGAACTTCCTCCGCCTTGAGGATTATTACAGCTTTTGTTGTTAGGAACCGAATGTGTCTTACGGTTTATTGTAATTTTCGTTGCCTGTGTCAAAATCTTGCTCTATCTTAATTCCTGTTATCGCTAAGTTGCTATTATCTTCTCTTGCTATTGCGGCTTGTGTTTCCAGTGCTCCAGTTTATTTGCACATGGACCAATGCGGAAGATTCAAATAGTGTGGACTATAAGGCGAGAATCCTGGAGGTGGGGTGTGTGGGGAAGGTGGGGTTCTATGGCCCGGATCCTCACTGAACTTCAACCACTTTGTGATGTAACTGGCCTGTTGCTAGGCTGCGGCTTCAACAGAGGACCTCAGAGAGGAATCCCGGAGCTCAGTGTACATGTTAACAACTATGGATGCCTCCCCTATACAACTTCAGGAGCAAACCAAGTATGAATCACTGAAGCAGAGGTTTGGCTGCCAGAATAACGTCTTCCTGCCAGCACCAACTTCTCGGAAGCCGGGAGAGTCCGTTCATTGAATGTGACAATGGAACTTTGGACACATGGACAAAATGGCTTTCTGAACTGGCACCTTGGTGTCCCGGCCTGGAAGCTGGCCTCATGTCTATTTCTCTCATAAAAGCTGGGTGGCCCAAAAAGTTCACAGTAACTTCTCTTGAACAGCCAAAAGATAGGAGCATCATACGGGGAGTTCTGTTTTATTACTATGGCCTGTGCATGCTCCTCCAGTCACATTGAATATAGTACCTTCAGTAACCCCCATGGGGAAAAAAGTAAAAGTATGGTACACTAGATCTTGAACGGACTGCCCGCCTGCTACAATCCTGTCACACATCCACTCTCATGCATGCATCCTTCCTGAAGGACCCTATTTGCCTTAATTAGTTGCTTTAAAATATGTGTCTTATCGCCCCTAAAGTGTTTATGCATTGGGAACTTCCTCTGGCTTGAGGTTTATTACAAGTTTTGTTATTAGGAACCTAATGTGTCTTGAGGAATATAACACTTTTTGTTGCCGGTATCAATACCTTGCTCTATATTTATAACTATTATGTCTATATAGCTGTTATCTTGTCTTGCTATTGCGGCACGTGTTTACTGCGCTCCAGCTTTCTAGCACAGGGGTCATTGCAGAAGATTTAAAGGTTGTGGATTGTAAGGTGGGAATACTGGAGTGTGCGAGTGTGGGGAACATGGTGATCCTATGGCCAGCATCCTCACTGAACTTGAAACACTTTGTGATGTAACTGGCCTTTTGCTAGGCTAACGCTTCATCAGAGAAACTAAGAAAGGGAACCCTGAGCTCCGTGTACATTCTGACACCTCTGGAAGCCTCCCATAGACAACTGCAAGGAAAAACCAAGGAAGAATCACTGAAGCCAAGGTTTGGCCACCAGAATAACATCTCTCTGCCAGCTCCAACTGCACGGAACCATGGGGACGCCATTGAGTGCACGTGGCCTTGACACTTTTGACGCATGGACCAGTGATGGCTGGCTCAACCGGCACCTGGAGGACATGACCTGCAACGTGGGCTGCTGTGTGTCCTGGAATAACTTCAGTGTGTCGTCCAAAGGTCACAGCATTATCTTCTGTACGGCCTGAAGGTAGCAGCGTCTTAAAGGGGGGTTTTGTTTTCTTAGTATGAGCTGTGAATGCACCTCCAGTAGCGCTATATATACACTCTGACGTAACACCGAGGGGGAAAAAAGTGAAATATGGTGTACTAGACCTTGAAGGGACTGCCTGTCTGCAGCAGTCCTATCACAGACCCACTCTCATGCATGCATCACACCTGAAGAACAAGATTAGCCTTTGTTGATGGCTTTCAAACATGTGTCTTGTCGCCTCTAAGGTCTTTTTGCATTGGGAACTTCCTCCGGCTTGAGGATTATTACAGCTTTTGTTGTTAGGAACCGAATGTGTCTTGCGGTTTATTTTAATTTTTGTTGCCTGTGTCAAAATCTTGCTCTATCTTAATTCCTGTTATCGCTAAGTTGCTGTTATCTTCTCTTGCTATCGCGGCTTGTGTTTCCAGTGCTCCAGTTTATTTGCACATGGACCATTGCGGAAGATTCAAATAGTGTGGACTATAAGGCGAGAATCCTGGAGGTGGGGTGTGTGGGGAAGGTGGGGTTCTATGACCTGCATCCTCCCTGAACTTCAACCACTTTGTGATGTAACTGGCCTGTTGCTAGGCTGCGACTTCAACAGAGAAACTAAGAAAGGGAACCCTGAGCTCCGTGTACATTCTGCCACCTCTGGAAGCCTCCCATAGACAACTGCAAGTAAAAACCAAGGAACAATCACTGAAGCCGAGGTTTGACCACCAGAATAACATCTCTCTGCCAGCTCCAACTGCACGGAACCATGGGGACGCCATTGAGTGCACGTGGCCTTGACACTTTTGACACATGGACCAGTGATGGCTGGCTCAACCGGCACCTGGAGGACATGACCTGCAACGTGGGCTGCTATGTGTCCTGGAATAACTTCAGTGTGTCGTCCAAAGTTCACAGCATTATCTTCTGTACGGCCTGAAGGTAGGAGCGTCTTAAAGGGGGGTTTTGTTTTCTTAGTATGAGCTGTGAAAGCACCTCCAGTAGCGCTATATATAGACCCTGCTGTAACACCGAGGGGGAGAAAAGTGAAATACAGTGTACTAGACCTTGAAGGGACTGCCTGTCTGCAGCAGTCCTATCACAGACCCACTCTCATGCATGCATCACACCTGAAGGACAAGATTAGCCTATGTTGATGGCTTTCAAACATGTGTCTTGTCGCCTCTAAGGTCTTTTTGCATTGGGAACTTCCTCCGGCTTGAGGATGATTACAGCTTTTGTTGTTAGGAACCGAATGTGTCTTGCGGTTTATTGTAATTTTTGTTGCCTGTGTCAAAATCTTGCTCTATCTTAATTCCTGTTATCGCTACGTTGCTGTTATCTTCTCTTGCTATCGCGGCTTGTGTTTCCAGTGCTCCAGTTTATTTGCCCATGGACCATGGCGGAAGATTCAAATAGTGTGGACTATAAGGCGAGAATCCTGGAGGTGGGGTGTGTGGGGAAGATGTTGTTCTATGACCCGGATCCTCACTGAACTTCAACCACTTTGTGATGTAACTGGCCTGTTGCTAGGCTGCGGCTTCAACAGAGGACCTCAGAGAGGAATCCCGGAGCTCAGTGTACATGTTAACAACTATGGATGCCTCCCCTATACAACTTCAGGAGCAAACCAAGGAAGAATCACTGAAGCAGAGGTTTGGCTGCCAGAATAACATCTTCCTGCCAGCACCAAGTTCTCGGAAGCCGGGAGAGTCCGTTCATTGAATGTGACAATGGAACGTTGGACACATGGACAAAATGGCTTTCTGAACTGGCACCTTGGTGACCCGGCCTGGAAGCTGGCCTCATGTCTATTTCTCTCATAAAAGCTTGGTGGCCCAAGAAGTTCACAGTAACTTCTCTTGAACGGCCAAAAGATAGGAGCATCATACGGGGAGTTCTGTTTTATGACTATGGCCTGTGCATGCTCCTCCAGTCACATTGAATATATTACCTTCAGTTACACCCATGGGGAAAAAAGTAAAAGTATGGTACACTAGATCTTGAACGGACTGCCTGCCTGCTACAATCCTGTCACCCATCCACTCTCATGCATGTATCCTTCCTGAAGGACCCTATTTGCCTTAGTTTGTGGCTTTAAAATATGTGTCTTATCGCCCCTAAAGTGTTTATGCATTGGGAACTTCCTCTGGCTTGAGGTTTATTACAAGTTTTGTTATTAGGAACCTAATGTGTCTTGAGGAATATTACAGTTTTTGTTGCCTGTATCAATACCTTCCTCTATATTTATAACTATTATGTCTGTATAGCTGTTATCTTATCTTGCTATTGCGGCACGTGTTTACTGTGCTCCAGCTTTCTAGCACAGGGGTCATTGCAGAAGATTTAAAGGTTGTGGATTGTAGGGTGGGAATACTGGAGTGTGCGAGTGTGGGGAACATGGTGATCCTATGGCCAGCATCCTCACTGAACTTGAAACACTTTGTGATGTAACTGGCCTTTTGCTAGGCTAACGCTTCATCAGAGAAACTAAGAAAGGGAACCCTGAGCTCCGTGTACATTCTGACACCTCTGGAAGCCTCCCATAGACAACTGCAAGGAAAAACCAAGGAAGAATCACTGAAGCCAAGGTTTGGCCACCAGAATAACATCTCTCTGCCAGCTCCAACTGCACGGAACCATGGGGACGCCATTGAGTGCACGTGGCCTTGACACTTTTGATGCATGGACCAGTGATGGCTGGCTCAACCGGCACCTGGAGGACATGACGTGCAACGTGGGCTGCTGTGTGTCCTGGAATAACTTCAGTGTGTCGTCCAAAGGTCACAGCATTATCTTCTGAACGGCCTGAAGGTAGGAGCGTCTTAAAGGGGGGTTTTGTTTTCTTAGTCTGAGCTGTGAATGCACCTCCAGTAGCGCTATATATAGACCCTCCCGTAACACCGAGGGGGAGAAAAGTGAAATACTGTGTACTAGACCTTGAAGGGACTGCCTGTCTGCAGCAGTCCTATCACAGACCCACTCTCATGCATGCATCACACCTGAAGAACAAGATTAGCCTTTGTTGATGGCTTTCAAACATGTGTCTTGTCGCCTCTAAGGTCTTTTTGCATTGGGAACTTCCTCCGGCTTGAGGATGATTACAGCTTTTGTTGTTAGGAACCGAATGTGTCTTGCGGTTTATTGTAATTTTTGTTGCCTGTGTCAAAATCTTGCTCTATCTTAATTCCTGTTATCGCTAAGTTGCTGTTATCTTCTCTTGCTATTGCGGCTTGTGTTTCCAGTGCTCCAGTTTATTTGCACATGGACCATTGCGGAAGACTCAAATAGTGTGGACTATAAGGAGAGAATCCTGGAGGTGGGGTGTGTGGGGAAGTTGGGGTTCTATGACCTGCATCCTCACTGAACTTCAACCACTTTGTGATGTAACTGGCCTGTTGCTAGGCTGCAGCTTCAACAGAGGACCTCAGAGAGGAATCCCCGAGCTCAGTGTACATGTTAACAACTATGGATGCCTCCCCTATACAACTTCAAGAAAAAACCAAGGAAGAATCACTGAAGCAGAGGTTTGGCTGCCAGAATAACATCTTCCTGCCAGCACCAACTTCTCGGAAGCCGGGAGAGTCCGTTCATTGAATGTGGCAATGGAGCTTTGGACACATGGACAAAATGGCTTTCTGAACTGGCACCTTGGTGACCTGGCCTGGAAGCTGGCCTCACGTCTATTTCTCTCATAAAAGCTGGGTGGCCCAAAAAGTTCACAGTAACTTCTCTTGAACGGCCAGAAGATAGGAGCATCATACAGGGAGTTCTGTTTTATGACTATGGCCTGTGCATGCTCCTCCAGTCACATTGAATATAGTACCTTCAGTAACCCCTATGGGGAAAATTGTAAAAGTATGGTACACTAGATCTTGAACGGACTGCCCGCCTGCTACAATCCTGTCACACATCCACTCTCATGCATGCATCCTTCCTGAAGGACCCTATTTGCCTTAGTTTGTGGCTTTAAAATATGTGTCTTATCGCCCCTAAAGTGTTTATGCATTGGGAACTTCCTCTGGATTGAGGTTTATTGCAAGTTTTGTTATTAGGAACCTAATGTGTCTTGAGGAATATTACAGTTTTTGTTGCCTGTATCAATACATTGCTCTATATTTATAACTATTATGTCTGTATAGCTGTTATCTTGTCTTGCTATTGTGGCACGTGTTTACTGCGCTCCAGCTTTCTAGCACAGGGGTCATTGCAGAAGATTTAAAGGTTGTGGATTGTAGGGTGGGAATACTGGAGTGTGCGAGTGTGGGGAACATGGGGATCCTATGGCCAGCATCCTCACTGAACTTGAAACACTTTGTGATGTAACTGGCCTTTTGCTAGGCTAACGCTTCATCAGAGAAACTAAGAAAGGGAACCCTGAGCTCCGTGTACATTCTGCCACCTCTGGAAGCCTCCCATAGACAACTGCAAGTAAAAACCAAGGAACAATCACTGAAGCCGAGGTTTGGCCACCAGAATAACATCTCTCTGCCAGCTCCAACTGCACGGAAACATGGGGACGCCATTGAGTGCACGTGGCCTTGACACTTTTGACGCATGGACCAGTGATGGCTGGCTCAACCGGCACCTGGAGGACATGACCTGCAACGTGGGCTGCTATGTGTCCTGGAATAACTTCAGTGTGTCGTCCAAAGTTCACAGCATTATCTTCTGTACGGCCTGAAGGTAGGAGCGTCTTAAAGGGGGGTTTTGTTTTCTTAGTATGAGCTGTGAATGCACCTCCAGTAGCGCTATATATAGACCCTGCCGTAACACCGAGGGGGAGAAAAGTGAAATACAGTGTACTAGACCTTGAAGGGACTGCCTATCTGCAGCAGTCCTATCACAGACCCACTCTCATGCATGCATCACACCTGAAGGACAAGATTAGCCTTTGTTGATGGCTTTCAAACATGTGTCTTGTCACCTCTAAGGTCTTTTTGCCTTGGGAACTTCCTCCGCCTTGAGGATTATTACAGCTTTTGTTGTTAGGAACCGAATGTGTCTTACGGTTTATTGTAATTTTCGTTGCCTGTGTCAAAATCTTGCTCTATCTTAATTCCTGTTATCGCTAAGTTGCTATTATCTTCTCTTGCTATTGCGGCTTGTGTTTCCAGTGCTCCAGTTTATTTGCACATGGACCAATGCGGAAGATTCAAATAGTGTGGACTATAAGGCGAGAATCCTGGAGGTGGGGTGTGTGGGGAAGGTGGGGTTCTATGGCCCGGATCCTCACTGAACTTCAACCACTTTGTGATGTAACTGGCCTGTTGCTAGGCTGCGGCTTCAACAGAGGACCTCAGAGAGGAATCCCGGAGCTCAGTGTACATGTTAACAACTATGGATGCCTCCCCTATACAACTTCAGGAGCAAACCAAGTATGAATCACTGAAGCAGAGGTTTGGCTGCCAGAATAACGTCTTCCTGCCAGCACCAACTTCTCGGAAGCCGGGAGAGTCCGTTCATTGAATGTGACAATGGAACTTTGGACACATGGACAAAATGGCTTTCTGAACTGGCACCTTGGTGTCCCGGCCTGGAAGCTGGCCTCATGTCTATTTCTCTCATAAAAGCTGGGTGGCCCAAAAAGTTCACAGTAACTTCTCTTGAACAGCCAAAAGATAGGAGCATCATACGGGGAGTTCTGTTTTATTACTATGGCCTGTGCATGCTCCTCCAGTCACATTGAATATAGTACCTTCAGTAACCCCCATGGGGAAAAAAGTAAAAGTATGGTACACTAGATCTTGAACGGACTGCCCGCCTGCTACAATCCTGTCACACATCCACTCTCATGCATGCATCCTTCCTGAAGGACCCTATTTGCCTTAATTAGTTGCTTTAAAATATGTGTCTTATCGCCCCTAAAGTGTTTATGCATTGGGAACTTCCTCTGGCTTGAGGTTTATTACAAGTTTTGTTATTAGGAACCTAATGTGTCTTGAGGAATATAACACTTTTTGTTGCCGGTATCAATACCTTGCTCTATATTTATAACTATTATGTCTATATAGCTGTTATCTTGTCTTGCTATTGCGGCACGTGTTTACTGCGCTCCAGCTTTCTAGCACAGGGGTCATTGCAGAAGATTTAAAGGTTGTGGATTGTAAGGTGGGAATACTGGAGTGTGCGAGTGTGGGGAACATGGTGATCCTATGGCCAGCATCCTCACTGAACTTGAAACACTTTGTGATGTAACTGGCCTTTTGCTAGGCTAACGCTTCATCAGAGAAACTAAGAAAGGGAACCCTGAGCTCCGTGTACATTCTGACACCTCTGGAAGCCTCCCATAGACAACTGCAAGGAAAAACCAAGGAAGAATCACTGAAGCCAAGGTTTGGCCACCAGAATAACATCTCTCTGCCAGCTCCAACTGCACGGAACCATGGGGACGCCATTGAGTGCACGTGGCCTTGACACTTTTGACGCATGGACCAGTGATGGCTGGCTCAACCGGCACCTGGAGGACATGACCTGCAACGTGGGCTGCTGTGTGTCCTGGAATAACTTCAGTGTGTCGTCCAAAGGTCACAGCATTATTTTCTGAACGGCCAGAAGGTAGCAGCGTCTTAAAGGGGGGTTTTGTTTTCTTAGTATGAGCTGTGAATGCA
Organism: Manis pentadactyla; assembly: GCF_030020395.1. NCBI lineage: Eukaryota > Metazoa > Chordata > Mammalia > Pholidota > Manidae > Manis > Manis pentadactyla. The sequence goes on from NC_080023.1 coordinate 148,020,630, forward strand.
CCTCCAGTAGCGCTATATATACACTCTGACGTAACACCGAGGGGGAAAAAAGTGAAATATGGTGTACTAGACCTTGAAGGGACTGCCTGTCTGCAGCAGTCCTATCACAGACCCACTCTCATGCATGCATCACACCTGAAGAACAAGATTAGCCTTTGTTGATGGCTTTCAAACATGTGTCTTGTCGCCTCTAAGGTCTTTTTGCATTGGGAACTTCCTCCGGCTTGAGGATGATTACAGCTTTTGTTGTTAGGAACCGAATGTGTCTTGCGGTTTATTGTAATTTTTGTTGCCTGTGTCAAAATCTTGCTCTATCTTAATTCCTGTTATCGCTAAGTTGCTGTTATCTTCTCTTGCTATTGCGGCTTGTGTTTCCAGTGCTCCAGTTTATTTGCACATGGACCATTGCGGAAGACTCAAATAGTGTGGACTATAAGGAGAGAATCCTGGAGGTGGGGTGTGTGGGGAAGTTGGGGTTCTATGACCTGCATCCTCACTGAACTTCAACCACTTTGTGATGTAACTGGCCTGTTGCTAGGCTGCAGCTTCAACAGAGGACCTCAGAGAGGAATCCCCGAGCTCAGTGTACATGTTAACAACTATGGATGCCTCCCCTATACAACTTCAAGAAAAAACCAAGGAAGAATCACTGAAGCAGAGGTTTGGCTGCCAGAATAACATCTTCCTGCCAGCACCAACTTCTCGGAAGCCGGGAGAGTCCGTTCATTGAATGTGGCAATGGAGCTTTGGACACATGGACAAAATGGCTTTCTGAACTGGCACCTTGGTGACCTGGCCTGGAAGCTGGCCTCACGTCTATTTCTCTCATAAAAGCTGGGTGGCCCAAAAAGTTCACAGTAACTTCTCTTGAACGGCCAGAAGATAGGAGCATCATACAGGGAGTTCTGTTTTATGACTATGGCCTGTGCATGCTCCTCCAGTCACATTGAATATAGTACCTTCAGTAACCCCTATGGGGAAAATTGTAAAAGTATGGTACACTAGATCTTGAACGGACTGCCCGCCTGCTACAATCCTGTCACACATCCACTCTCATGCATGCATCCTTCCTGAAGGACCCTATTTGCCTTAGTTTGTGGCTTTAAAATATGTGTCTTATCGCCCCTAAAGTGTTTATGCATTGGGAACTTCCTCTGGCTTGAGGTTTATTGCAAGTTTTGTTATTAGGAACCTAATGTGTCTTGAGGAATATTACAGTTTTTGTTGCCTGTATCAATACATTGCTCTATATTTATAACTATTATGTCTGTATAGCTGTTATCTTGTCTTGCTATTGTGGCACGTGTTTACTGCGCTCCAGCTTTCTAGCACAGGGGTCATTGCAGAAGATTTAAAGGTTGTGGATTGTAGGGTGGGAATACTGGAGTGTGCGAGTGTGGGGAACATGGTGATCCTATGGCCAGCATCCTCACTGAACTTGAAACACTTTGTGATGTAACTGGCCTTTTGCTAGGCTAACGCTTCATCAGAGAAACTAAGAAAGGGAACCCTGAGCTCCGTGTACATTCTGCCACCTCTGGAAGCCTCCCATAGACAACTGCAAGTAAAAACCAAGGAACAATCACTGAAGCCGAGGTTTGGCCACCAGAATAACATCTCTCTGCCAGCTCCAACTGCACGGAAACATGGGGACGCCATTGAGTGCACGTGGCCTTGACACTTTTGACGCATGGACCAGTGATGGCTGGCTCAACCGGCACCTGGAGGACATGACCTGCAACGTGGGCTGCTATGTGTCCTGGAATAACTTCAGTGTGTCGTCCAAAGTTCACAGCATTATCTTCTGTACGGCCTGAAGGTAGGAGCGTCTTAAAGGGGGGTTTTGTTTTCTTAGTATGAGCTGTGAATGCACCTCCAGTAGCGCTATATATAGACCCTGCCGTAACACCGAGGGGGAGAAAAGTGAAATACAGTGTACTAGACCTTGAAGGGACTGCCTATCTGCAGCAGTCCTATCACAGACCCACTCTCATGCATGCATCACACCTGAAGGACAAGATTAGCCTTTGTTGATGGCTTTCAAACATGTGTCTTGTCACCTCTAAGGTCTTTTTGCCTTGGGAACTTCCTCCGCCTTGAGGATTATTACAGCTTTTGTTGTTAGGAACCGAATGTGTCTTACGGTTTATTGTAATTTTCGTTGCCTGTGTCAAAATCTTGCTCTATCTTAATTCCTGTTATCGCTAAGTTGCTATTATCTTCTCTTGCTATTGCGGCTTGTGTTTCCAGTGCTCCAGTTTATTTGCACATGGACCAATGCGGAAGATTCAAATAGTGTGGACTATAAGGCGAGAATCCTGGAGGTGGGGTGTGTGGGGAAGGTGGGGTTCTATGGCCCGGATCCTCACTGAACTTCAACCACTTTGTGATGTAACTGGCCTGTTGCTAGGCTGCGGCTTCAACAGAGGACCTCAGAGAGGAATCCCGGAGCTCAGTGTACATGTTAACAACTATGGATGCCTCCCCTATACAACTTCAGGAGCAAACCAAGTATGAATCACTGAAGCAGAGGTTTGGCTGCCAGAATAACGTCTTCCTGCCAGCACCAACTTCTCGGAAGCCGGGAGAGTCCGTTCATTGAATGTGACAATGGAACTTTGGACACATGGACAAAATGGCTTTCTGAACTGGCACCTTGGTGTCCCGGCCTGGAAGCTGGCCTCATGTCTATTTCTCTCATAAAAGCTGGGTGGCCCAAAAAGTTCACAGTAACTTCTCTTGAACAGCCAAAAGATAGGAGCATCATACGGGGAGTTCTGTTTTATTACTATGGCCTGTGCATGCTCCTCCAGTCACATTGAATATAGTACCTTCAGTAACCCCCATGGGGAAAAAAGTAAAAGTATGGTACACTAGATCTTGAACGGACTGCCCGCCTGCTACAATCCTGTCACACATCCACTCTCATGCATGCATCCTTCCTGAAGGACCCTATTTGCCTTAATTAGTTGCTTTAAAATATGTGTCTTATCGCCCCTAAAGTGTTTATGCATTGGGAACTTCCTCTGGCTTGAGGTTTATTACAAGTTTTGTTATTAGGAACCTAATGTGTCTTGAGGAATATAACACTTTTTGTTGCCGGTATCAATACCTTGCTCTATATTTATAACTATTATGTCTATATAGCTGTTATCTTGTCTTGCTATTGCGGCACGTGTTTACTGCGCTCCAGCTTTCTAGCACAGGGGTCATTGCAGAAGATTTAAAGGTTGTGGATTGTAAGGTGGGAATACTGGAGTGTGCGAGTGTGGGGAACATGGTGATCCTATGGCCAGCATCCTCACTGAACTTGAAACACTTTGTGATGTAACTGGCCTTTTGCTAGGCTAACGCTTCATCAGAGAAACTAAGAAAGGGAACCCTGAGCTCCGTGTACATTCTGACACCTCTGGAAGCCTCCCATAGACAACTGCAAGGAAAAACCAAGGAAGAATCACTGAAGCCAAGGTTTGGCCACCAGAATAACATCTCTCTGCCAGCTCCAACTGCACGGAACCATGGGGACGCCATTGAGTGCACGTGGCCTTGACACTTTTGACGCATGGACCAGTGATGGCTGGCTCAACCGGCACCTGGAGGACATGACCTGCAACGTGGGCTGCTGTGTGTCCTGGAATAACTTCAGTGTGTCGTCCAAAGGTCACAGCATTATCTTCTGTACGGCCTGAAGGTAGCAGCGTCTTAAAGGGGGGTTTTGTTTTCTTAGTATGAGCTGTGAATGCACCTCCAGTAGCGCTATATATACACTCTGACGTAACACCGAGGGGGAAAAAAGTGAAATATGGTGTACTAGACCTTGAAGGGACTGCCTGTCTGCAGCAGTCCTATCACAGACCCACTCTCATGCATGCATCACACCTGAAGAACAAGATTAGCCTTTGTTGATGGCTTTCAAACATGTGTCTTGTCGCCTCTAAGGTCTTTTTGCATTGGGAACTTCCTCCGGCTTGAGGATTATTACAGCTTTTGTTGTTAGGAACCGAATGTGTCTTGCGGTTTATTTTAATTTTTGTTGCCTGTGTCAAAATCTTGCTCTATCTTAATTCCTGTTATCGCTAAGTTGCTGTTATCTTCTCTTGCTATCGCGGCTTGTGTTTCCAGTGCTCCAGTTTATTTGCACATGGACCATTGCGGAAGATTCAAATAGTGTGGACTATAAGGCGAGAATCCTGGAGGTGGGGTGTGTGGGGAAGGTGGGGTTCTATGACCTGCATCCTCCCTGAACTTCAACCACTTTGTGATGTAACTGGCCTGTTGCTAGGCTGCGACTTCAACAGAGAAACTAAGAAAGGGAACCCTGAGCTCCGTGTACATTCTGCCACCTCTGGAAGCCTCCCATAGACAACTGCAAGTAAAAACCAAGGAACAATCACTGAAGCCGAGGTTTGACCACCAGAATAACATCTCTCTGCCAGCTCCAACTGCACGGAACCATGGGGACGCCATTGAGTGCACGTGGCCTTGACACTTTTGACACATGGACCAGTGATGGCTGGCTCAACCGGCACCTGGAGGACATGACCTGCAACGTGGGCTGCTATGTGTCCTGGAATAACTTCAGTGTGTCGTCCAAAGTTCACAGCATTATCTTCTGTACGGCCTGAAGGTAGGAGCGTCTTAAAGGGGGGTTTTGTTTTCTTAGTATGAGCTGTGAAAGCACCTCCAGTAGCGCTATATATAGACCCTGCTGTAACACCGAGGGGGAGAAAAGTGAAATACAGTGTACTAGACCTTGAAGGGACTGCCTGTCTGCAGCAGTCCTATCACAGACCCACTCTCATGCATGCATCACACCTGAAGGACAAGATTAGCCTATGTTGATGGCTTTCAAACATGTGTCTTGTCGCCTCTAAGGTCTTTTTGCATTGGGAACTTCCTCCGGCTTGAGGATTATTACAGCTTTTGTTGTTAGGAACCGAATGTGTCTTGCGGTTTATTGTAATTTTTGTTGCCTGTGTCAAAATCTTGCTCTATCTTAATTCCTGTTATCGCTACGTTGCTGTTATCTTCTCTTGCTATCGCGGCTTGTGTTTCCAGTGCTCCAGTTTATTTGCCCATGGACCATGGCGGAAGATTCAAATAGTGTGGACTATAAGGCGAGAATCCTGGAGGTGGGGTGTGTGGGGAAGATGTTGTTCTATGTCCCGGATCCTCACTGAACTTCAACCACTTTGTGATGTAACTGGCCTGTTGCTAGGCTGCGGCTTCAACAGAGGACCTCAGAGAGGAATCCCGGAGCTCAGTGTACATGTTAACAACTATGGATGCCTCCCCTATACAACTTCAGGAGCAAACCAAGGAAGAATCACTGAAGCAGAGGTTTGGCTGCCAGAATAACATCTTCCTGCCAGCACCAAGTTCTCGGAAGCCGGGAGAGTCCGTTCATTGAATGTGACAATGGAACGTTGGACACATGGACAAAATGGCTTTCTGAACTGGCACCTTGGTGACCCGGCCTGGAAGCTGGCCTCATGTCTATTTCTCTCATAAAAGCTGGGTGGCCCAAAAAGTTCACAGTAACTTCTCTTGAACGGCCAAAAGATAGGAGCATCATACGGGGAGTTCTGTTTTATGACTATGGCCTGTGCATGCTCCTCCAGTCACATTGAATATATTACCTTCAGTTACACCCATGGGGAAAAAAGTAAAAGTATGGTACACTAGATCTTGAACGGACTGCCTGCCTGCTACAATCCTGTCACCCATCCACTCTCATGCATGTATCCTTCCTGAAGGACCCTATTTGCCTTAGTTTGTGGCTTTAAAATATGTGTCTTATCGCCCCTAAAGTGTTTATGCATTGGGAACTTCCTCTGGCTTGAGGTTTATTACAAGTTTTGTTATTAGGAACCTAATGTGTCTTGAGGAATATTACAGTTTTTGTTGCCTGTATCAATACCTTCCTCTATATTTATAACTATTATGTCTGTATAGCTGTTATCTTATCTTGCTATTGCGGCACGTGTTTACTGTGCTCCAGCTTTCTAGCACAGGGGTCATTGCAGAAGATTTAAAGGTTGTGGATTGTAGGGTGGGAATACTGGAGTGTGCGAGTGTGGGGAACATGGTGATCCTATGGCCAGCATCCTCACTGAACTTGAAACACTTTGTGATGTAACTGGCCTTTTGCTAGGCTAACGCTTCATCAGAGAAACTAAGAAAGGGAACCCTGAGCTCCGTGTACATTCTGACACCTCTGGAAGCCTCCCATAGACAACTGCAAGGAAAAACCAAGGAAGAATCACTGAAGCCAAGGTTTGGCCACCAGAATAACATCTCTCTGCCAGCTCCAACTGCACGGAACCATGGGGACGCCATTGAGTGCACGTGGCCTTGACACTTTTGATGCATGGACCAGTGATGGCTGGCTCAACCGGCACCTGGAGGACATGACGTGCAACGTGGGCTGCTGTGTGTCCTGGAATAACTTCAGTGTGTCGTCCAAAGGTCACAGCATTATCTTCTGAACGGCCTGAAGGTAGGAGCGTCTTAAAGGGGGGTTTTGTTTTCTTAGTCTGAGCTGTGAATGCACCTCCAGTAGCGCTATATATAGACCCTCCCGTAACACCGAGGGGGAGAAAAGTGAAATACTGTGTACTAGACCTTGAAGGGACTGCCTGTCTGCAGCAGTCCTATCACAGACCCACTCTCATGCATGCATCACACCTGAAGAACAAGATTAGCCTTTGTTGATGGCTTTCAAACATGTGTCTTGTCGCCTCTAAGGTCTTTTTGCATTGGGAACTTCCTCCGGCTTGAGGATGATTACAGCTTTTGTTGTTAGGAACCGAATGTGTCTTGCGGTTTATTGTAATTTTTGTTGCCTGTGTCAAAATCTTGCTCTATCTTAATTCCTGTTATCGCTAAGTTGCTGTTATCTTCTCTTGCTATTGCGGCTTGTGTTTCCAGTGCTCCAGTTTATTTGCACATGGACCATTGCGGAAGACTCAAATAGTGTGGACTATAAGGAGAGAATCCTGGAGGTGGGGTGTGTGGGGAAGTTGGGGTTCTATGACCTGCATCCTCACTGAACTTCAACCACTTTGTGATGTAACTGGCCTGTTGCTAGGCTGCAGCTTCAACAGAGGACCTCAGAGAGGAATCCCCGAGCTCAGTGTACATGTTAACAACTATGGATGCCTCCCCTATACAACTTCAAGAAAAAACCAAGGAAGAATCACTGAAGCAGAGGTTTGGCTGCCAGAATAACATCTTCCTGCCAGCACCATCTTCTCGGAAGCCGGGAGAGTCCGTTCATTGAATGTGGCAATGGAGCTTTGGACACATGGACAAAATGGCTTTCTGAACTGGCACCTTGGTGACCTGGCCTGGAAGCTGGCCTCATGTCTATTTCTCTCAAAAAAGCTGGGTGGCCCAAAAAGTTCACAGTAACTTCTCTTGAACGGCCAAAAGATAGGAGCATCATACGGGGAGTTCTGTTTTATGACTATGGCCTGTGCATGCTCCTCCAGTCACATTGAATATAGTACCTTCAGTAACCCCCATGGGGAAAAAAGTAAAAGTATGGTACACTAGATCTTGAACGGACTGCCCGCCTGCTACAATCCTGTCACCCATCCACTCTCATGCATGCATCCTTCCTGAAGGACCCTATTTGCCTTAATTAGTTGCTTTAAAATATGTGTCTTATCGCCCCTAAAGTGTTTATGCATTGGGAACTTCCTCTGGCTTGAGGTTTATTACAAGTTTTGTTATTAGGAACCTAATGTGTCTTGAGGAATATAACACTTTTTGTTGCCGGTATCAATACCTTGCTCTATATTTATAACTATTATGTCTATATAGCTGTTATCTTGTCTTGCTATTGCGGCACGTGTTTACTGCGCTCCAGCTTTCTAGCACAGGGGTCATTGCAGAAGATTTAAAGGTTGTGGATTGTAAGGTGGGAATACTGGAGTGTGCGAGTGTGGGGAACATGGTGATCCTATGGCCAGCATCCTCACTGAACTTGAAACACTTTGTGATGTAACTGGCCTTTTGCTAGGCTAACGCTTCATCAGAGAAACTAAGAAAGGGAACCCTGAGCTCCGTGTACATTCTGACACCTCTGGAAGCCTCCCATAGACAACTGCAAGGAGAAACCAAGGAAGAATCACTGAAGCCAAGGTTTGGCCACCAGAATAACATCTCTCTGCCAGCTCCAACTGCACGGAACCATGGGGACGCCATTGAGTGCACGTGGCCTTGACACTTTTGACGCATGGACCAGTGATGGCTGGCTCAACCGGCACCTGGAGGACATGACCTGCAACGTGGGCTGCTATGTGTCCTGGAATAACTTCAGTGTGTCGTCCAAAGTTCACAGCATTATTTTCTGAACGGCCAGAAAGTAGCAGCGTCTTAAAGGGGGGTTTTGTTTTCTTAGTATGAGCTGTGAATGCACCTCCAGTAGCGCTATATATAGACACTACCGTAACACCGAGGGGGAAAAAAGTGAAATATGGTGTACTAGACCTTGAAGGGACTGCCTATCTTCAGCAGTCCTATCACAGACCCACTCTCATGCATGCATCACACCTGAAGGACAAGATTAGCCTTTGTTGATGTCTTTCAAACATGTGTCTTGTCACCTCTAAGTTCTTTTTGCCTTGGGAACTTCCTCCGCCTTGAGGATTATTACAGCTTTTGTTGTTAGGAACCGAAATTGTCTTACGGTTTATTGTAATTTTCGTTGCCTGTGTCAAAATCTTGCTCTATCTTAATTCCTGTTATCGCTAAGTTGCTGTTATCTTCTCTTGCTATTGCGGCTTGTGTTTCCAGTGCTCCAGTTTATTTGCACATGGACCACTGTGGAAGATTCAAATAGTGTGGACTATAAGGCGAGAATCCTGGAGGTGGGGTGTGTGGGGAAGGTGGGGTTCTATGACCTGCATCCTCACTGAACTTCAACCACTTTGTGATGTAACTGGCCTGTTGCTAGGCTGCAGCTTCAACAGAGGACCTCAGAGAGGAATCCCCGAGCTCACTGTACATGTTAACAACTATGGATGCCTCCCCTATACAACTTCAAGAACAAACCAAGGAAGAATCACTGAAGCAGAGGTTTCGCTGCCAGAATAACATCTTCCTGCCAGCACCAACTTCTCGGAAGCCGGGAGAGTCCGTTCATTGAATGTGACAATGGAACGTTGGACACATGGACAAAATGGCTTTCTGAACTGGCACCTTGGTGACCTGGCCTGGAAGCTGGCCTCATGTCTATTTCTCTCATAAAAGCTGGGTGGCCCAAAAAGTTCACAGTAACTTCTCTTGAACGGCCAGAAGATAGGAGCATCATACAGGGAGTTCTGTTTTATGACTATGGCCTGTGCATGCTCCTCCAGTCACATTGAATATAGTACCTTCAGTAACCCCCATGGGGAAAAAAGTAAAAGTATGGTACACTAGATCTTGAACGGACTGCCCGCCTGCTACAATCCTGTCACACATCCACTCTCATGCATGCATCCTTCCTGAAGGACCCTATTTGCCTTAGTTTGTGGCTTTAAAATATGTGTCTTATCGCCCCTAAAGTGTTTATGCATTGGGAACTTCCTCTGGCTTGAGGTTTATTACAAGTTTTGTTATTAGGAACCTAATGTGTCTTGAGGAATATTACAGTTTTTGTTGCCTGTATCAATACCTTGCTCTATATTTATAACTATTATGTCTGTATAGCTGTTATATTGTCTTGCTATTACGGCACGTGTTTACTGCGCTCCAGCTTTCTAGCACAGGGGTCATTGCAGAAGATTTAAAGGTTGTGGATTGTAGGGTGGGAATACTGGAGTGTGCGAGTGTGGGGAACATGGTGATCCTATGGCCAGCATCCTCACTGAACTTGAAACACTTTGTGATGTAACTGGCCTTTTGCTAGGCTAACGCTTCATCAGAGAAACTAAGAAAGGGAACCCTGAGCTCCGTGTACATTCTGCCACCTCTGGAAGCCTCCCATAGACAACTGCAAGTAAAAACCAAGGAACAATCACTGAAGCCGAGGTTTGGCCACCAGAATAACATCTCTCTGCCAGCTCCAACTGCACGGAACCATGGGGACGCCATTGAGTGCACGTGGCCTTGACACTTTTGACGCATGGACCAGTGATGGCTGGCTCAACCGGCACCTGGAGGACATGACCTGCAACGTGGGCTGCTATGTGTCCTGGAATAACTTCAGTGTGTCGTCCAAAGTTCACAGCATTATCTTCTGTACGGCCTGAAGGTAGGAGCGTCTTAAAGGGGGGTTTTGTTTTCTTAGTATGAGCTGTGAATGCACCTCCAGTAGCGCTATATATAGACCCTGCCGTAACACCGAGGGGGAGAAAAGTGAAATACAGTGTACTAGACCTTGAAGGGACTGCCTATCTGCAGCAGTCCTATCACAGACCCACTCTCATGCATGCATCACACCTGAAGGACAAGATTAGCCTTTGTTGATGGCTTTCAAACATGTGTCTTGTCACCTCTAAGGTCTTTTTGCCTTGGGAACTTCCTCCGCCTTGAGGATTATTACAGCTTTTGTTGTTAGGAACCGAATGTGTCTTACGGTTTATTGTAATTTTCGTTGCCTGTGTCAAAATCTTGCTCTATCTTAATTCCTGTTATCGCTAAGTTGCTATTATCTTCTCTTGCTATTGCGGCTTGTGTTTCCAGTGCTCCAGTTTATTTGCACATGGACCAATGCGGAAGATTCAAATAGTGTGGACTATAAGGCGAGAATCCTGGAGGTGGGGTGTGTGGGGAAGGTGGGGTTCTATGGCCCGGATCCTCACTGAACTTCAACCACTTTGTGATGTAACTGGCCTGTTGCTAGGCTGCGGCTTCAACAGAGGACCTCAGAGAGGAATCCCGGAGCTCAGTGTACATGTTAACAACTATGGATGCCTCCCCTATACAACTTCAGGAGCAAACCAAGTATGAATCACTGAAGCAGAGGTTTGGCTGCCAGAATAACGTCTTCCTGCCAGCACCAACTTCTCGGAAGCCGGGAGAGTCCGTTCATTGAATGTGACAATGGAACTTTGGACACATGGACAAAATGGCTTTCTGAACTGGCACCTTGGTGTCCCGGCCTGGAAGCTGGCCTCATGTCTATTTCTCTCATAAAAGCTGGGTGGCCCAAAAAGTTCACAGTAACTTCTCTTGAACAGCCAAAAGATAGGAGCATCATACGGGGAGTTCTGTTTTATTACTATGGCCTGTGCATGCTCCTCCAGTCACATTGAATATAGTACCTTCAGTAACCCCCATGGGGAAAAAAGTAAAAGTATGGTACACTAGATCTTGAACGGACTGCCCGCCTTCTACAATCCTGTCACACATCCACTCTCATGCATGCATCCTTCCTGAAGGACCCTATTTGCCTTAGTTTGTGGCTTTAAAATATGTGTCTTATCGCCCCTAAAGTGTTTATGCATTGGGAACTTCCTCTGGCTTGAGGTTTATTACAAGTTTTGTTATTAGGAACCTAATGTGTCTTGAGGAATATAACACTTTTTGTTGCCGGTATCAATACCTTGCTCTATATTTATAACTATTATGTCTATATAGCTGTTATCTTGTCTTGCTATTGCGGCACGTGTTTACTGCGCTCCAGCTTTCTAGCACAGGGGTCATTGCAGAAGATTTAAAGGTTGTGGATTGTAAGGTGGGAATACTGGAGTGTGCGAGTGTGGGGAACATGGTGATCCTATGGCCAGCATCCTCACTGAACTTGAAACACTTTGTGATGTAACTGGCCTTTTGCTAGGCTAACGCTTCATCAGAGAAACTAAGAAAGGGAACCCTGAGCTCCGTGTACATTCTGACACCTCTGGAAGCCTCCCATAGACAACTGCAAGGAAAAACCAAGGAAGAATCACTGAAGCCAAGGTTTGGCCACCAGAATAACATCTCTCTGCCAGCTCCAACTGCACGGAACCATGGGGACGCCATTGAGTGCACGTGGCCTTGACACTTTTGACGCATGGACCAGTGATGGCTGGCTCAACCGGCACCTGGAGGACATGACCTGCAACGTGGGCTGCTGTGTGTCCTGGAATAACTTCAGTGTGTCGTCCAAAGGTCACAGCATTATTTTCTGAACGGTCAGAAGGTAGCAGCGTCTTAAAGGGGGGTTTTGTTTTCTTAGTATGAGCTGTGAATGCACCTCCAGTAGCGCTATATATACACTCTGACGTAACACCGAGGGGGAAAAAAGTGAAATATGGTGTACTAGACCTTGAAGGGACTGCCTGTCTGCAGCAGTCCTATCACAGACCCACTCTCATGCATGCATCACACCTGAAGAACAAGATTAGCCTTTGTTGATGGCTTTCAAACATGTGTCTTGTCGCCTCTAAGGTCTTTTTGCATTGGGAACTTCCTCCGGCTTGAGGATTATTACAGCTTTTGTTGTTAGGAACCGAATGTGTCTTGCGGTTTATTTTAATTTTTGTTGCCTGTGTCAAAATCTTGCTCTATCTTAATTCCTGTTATCGCTACGTTGCTGTTATCTTCTCTTGCTATCGCGGCTTGTGTTTCCAGTGCTCCAGTTTATTTGCACATGGACCATTGCGGAAGATTCAAATAGTGTGGACTATAAGGCGAGAATCCTGGAGGTGGGGTGTGTGGGGAAGGTGGGGTTCTATGACCTGCATCCTCACTGAACTTCAACCACTTTGTGATGTAACTGGCCTGTTGCTAGGCTGCGACTTCAACAGAGGACCTCAGAGAGGAATCCCGGAGCTCAGTGTACATGTTAACAACTATGGATGCCTCCCCTATTCAACTTCAGGAACAAACCAAGGAAGAATCACTGAAGCAGAGGTTTGGCTGCCAGAATAACATCTTCCTGCCAGCACCGACTTCTCAGAAGCCGGGAGATTCCGTTCATTGAATGTGGCAATGGAACTTTGGACACATGGACAAAATGGCTTTCTGAACTGGCACCTTGGTGACCCGGCCTGGAAGCTGGCCTCATGTCTATTTCTCTCATAAAAGCTGGGTGGCCCAAAAAGTTCACAGTAACTTCTCTTGAACGGCCAGAAGATAGGAGCATCATACGGGGAGTTCTGTTTTATGACTATGGCCTGTGCATGCTCCTCCAGTCACATTGAATATAGTACCTTCGGTAACCCCCATGGGGAAAAAGGTAAAAGTATGGTACACTAGATCTTGAACGGACTGCCCGCCTGCTACAATCCTGTCACACATCCACTCTCATGCATGCACCCTTCCTGAAGGACCCTATTTGCCTTAGTTTGTGGCTTTAAAATATGTGTCTTATCACCCCTAAAGGGTTAATGCATCGGGAACTTCCTCTGACTTGAGGTTTATTACAAGTTTTGTTATTAGGAACCTAATGTGTCTTGAGGAATATTATAGTTTTTGTTGCCTGTATCAATACCTTGCTCTATATTTATAATTATTATGTCTATATTGCTGTTATATTGTCTTGCTATTGTGGCACGCGTTCACGACGCTCCAGCTTTCTAGCACAGGGCCATTGCAGAAGATTTAAAGGTTGTGGATTGTAGGTTTGAATACTGGTGTGTGGGGAACATGGGGATCCTATGGCCAGGTTCGTCACTGAACTTGAAACACTTTGTGATGTAACTGGCCTTTTGCTAGGCTAACGCTTCAGCATAGAATCTAAGAAAGGGAACCCCGAGCTCCGTGTACATTCTGACACCTCTGGATGCCTCCTGTGTACAACTGCAAGGAGAAACCAAGGAAGAATCACTGAAGCCGAGGTTTGGCCACCAGAATTACATCTCTCTGCCAGCTCCAACTGCACGGAACCATGGGGACGCCATTGAGTGCACGTGGCCTTGACACTTTTGACCCATGGACCAGTGATGGCTGCCTCATCCGGCACCTGGAGGACATGACTTGGAACTTGGCCTCCTGAGTATCCTGGAAAACTGCAGTCTGTCTTCCAAACGTCACAGCATTATCTTCTGAACGTCTAGAAGGTAGAATCGTCTAAAAGTGGGGTTTTGTTTTCTTCGTATGACCTGTGCATACACCTTCAGTAGCGATATATATAGACCCTTCAGAAACACTGATGTGGAAAAAAGGAAAATATTGATTACTACACCTTGCTTTGACAGCCAGCCTGCGGCAGTCCCATCACAGATTCACTCTCAAGCATGCATCACACCTGAAGGACAAGTTTAGCCTTTGTTGACGCTTTCAAACGTGTCTTATTGCCTCTAAGGTCTTTTTGCATTGGGAACTTCCTCTGGCTTGAGGATTATTATTATAACTTTTGTTGTTAGGAACCAAACGTGTCTTGAAGATTATTGTAAATTTGTTGCCTGTATCACAATATTGCTCTATCTTAATTCTTATTATCGCTATGTTGCTATTATCTTCTCTTGCTATTGCGGCTTGTGTTTACAGTGCTCCAGTTCATTTGCACAGGGACCATTGTGGAAGATTTACATAGTGTTGACTATAAGGTGAGAATACTGGAGGTGGGGAGTGTGGGGAAGATGGGCTTCTGTGACCAGGATCCTCACTGAACATTAACCACTTTTTGATGTAACTTTTCTTTTGCTAGGCTACGGCTTCAAAAGAGGAACTCAGAGAGGAAACCCTGAGCTCAGTGTACATGTTAACACCTATGGATGCCTCCCCTATACAACTTGAAGAACAAACCAAGGAAGAATCACTGAAGCAGAGGTTTGGCTGCCAGAATAACATCTTCCTGCCAGAACCAACTTCTCGGAAGCCATAAGAGTCTATTGATTGGACGTGGCAATGAAACTTTCGGCCCATGGACAAAATGGCGGGCTCAACTGGCACCTTGGTGACCTGGCCTGGAAGCTGGCCTCATGTCTATTTGTGTCATAAAAGCTCGGTGGCCCAAAAAGTTCACAGTAAATTCTCTTGAACAGCCAGAAGATATGAGCATCATACGGGGAGTTCTGTTTTATCACTCTGTCCTTTACATGCACCTCCATTAACACTGTATATAGAAACCAGTAAGCCCCATGTTGAAAAAATAAACGTATTGTACCTATATCTTGAACGGACTGCCTGCCTGCTACCGTCCTATTACATATCCACTCTAATGCATGCATCCTTCCTGAAGCACCAGATTTTCCTTTGTCTGTGACTTTAAAATATGTGTCTTATCACCCCTAAAGTCTTTATCCATTGGGAACATCGTCTGGCTCAAGGATTATTACAACTTTTGTTGTTAGATATCGAATGTGTATTGAGGATTTTTGTACTCTTTGTTGCCTGTATCAAAATCTTGATCTATCTTAATTCTTATCGCTAAGTTGCTATTATCCTCTTTGGCTATTTTGGCACGTGTTTACTGCACTCCAGCTTTCTAGCACAGGGACCATTGCAGAAGATTTAAAGGTCGTGGATTGTAGGGTGGGAATACTGGAGTGTGCGAGTGTGGGGAACATGGGGATCCAATTGCCAGGTTCCTCACTGAACTTGAAACACTTTGTGCTGTAACTGGCCTATTGCTAGGCTAAGGCTTCAACAGAGTTACTCAGAACAGAAGCCCTGAGCTCCTTGTACATTCTAACACCTATGGATTCCTCCCATATGCAACTGCATGGAGAAACCAAGGAAGAATCACTGAAGCCGTGGTTTGGCCACCAGAATAACATCTTTCTGCCAGCTCCAGCTACTCAGAACCTTGGGGACTCCATTGAGTGGACGTGGCCTTGACCCTTTTGACACATGGACCAGTGATGGGTGACTCAACCAGCACCTGGAGGACATGACCTGGAACATGGCCTCCTGTGTATCCTGGAATAACTGCAGTGTGTCTTCTAAAGGTCACAGAATTACCTTCTGAATGGCCAGAATTTAGGAGCGCCTTAAAGGAGGGTTTTGTGTTATTACTATGCCCTGTGCATACACCTCCAGTAGCACTATATATAGACCCTGCTGTGACACTGATGGGGAAAAAAGTAAAATATGGTGAACTAGACCTTGAATTGACTGGCTGCCTTAGGCAGTCCTATCACAGATCCACTCTCATGCATGCATCCTACCTGAGGGACAACATTAGCCTTTGTTGACAGCTTTGAAACATGTGTCTTATCGCCTCTAATGTCTTTTTGCATTGGGAACTTCCTCTGACTTGAGGATTATTACAACTTTTGTTGTTAGGAAGAGTATGTGTCTTGAGGATTATTCTTATTTTTGTTGCCTGTATCAAAATATTACTCTATCTTAATTCTTATTATCGCTATGTTTCTTTTATCTTATCTTGCTCTTGCGGCTTGTGTTTACAGTGCTCCAGTTTATTTGCACAGGGACCATTGTGGAGATTTAAATAGTGCGGACTATAAGGCGAGAATCCTGGAGGTGGGGTGTGTGAGGATGATGGGGTTCTATGATCAGGATCGTCACTGAACTTCAACCGCTTTGTGATGTACCTGCCCTGTTGCTCGGCTACGGCTTCAACAGAGACACTCAGAGAGGAAACCTGGATCTCAGTGTACATATTAACACCTATGGATGCCTCCCCTATACAACTTCAAGAACAAATCAAGGAAGAATCACTGAAGCAGAGGTTTGGCTGCCAGGATAACATCTTCCTGCCAGCACCAACTTCTCGGAAGCTGGGAGAGTCCATTGACTGGACATTTCAGTGGATCGTTCTTCACATGGACAAAATGGCTGGCTCAACTGGCTCCTTGGTGACCTGTCCTGGAAGCTGGCCTCATGTCTATTCCTATCATAATAGGTGGTTTGCCCAAAACGTTCACAGTAACTTCTCTTGAACAGCCAGAAGATAGGAGCATCTTACTGGGAGTTCTGTTTTATCAGTATGGCCTGTTCGTGCACCTCCAATAACACTGTATGTAAAACCTTCAGTTACCCCCATGTGGAAAAAAGTAAAAGGATTGTACACTGGGTCTTGAACAGACTGTGCCTTCTACAGTCCTATCACAGATCCACTCTCATGCATGCATCCTACCTTAAGGACCAGATTTGCCTTAGTTGGTGTCTTTAAAATATGTGTCTTATCGCCCCTAAAGTCTTTATGCACTGGGAATTTCGTCTGGCTTGTGGATTATTTCAACTTTTGTTATTAGGAACCTAATGTGTCTTGAGGATTATTATAGTTTTTTTGCCTGTATCAAAATCTTGCTGTATCTTTTTAGGTATAATTTCTGTTATCTTGTGTTTCAATTGTTGCATGTGATTACTGTACTCCTGCTTTCTAGCACAGGGGCCATTGCAGAAGATTTAAAGTTTGTGGATTGTACGGTGAGAATACTGGAGAGTGGGATAGTGGTAAAGATGGGGTTCCTATGTCCAGGATGCTCACTGAATTTCAACCACTTTGTGATGTAACTGGCCTGTTGCTAGGCTGCGGCTTCAACAGAGGACCTCAGAGAGGAATCCCGGAGCTCAGTGTACATGTTAACAACTATGGATGCCTCCCCTATACAACTTCAGGAGCAAACCAAGGAAGAATCACTGAAGCAGAGGTTTGGCTGCCAGAATAACATCTTCCTGCCAGCACCAACTTTTCGGAACCCGGGAGCGTCCATTGATTGGACTTGGCAATGGAACTTTGACACATGGACAAAATGGCTGCCTGAACTGGCACTTTGGTGACCCGGCCTGGAAGCTGGCCTCACGTCTATTTCTCTCATAAAAGCTGGGCAGCCCAAAAAGTTCACAGTAACTTCTCTTGAACGGTCAGAAGATAGAAGCATCTTACGGGGAGTTCTGTTTTAACACTATTGCCTGTGCATGCACCTCCAGTAACATTGTATATAGTACCTTCAGTAACCCCCATGGGGAAAAAAGTAAAAGTATGGTATACTAGACCTTGAACGGACTGCCTGCCTGCTACAGTCCTGTCACACATCCACTCTCATGCATGCATCCTACCTGAAGGACCAGATTTGCCCTAGTTGGTGGCCTTAAAATATGTCTCTTTTCACCCCCAAAGTCTTTATGCATTATGACAAGTAATGGCCATTGTTCTGACATTACCTGTAACTGCCATATAATCTTTCAGCTTAGCTGTTGTCACACAGTGTCACCAGACTTAAAGCCTTGCCATGGGCCTTGGTGGGCTGCTGTCAAGAAAACTTGTTTTTTGCAGAAGGAACCAAATGCAGTTTTCTGGCAAGTCTAGTCAAGGGGCTTCATTAGGCTTTCTAACCTGGGCCCAAGTTTATCCTGATGCACATGCAGGCTCCACATTTCCTCCTTTCCACATACATTTCCTGGACAGACATGGCCAATACGCTGTTTTGTTGGCTTTGGACTTCCTGTTTTGTTTTATTTTTTTGTCGCCATAAGTACTAATTTGGCTGACAGAAAATAGAGTAGTAATTCTCTATTTTTCACTTTCTGGTTGTATTTTCAATGTGTTCATCTCTGCAGGGTTCCATGGATGTAATATGGGCTTAAGTGTGAGCTTAAGAAGCTAAGAAGAAATAAGGCAAGGGTAAGATGGAATTCTGCAGAAAGTATCAGATAAGAATTGTACCTGCCTTCTGAAGAAAAACATAAGTCCCCCTTTTTGCATATTTGATCAGATGGATTATGGTTGTGCCCAGGTTTTTATGTTTGGAATACAGAGCAATACTAAGCAATGTATGATGCACACAGCAGGTAGAGGTCACTGAATATTTGAGTGATAAATTGAATGACTCCTTTTCTGGATGGGTGTCAGTGATAGAGTGTGTAAATTACCTAGCACACAGTAGGTTGACAAATCCTAGCTCTGCTCTATGAATCCATACATTTGCCATTTGCATTTAAATGAATCAATACATTTAAATGATAATGTTAAATATATGACGTTTCAAGGTTTTACTCTTCCAAAAAAGGAAAGAGTATTTTAAAAATATACAATTTCATTCAGTTCTCAAACTGAGGCTGAAAGGGGCTGACTAAATTGCCCAACTTCATATACCTCACTAAGTGCTGGCACCAGGATATAAACCAGGGACTTCAGTGTTATATATGCATTGTGCAGTTGTGTTCTGCTTTTCCTGAAAGAAGAGAAACTAAATGTATGGCTTCAGAGTGAAATTCCTTACCAAGGGCAGAAAAGAATTCAGTACTCAGTAGCCTAGGCTTAAGTCTGACATGGGCTAAAACTACAAAGAATTTATCCCAATTTTGGTAGTTTTTTCCACTTAAAAGCTTGCTTCCTGGTCATGTAACACAAACCCACTCAAGATTGCTTTTTCATTTACCTTTGACTCTTCGGGTGCTCCCTTTAGATGGCCTTGTTCGCACTTGCTTGCCTTCTGTGATTTCCTTGTAAACTATGATTTTCAATAAATACATATTTCAAATAAAAATACATCAAATAAAAAGTTCTAGAAGACAAACACTGTTTGGTGTGTAGAGCCAATAACATGGCCTTGATAAAGCTGCCAGGAGATGGTCCCTTAATGGATACTTGGTGCCCTTGGAAACATCTTTATTCTACCTGTGTCTTCTTCTCACTAGTCTTGGCCACCAAAGCTAGGGTATGCACAAGCAGGAGTACTTCCCTGAACCCTATGCCATTCTGGGCTACAGAGGACTGCAGGCGTGGGTCAGGAAGTACTGCGATCATAGGAAACCCACTGTATTTTGAGCAGGAGTTGAGGTGGAGTGAAGGCCTGGATAAGGAAAGGGGAAGCCCTTGGGATTTAAGTATTTTTAAAAGTCTCTGTTGAAAATAAAACTAACCTCTCACCTTCCGACAAAGTGTCAGTGGATTCCATTTTCTTGTGATAGAATGAAAAACCCACGGGATCACCAAATAGCCCAAACATCGCACCCACTCCCTTCACCTCATGCCTGCAGGGGAAGTGCATGGCATTCAGGTACGAGGCTCAGCCTCAGGAGAGGGGGGCAGGGGTAGAACCATCCCCCAGCACACTTTTCTGACATATATCATCCTCTGTGATCATTTTCTCACCTTTGTCCCTTTGACACCTGGAGCCCCTGCAGGGAACATGGGAAAAACTAGAGCCCTGTCCCACTTTTCTTTGATGTTCTCTTATACCGTGCACCAGAGTCTCATTTTTCCTTTCCTGTTGAGAGAAAGAGCATAGGTGTGGATCTCCCTGCTACCACCCATCTTTACGCAGCGGATTGTTCTCCCTTTCACCTGGTACTATTTTCCTGCAGTCTCTACCTCACTGCATATTGTCAGGTAAAGGACCCCTAATTTGATTTCCACATATGTTCTATACCAACTCACCAGGGTAGACATGCCCACATGCAGGGCTTCCCAATATGAAATATTACCAATGAAACTGTGCTCTCGACACATTTTACCATGTCTTTTGACTATTCTCTTCATGTAAAAAAGAGGAGACTAGCTTATCTGATGACTGATGAGAGACAAGCTGAGGAATAAAACCTATCAGATGGCTCTTTCCAGCTTCTTGCTTACAAGTCTGGCCATTTCTTCTTCCAGGTCTTGCAACATTCTTTCCCTTTCCACTGTGGCACTATTCTGCTTCTCCCACTCCTCATCTTCTGTCAAGTCCTGGGGCTGAGTGATCTCACTTTCCAGCCTGAATGACACAAGCACATAGTGTGAGGAACAGACCACTTCAGAACTGAAAAAAATACATCTATCAGTTTTAAGGGTACTTCAGTGTCAATAAATATGGCTCTCAAGTTGGAAACCCATCTTTCCTGGGTCTTTACCATCATAATCACTTCAAAGGCAGGAAAAAAAAATCACTTCAAAGTTTGACCTGATTCCCAAGTCAAACACTGTAGTGTTCTTTCATCTCAGGTGAATATCATCCAATCTCTTAAGAATCTCTTTGAAACTTGCTATAATTCAGGGATGGAGCCACAGAAAATGCCAAAGAATGAAGAAGAAACTGCTACATAAGATATGGGTCTCTAGAGCAGGTAGGAAAATTCAGGTTTGTCTCTTATCCTCTATCCCATCCCTTGGATTGGGAACTTCCCTCAAGAAACCCCAGCACTCACCTCTTTATTTCATCTTCTTTCTCGTGGATTTTGAGAAGAAGTTCCTGATTTGCTTCATCTATTCTTTGCATATCTCTTTCAAGGTCTGTGTTCAAACTGTCAATGTTCCTCTTTGACTGGGCCAATCTTAAGGTCTACACCTCCTCTGACCTATAGACTCAGCCCACGAAAGGAACAAGGCCCAGTTATCTCAGGGTCAGGGATCTTTGGGCCAGAAGGGGGGGTATCTAGGAGACATGTAATTCAACAACCTGGCTGTTTCTGGGAGCACACCTTTCCTTTTTCCTAGGAAATTGTATTTCTTAATCACGCCCTACTATTTGTTTCAGTAAT
Organism: Manis pentadactyla; assembly: GCF_030020395.1. Classification (NCBI taxonomy): domain Eukaryota; kingdom Metazoa; phylum Chordata; class Mammalia; order Pholidota; family Manidae; genus Manis; species Manis pentadactyla. The sequence continues at coordinate 148,041,921 of NC_080023.1, forward strand.
TCTCAACTCAGTCAGCAAGAGAGGATTTTCCCAGGCTTTCTTGATCAAAGTGCTCAGTATAGTAGTACACCTCCTCCCTGGTTCCAGGAGAAGTTTGTTCCTTAATAGCCTCTTATACTGGAGAGAATGGTTTCTCAGGCAAATGGTGCACAAAATATGCTCATGAAATACACTTCCATTGAGTATTTTCATCCAGGCACCTGGCACATCACTGAGAGTTGGCTCCTGCCTTATGCCACAAGAGCTGTCCACCAGCAGATGGGGCTTCTGTTTCTCCCTCCTCGCATCTCAAAACTTCTCCATTTCCTGCTACAAAGTTGAGAATATACCATGGGAGTTACTCCACCGAATACACACACACATGATCCAGGTATTCTCTTTCAAGAATATGAACATCTTTTTTGAAGTAAATTTGAATGTAATAATGGTAACACCTCAGTGGTTTAGAAAAGGTACCTGGCAAATGGGAAGCTCTCAATAACTTTTTCTTTTTGTTCTGTGTCAGTTAATTGGTTTCTCTTCTGGGAATAAAGTGTGAGGGAGAGGTCTTTTGTTTTGCGTAGGAATGAGGGATGATTTTGGCCAAGTAAGTCCTTCCTTGGAAGGGCTGATTGGATGCAGGATTTACAATAGTTGTCACTTCAAGAGGACATGGAGTGCTTGGGGTGTTGTCGGCAGGGGGCTGGATAGACAGGAGTGTAGGAGGGAGGGAGGGGGAAGATGAGGGAAGCCATGAAGAGCAGACCTGCGTCACACCTTGGTCCTTGGATGTGGCTTTGCATAATCATGATACTTACTCGTGATCTAGCCGATCCTCCTCGGGTTGTTCCATTGTAGATTCCCTAAAATACCAGCAGAGATGTATTGGATGAATTGGGGAAATGGGTCCATTTATGAAACACAGAGTAACTGGCCAAGAGTCCCAAAGGATAGGGATAAAATCAAGTCAACTGATTTCCTCCCTCCAACCCCCCAGGTTTTGCCCATGACAAAACCCAGCCCTTTGATTCTTCTGTCCCTGATCTGACTGTACCTCAGGTAAGGATACAGTGAGGATACAGGGATAATACTGGAAGATACAATGTATGTTCTTCTAGTGGGTATATGCGGAGATGGTTCTCTAGAAAAAGAAGCCTTTCAAACTTTGCTCCAGGTAATTAGAATCAATAAAGGTTATCCATTCCTCTTAAGCCCCTTTTTGCTCCATGCCCAGCTGCTTTCCTTAAGGCCCCATGGGCATGAAGGTAGGTGCATAACCACCCTGAAAAGTAATCTTTCTGACCTCTAGCCGGGACTCTGTAAGGATCTTCAGATATTAAGATCTTTAGTATTAAACAGGGCTCAGAAAAACCAAGAAGTAGATAATTTGGTTCATTCTGTACCTTAGTTTCCTCTTTTTCTCCAATTCTTCAATAAACTCTGTCCCCCTTCTGATATAAATGGCTTCCCAATTCTACCTTAGTTGCTCAGCCTCTGAACCAACCAGTAGAGTGTCAGAACCTTCCAAAGGGTCAGGACTCTGCTATTGACATAGGGATGGGTTGAGATAACATGTCACACTGGGTGGGGGGGACAATGGTCATTCATGCAGAGTTCCAAGGCTAGATGAGTGCATGTGATTTATGGCCGAGTCTTCCATTTGGTGGTAGTCAGTTCAATGGTTGTGATATCTGGGTAGTGTGAAGGGGTGGTCCCTGTGTTTTATTTTTCATGCAGATTGAGCTTCCTCTCTGCCTGTGTGGCTACGGGAACCTGGGTCCTTAGGCAGCAGTCTGATCCCATTACCGCTCATTCATCTGACACACACTGAAACATCAGAAGAGCACTTATGGATGCCAGGTACCATTCTAAGCATGAGGGAGACACAGTGAACAGAACAGCCCAAACACCTACCATCACGGAGTTTACATTATAGGGCATGTATGTGAGGGCGGGAGGGGTAACACAATGCATTAAATGAGTACATTTTTTTATTTGGTATGATAAAAGGGAATGCTATGAAGAAACATAAGTGAAGAGGGTGAGAGGAAATTCAGTGAGTACTGTTTACATGGGAGGGAATTGAAGTTTTAAATAGGGTGGTGCAGAGAAAGAAAGCCCTGAGCATTGCCAGACCTAATAGAAGTGTGGTGTAGACATGTTAAGAGGCCTAATCAATGGGAAGGAAATCTTAGGTTGTGGTGAGGTGAACACAGAATCCTCAGGACTCACGACCAAGGGCGATAGCAAACAAGGCCCGTGGCCAGCAGAAGCATGGGCCAGCACGCAGCCAAGGGCCAGCAGACCCAGGGCACCAGCAGGAGGCGTGAGGACACAAAGCTCCTCCTCTGATGCTTTGAGGATATGTAGCTTTTCCTGCAGCTGCCACCATTCTGGGAAAAAAGAGAACTCTGGACAGGGAGAATCTGTCCAAAATACTGAGAAAATACCCATAAGAGATTTTTAACTGGGAAAAGTCCATGATATCTCCAGTTGGCCCCATTGTATTTTCTGCCGACTTCAGTCAGAGCAGGGAGAGGGGAAGATAAAATCAATTGTACTGTGTAAAGAATATGTTCCTGCATACATGAGTCTGTACACGTTGGCCACATTCTGTATGATTTGTAACTTTTCGCATAAGTCAAGGAAACCTGGGAAGTTTTGAATCTCTACTTCAGGACTGTATTGAGTTGATTTGTGGATGAGAGTGACTTCTTAACATACTGTAGTTTCTAACAAACTATTTGTAAAATTAACGGCATCTGATGACCCCCATTACCATCTGCCTTCTTCCTGAAAGAAGGCTTTTCATTGCTTTATGAAGCTGCACACTGAAGAGTAAGTAAGTAACAGTTCAGGCCAATGGCCTCTCCCAGGAATTAATGGTAGGGAGAGTTCATTAATCCCAGCTGGTTATATAGCTTTTCCAGGAAATGCCCTGGACCAAGTTATTATAGCAACTGATGCATTGGATAGGGACTTTAACTGGGATAAAAATAAAGCTCTGTCTCCTTCCTGGGGAGCTTTTCTCCTGGAGGGGCTACCAAAGGCAAACCTGTAGGGGAAGCAGAACCCCAAAGTTTGGGACCTTGTGTGGGACAAGGACAACAGACTGCTATTAGTGACAATTGCTAAATCAAGGTAGAAATGGGGCCTTGGGGGCAAATTAAGGTCCTTGATGTAAACATTGCTGCTTGCTATTCGAGAGGTGGCTTGATTAACACCCAGTGCAGGTTTAGAGCAGCTGCTTTCACCTCGTAACTTTTCCAAGCCATGCTGGGCCCTGTGCAGAAGGGTCACTGAGACACATCAGACTGTGCTGCATTGTGGCTGGGAACTCTGGCCTTTGTGTGGCAGCCTGTTGTGAAAACATCCCCTCCTCTTCCAGGCTGGGCACTTGGGATCTGTTTGCCTGGCCCTCTCCCTTCTGCTGTGATGGACACTTAGCTTGGCTATTGTGAATAGTGCTGTGATAAACATAGGGGTGCACATGTCTTTTTAAAACTGGGCAGCTGTATTCTATTATTTATTTGTGTATGTATGTATATATGTATATATTTAGTTAGTTACTTATTTATTTGTTATTTATTTATTTATCATTAGTCTACAATTACATGGGCAACATTATGTTTAGTAGTCTCCCCCCATCACCAATTTACCAAAGGGTAAGGGACCAGGAACTCTGGTTGGGAAGCGAGTGAGGAGGGTGGAAAGGGGGCATTATGATTAGCTCACATAATGTGGGGGATGGGTCCACGGGGAAGTCAGTATAGTACAGAGAATTCAAGTGGTGATTCTATAGCATCTTTCTATGCTGATGGACAGTAACTGTAATGGGGTATGTGGGGGAGGGACTTGATCTGGGCACTCTAGTAACCATAATGTTGCTCATATAATTGTAGATTGGTTATTGTGAATAGTGCTGTGATAAACATGGGGGTGCATGTGTCTTTCTTAAACTAGGCTACTGCATTCTTTATGTATGTATGTATGTATGTATGTACTCATTCATTTATTATCTATCTGTCTATCTACCTATCTGTCCATCTATCTTTCTTTCACTAATATACAATTATATGAGTAACATAATGTTTACTAGACTCCCCCCATCACAAACATGCACCCAGATACCCCATTGCAGTCAATGTCCATGAGCATAGTAAGATACTATCGAATCACTACTTGTCTTCTGTGTTGTACAGCCCTCCCTGTGACCTCTCTCCCACATTATACGTGCTAATTGTAATGCGCACTTTCTTTCCCTCTCCCCTTATCCCTCCATTCCCAACTATCCACCCCAGTCCCTTTCCCTTTGGTAACTGTTAGTCCATTCTTGGGTTCTGTGAATCTGGTGCTGTCTTGCTCATTCAGTTTCTCTTGGTTCTCTTTCTCAAGAGGTTAGTGAAATCATTTGATACTTGTCTTTTTGCACCTGGCTTATTTCTCTGAGCATAATTCCCTCTAGCTCCATCCATGTTGTTGTAAATGGTAGGATTTGTTTTTTTTTTGTATGGCTGAATAATATTGCACTGTTCATCTTCTGGTGGACACTTAGCTTGGCTATTATGAATAGTGCTGTGATAAACATAGGGGTGCACATGTCTTTTTTAAAGTTGGCTGCTGTATTCTATTTATTTCTGTATGTATGTATGTATGTATTTAGTTAGTTACTTATTTATTTATCATTAGTCTACAATTACATGGGTAACATTATGTTCAGTAGACTACCTCCATCACCAATTTACCAAAGGGTAAGGTCTAGGAAATCTGGTTGGGAAGGGAGGGAGAAGGGTGGAAAGGGGGCATTATGATTAGCTCACATAATGTGGGAGTGGTCCCACGGGGTAGTCAGTATAGCACAGAGAAGTCAAGTAGTGATTCTATATCATCTTATTAGGCTGATGGACAGTGACTGTAATGGGGTATGTGGGGGGTACTTGATGATCTGGGCACTCTAGTAATCATAGTGTTGCTCATATAATTGTAGATAGTTTATTGTGAATAGTGCTGTGATAAACATAGGGGTGCATGTGTCTTTTTCAAACTGGGCTCCTACATTCCTAGGGAAAATTTTCAGGAGTGTAATTTTGAGTCAAATGGTATTTCTATATTTAGTTATGAGAGGAACCTCCTTACTGCTTTCCACAATGATTGAACTAATTTACATTCCCATGAGCAGTGTAGGAAGGTTCCCCTTTCTCTGCATCCTCACCAACATTTGTTGTTTGTCTTTTGGATGGTGGCCCTCCTGACCAGTATGAGGTGACATTTCATTGTGGTTTTAGTTTGCATTTCTCTGATGATTAGTGATGTGGAGCATCTTTTCATGTGCCTGTTGGCCATATGAATTTCTTCTTTGGAGAAGTGTCTGTTCAGCTCCTCTGCCCATTTTTTAATTGGCTTATTTATTTTTTCTTTGTTGAGGTGCATGAGCTCTTTATATAATTTGCATGTCAACCCCTTATTGGATATGCCATTTATGAATATATTCTCCCATACTGTGTGATGTCTTTTTGTTCTACTGCTGGTGTCCTTTTCTGTACAGAAGCATTTTAGTTTGATATAGTCCCACTTCTTCAGTTTTGCTTTTGTTTCACTTTCCCAGGGAGATGTGTTCATGAAGTGGCTGCTCATGTTTACATCCAAGAGATTTTTGCCTATGATTTTTTCTAAGAGTTTGATGGTTTCATGACTTATGTCCAGGTCTTTGATCCATTTTGAGAGTACTTTTGTGTATGGGGTTAAATAGTAATGCAGTTTCATTCTCTTAGATGTAGCTGTCCAGTTTTGCCAACACCAGTGGTTGAAGAGGCTGTCATTTCCACATTGTATATCCATGGCTGCTTTATCATATATTTATTGACCATATATGCTTGGGTTAATATCTGGACTCTCTATTCTGTTCCACTGGTATATGGGTCTGTTCTTGTGCCAGTACCAAATTGTCTTGATTACTGTGGCTTTCTGGTAGAGCTTGAAGTTGGGGAGCGAGACCCCCCTGCTTTTTTCTTTCTTCTCAGGAATGCTTTGGCTATTTGGGCTCTTTTGTGTGTCCATATGAATTTTGGAACTATTTATTTCAGTTCATTGAAGAATTCTATTCGTATTTTGGTAGGGATTGCATTGAATCTGTAGATTGCTTTAGGCAGCTTAGCCATTTTGGCAATATTCATTGTTCCTCCCTAAGAGCATGGGATGAATTTCCATGTATTAGTGTCCTCCTTTATTTCTCTTAAGAGTGTCTTATAGTTTTCATGGTATAGGTCTTTCACTTCCTTAGTTAGGTGTATTCCTAAGTGTTTCATTCTTTCTCCTGCAGTTGTGAATGGAATCGTTTTCCTGATTTCTCTTTCTGCTAGTTCATTGTGAGTGTATAGAAATGCAACAGATTTCTGCCTATTAATTTTGTATCCACACCTTTGCTGAATTCAGATATTAGTTCTAGTAGTTTTCGAGTGGATTCTTTAGGATGTTTTATGTACAATACCATGTCATCTGCAAAGAGTGACACTTTGTCTTCTTCCTTGCCAATCTGGACGCCTTTTATTTCTTTGTTTTCTCTTATTGCTGTGGCTAGGACCTCCAGTACTATTTTGAATAAAAGCAGGGTGGATGAACGGCAGGCTGCTGATCACTGTGGGGTGCTTCAGAGCTGCGTTGTCACCCAGGATGTTAGGACGCCTGAAGTTCCTTAAATTCCCAGCCTGCTGGGCTGAGTGTGCCATGTCAATTTTGTTCACCTATTAAACCCTGTCCCTTTAACACTTTAAAAGCACCCATGCTTCTTTTGCCCCAGGACAGCCATCTGTGGGAACCTGTTCGCAATCTTAGTCTCGTATTTTCCTTTTCTGTTCCTCTAATATCCAGTCCACCATGCAATGTGTGTCTGTGCTTCCACTGTAGATTACTAGGTCTGGTTATTAAGCAGACCTGTGCTTCCACGCTCTCTCCACTCTGATTCTTTTCCTCCCGCCGGTGAGCTGGGGTGGGAGGAGTGCTCGGGTCCCTCCAGGTCACAGCTTTGTATCTTACTCTTTTCGTGACTTGTTGAGTTCTCGGAGATGTAGTTGTGGCCTTGCTGGTGTACTGTATCTTCTGATAAATCTTTTAGCAGTAGTTGTATTTGCTGTATTTTCAAAATATGTATGGCTTTGGGAGGAGATTTCTGCCACCCTACTCACGCCTCTATCCTGAGAATCCCCCTACTTGCCTACTATGACTTGTTGTGATGAGTGCCACACCTGGAGGGGTAATTTCAGTACAGGAACAACTTCCATTCTTACCAACTTTGTTCTTCCAACAGCTAATGTATATTTTAAAATAAAAATCTATTTTATTGCTCTAAAGGAATTGATTGGAGGCCATAAAAAAGGAGCATTTACAATCCCCCAGTTACTTCCCATGGCACTTGGAATTAAAAAATCCAAATGCCTTACCATGGCTTACAGTGTGACTCGGTCCCTGTTGTCTCTCTAAGCTCAATCCCCTCTCCTCCTTGCGTAGCCCTCTCTAGCCACACTGTCTGAATAGCTACCACTCCACTCAAGACCTTTCCACAGTTTTTTCCTCTTCCTGGAATGCTCTTCCCCTGACCTTCACCTGGCTGGCTCCATCTTGTCATTCATGTCTTGCTTACATGTCTTCTCAAAGATAACTTCTCTGACCACCCACTCAAAGTGCCACCCAGTCCTCCTCTATCAGCTGGTCCTGTTTTAGGTCTTTTCAACATCCTTTTCACTGTCTGCAATGATTCAGACAGTTCACTGTATCTCACTGTCCTGAGAATGTTATCTCCAGGAAGACAGGAATTTCTCCCGACTTGCATACAGCTCCAGCGTCCGTGCCTGGAACATCCCGGGACCCCAGATGACACTCCATAAAGATTGTTCCATGTTCAAGTGATGTTAAAATAAATGTCTCACTGTCACCAGAATGAATCACAGGGATGGGTAGTTAATTATGGTGATAACTGAGATGAACAATGAGAAACCCTGGCCGTTATGCTCTTGGGATCAAGTCTCCTCTACAAGGCAGTTAGAGCTTCATTAACACAGCAAATATTTATTGAGTACTTACCACATTCGTGGATCTGTGTCAGGCAAACGTCTATAAAGCGAGCAAGAAAAACTCAGTTCTTGTCAAAGCCCTCATGGATGGGGCTTATAGCCATCAAGAGGAAGACAATCTTGCTCTTTTAGGCCATTGTAGAGACATTGGCTTTGACTCAGAAAAATGAGGAACCATGGAAGGGTCTGGGCAGGACAGAGTCTGCCTTCTGTTCTGAAAGGATCACTCTGGTGGATATATGACAAATTAGAGAGGCATGGGTGGGAACAGGGAAGCCGGTCAGGACTGTAGTTCACAGGGTACATTGGGGAGGCCCCCAGAACACCCCAGCAAATTCAGCAGGGTGCCACAAGATACTTTGAAATTTTTTTTTCACATTTTAATGTCTTTATAATGACATAATACCTTTAGACGTACTCCTTGATTTTGTGTGGAATGAAATTTCCAGCTGGCCAAACATGCTGAGTGTGAAAAACCTCCTTTAGTCATTTTTGTAAGGCAGGTACAATAGCAACAAATTCCCTCCGTTTTTATTTATCTGTGAACATATTCACTTTGCATTTATTTATTTACTTATTTGTTTGTTTGAGAGGGCATCTCTCATATTTATTGATCAAATGGTTGTTAACAGTAAACAACAATAAAATTCTGTACAGGGGACTCGATGCACAATCATTAATCCACCCCAAGCCTAATTCTCATCAGTCTCCGATCTTCTGAAGCACAACAAACAAGTTCTTACATGGTGAACAAATTCTTACATAGTGAATAAGTTCTTACATGGTGAACAGTACAAGGGCAGTCATCACAGAAACTTTCGGTTTTGATCACGCATTATGAACTATAAGCAATCAGGTCAAATATGAATATTCGTTTGATTTTTATACTTGATTTATATGTGAATCCCACATTTCTCCCTTATTATTATTATTATTATTTTTAATAAAATGCCGAAGTGGTAGGTAGATGCAAGATAAAGGTAGAAAACATAGTTTAGTGCTGTAAGAAAGCAAATGTAGATGATCAGGTGTTTGCCTATAGGCTAAGTATTAATCCAAGCTAGACAAGGGCAACAAAACATCCACGGATGCAGATGATTTCTCTCAAAATGGGGGGTGAGGTTTTAAGCCTCACCTCTATTGATCCCCAATTTCTCACCTGATGGCCCCCCTGTGACTGTGCCTGTCTTAGGTTGTTCCTCCCTTGAGGAATCTTACCCTTCTCTGGCTAACCAGTTATCTTCCGGGTTCATACAGGGAAATGTAAAGTTGGTAAGTGAGAGAGAAGCAATATTGTTTGAAAAGGATGGCTTTTTACTTCTTTGCAGATTTATGCCCTGTGGGTTTTATGCCCAACATTTGTCTTGAGGTATCTTTACCACTTGGAAGAATTATGATACTCGGTAAATTCAATATGAGGCACGAATTGTATTTAAGGGTTGTAATTAGGAAGGAAGAGATACTTCGAAATTTTGAAGGATGCACTGCAATACTTGCCATTTGTCATATACCACATGAGCTTCTAGCTAGTTCAGTAGTTTACAGACTGAACATCAAATCATGCTAATGTCCTTTCAGTGCCATCATATTTTTGTGAAGCGGGTTTTTGGCAGTAGCTGTAACAAAAAGCAAGTACTGTTTGAAAATCGATGTGAAGCAGGAAATGAGGCTGGCAGTTCAATTTAATTCTAAGGTTTGGGAAGTTGTACGGTGCCTGACAATCACACGCTTTCCATTAGCAAGGTAATTGGGGTTAAGATTGAAATAAAAATACTTTTCCTTTTATATTATTATTTCTAAGTGTCTACTTAGTTGTTGCTACACTGTGCTGTATTACTGGATCATGTTTCCTGTGGCTGCTCCAACAAATCTGCACACCTCGGTGGCTTAAAAAAGCAGAAATTACTTTTTACAGTTCTGGAAGCCAGCAGTCTGAAATCAGTATCACTAGGACAAATTTAAAGTGTCATCAGGGCTGTACCCGCTCCACAGGCTCTTGGGGGAGAGTTCATTCTTCACCTCTTCCAGGTTCTAGACAGTGGCTGCTGGCATTGCTTACATGGTGACTACAGCACTGCAGTCTTTGCCTACACGATCACACTGCCTTCTCCTCTCTTCTGTCTCTATCAGATTTCCTTCCGGCTCCATTTTACAAGGACACGTAGTTCCTTTTAGGGATCAGCCTGATAATCGAGGAGAGCTTCCCCATCTCAAGATCCTTAACTTAATCAATATGCAAAGACCCTTTTTCTAAAGAAGGTAGTGATATTACAGGTTTCAGAACTTAGGACCTGATTGATCTCTTTGGCTGGCCAGTACCCAGCCTACTACAGGAATGAATACTTGTTAGATCGTTGGCACCTAACTACTTAATAAATGGAACTATGAGTTACTTCTTTTAGCCTAGAGATGAGACACCAAAGGCTCTGTGAATGTAGAAAGTTTGGGAACCTCTGAGATAGGAGGCTCTCCCAGTAGTCCATGTAGGAAATGATGTGGGCTTGAACTAGAGGGGATGAGGAGAAAAGTGATTGGACATGGGAAAGTTCTGGAAACAAGTGGAAGGTAAGGCAGATGGAATTTGCTGATGTTCTGGATGTGTGGTTGGGAGGGAGGGAGAGGAGTCAAAGAACTTTAAATGTTTGTGGCCTGAGTAATTAAAAACAAGGATTGCCATGAACTGAAATGAAGAAAACTGAACATGGACCAGGTTTTTTGCTGGGGAGGAGGCCAAATTGGAGATTACATATTGTACATGTTTAGGAAAGGAGATACAAAGAGGAAAAGGGAAGGAATAGCCACATTTTTTCCACACTCCCCACATGCCCACAGGTTTATTCCACCTCTTGTGGCCAGATGTCCCTCCACTCTTGAGCTCATTATGTTGTTGTGTTTGACCTCTTCAAAACATGGACTGAGAAAATGCAGGCAGGAGGTGCCATGTTAGCCAGAGGAGACTCAGAAAGCCTCATCGGACCCAGGATCCTAACAGGAGATGGCAAAAGGAGCTCTGCTTTGGGGAACTGAAAATCACAGGACCCCACCCCCCATGTAACAAGTATGTCACATGATGGAGTGGTATTCCAGAAAGATGGAGTCAGGAGCATACGTTTTGAATCTCTCCAAAGCCTTGAATGGAAATAGATCAACCAATACCCAACACCCATGGGCACCACTTAGCATGAAACCAGGAATCCCACAGATGAGTGTGGGGCTGACCACCACCTCCAGCCACAGACCTACCTGGAATCTCAGTGTCTGCTCCAGAAGAAGTGGCAGACGGGTATGGGTGTGAAGGCAGGAGGCCTTCAAAGTGCCAGCAGGTAGTCACTGGGAAGCATTGTGGGCCAGTTTGAGAATGGCAGCAGAGACTAGGAGAGGTTTCCCCAACCACGGAGTGAGCTAAGTACAAGGAACCCAGGACAGAGTCCACAGGGCTGGAGCAGTCCAGCCCCTGTACATCTTGCAGCTGAGGAGCCAGAGCTCCTCTCCAGGCTGTGGCCCACACAGAGGAGAAGCTTCTCAGAGGAACACCAGACCGAAAGGGAAATGTCTTGATGAAAGCTGGGGAATAGAGCAGCACCAGGAAACCTCAGAAAGCAAGCGACCATGTTTTCATATTTATTTATTTATTTGTTTAATTTAGTGGGCACAGCGTTTCTGTTTGCAATGCCAAAAACTTCTGGAAACAATAAATGCCACCTGCGAGTGTTTGGTTTTGCCTGACCTATTTCCATGGGAGGGTTTGAAGGGATCCAAAGACTATGCTGCTGCCTCCGTCTTTCTGAAGACCTGCTCAATCTTTTGACATAATTATTTTACATTTGGACAGTGGTGGTGGTTTGCACAATCCTGTGAGGGTACTTAATGCCACTATTGTACACCTAAAAATCGTTAAAATGGTAAATTTTGTGTTATGTTGATTTTGCCATGATAAAAAAATGATAGAACAATGTAAGTGAGAATGAGATGAGATGATAGACCTCAGGACTGAAATTAAACCTTTTTTCAGTTTTCAGAAATGAAGCCTGAATTAAAAATAATGCCAGAGTGAATGAACATAGGTTATAATACCTGAGACGAAGAAAGAAGAAAGGGAGGAAATGTTTAAAAATCAAAAAGTAGATAAAAAGACCTTTAGGGAAATGGCAGTCTAATAAAAAGGACAGTTCTGAGAAGAGAAATGCAAATGCACCCAAGAATTTCTTATCCCGTAAAGTGACGTTTCAAATCAGTGGGACAGTAAGTTAGTCAATAAGTTGTGATACACAAACGTTGGGGTATAAATAGTTTCTCAGGAAGGACCCGCAGTGTGGCAAAAGTAGCTGTGTCTAGGGAAGGAGGGGAACGGGCGGCTGGGGGCCTCGGGGAAAGGGTGCGTTTCCATTGCTTCCCTTTGGTAACTTTCTAGTGCTCTGGCCCATGAATCTGTCACCTCTCAAGTCGGATCCCTGAGTTCAAACCCCAGCTCCTTTTGTTACCAGCTCAAACTCGTGCAAATTCTCCACACTCTAGGCTTATCTCTTTATCTGTGAAATGGGGTGAATAACTTAGCCAGGTGTTGTCTGGTACAGAATAAACTCTTAATAAATGTATTTTACTAGTAGAAACAACCCAAATGTCCATCAGCAGATGAATGGATAAACAAAATTCATAGAGCCACACAATAGGGTATTATACAGTCATAAGAAGGAATGAAATACTGACATGTGGTATAACATGGATGAATTTTAATAACATTCGGTGAAATGAAAGAAGCCAGACTGAGAAGTCACATACCGTATCATTTCATATATATGAAATGTCTGGACAAGCAAATCCATAGAGAGAGAAAAAACAGAGTAGAGGCTGCCAGGGTGTGCAGAGAGGAGGGAATGCGGAGCACCTGCTGCTGTGTAAGGCGGGTTCTTTGGGGAATGATGAAAATGCCATGGGTTCCATACTGATGACGGTTGCACAAACTTGTGAATATATTAAATGCCACTGATTTTACAGTTTCTAAAGGCGACTTTTATGGTATGTGTATCATATCTCAACAGGAATAAGTTTTAAAATGTAAATTACCAATTTTCCTAAGGTGCTGATCTGGTGTTTGCCCTTCGCCCTCTGCCCACTCCATTCCCTTTCATGACTAGTCCCGCACCCTCCCTGTGGCTGCCCCAAGGAGCCGTCTAAAGAGCGCCTCTGCCCCATTCTGAGCCTTCAGCCTCCAGGTGTTGGCAGGGCAACCCATCACGCACACACTCCCATGGCTTGCACCTGGAAGAAACCGATGCTTCCAGGGGGGTATTTTTCTTGTGAGGTTAGGTTGTTAGTGATGTTTAGAGCAGGCTGCATGCGCCAGGGTTGATGGAGGAGGACCAGTCCTGTCCAGTTAACATTTTGGCCTGTCCCGAAGTTTGATCTGGTCCACCATGAAGCTATGGGTGCCGTGCTCTGAAAGCCAGGTTGGCTGCCTAAGGGCGCCTGAAATGCCAAGGACTTCAGAGGCATATAGGCCTCACACTGAGGCCTTGTCCCTCCCCACTGAATGTGACCTCAGTCCACTGCTGAACCTCACTGGTGAAGTGGCACGGTGCTACGGGCCTTGCGGGTCACAGTATTGCGCTCCTGGACCCGGTGCACAGGTGTTGAGTAAAATGGTGATTTACATCCCAGGCCCTGCTCTGGGTGGGCGTCCTGCTGCAGCAGTGCACTGGGCTTAGCCCATTACCAGCTGCCCCAGGACAGCTCTGAGCCCCTGCCATTCCTCCGGCAGAGTCCCCTCTGCTTTATACTGCCATAATCATACATGGATCAGGCAACCCAAAGTTTTGGAGTTGTGTCCTGAATGCCTTGTTTTCTAAACTGCTCACCTGGTGGCCATGAAGCATGATGTCAGCCCTCATGAGAGACTCTTAACATTTCTCCTGGTCAACCTAGGCTCATCTCCTGCCATCTTCAACTATTCAGAGGTCCACCCTGACCTTTATCCCTGACATGCTTACTTCTGCCATTTCCCACACGCCGGCTCCTGTTAATAAACCTGTAACATCTCTCCCCCTTTGGCCTTACTGACCCTGGGCTGAGTTCCTTCCTCTCTCCCTAGTTCTTATCCCTTTTCTGTGATCCTTCCGTCCATCTTTCTTTCTCATACAGCCTTTCATCCCCAATCCCACCCAACAGAAACCACAGTTAAAAGCATCTCAAAACTCAAAAGGCTTCTTTATTACTCATCTATTAATTCTATTATGTTTATTGTTTTATTGATTTCAAATCTCTCAGAATAAATACAGAAACTTATACCTATCTATCTACATCTGGAAACATATCCATCTAGGTACGTGTGGAAACATCTATCTACGTGTAGAAACTTATATCTGCATGTGGAAACATATTTATCTATCTACATCTGGAAACATATCTATCTATCTACATCTGGAAACATCTATCTCTGTACTTGTGGAAACATATCTATATGTGGAAACTTATATCTAGGTGTGGAAACATACCAATCTATCTACATCTGGAAACTTACATTTATCTATCTATGTGTGGCAACTTATAACTATCTTTCTGCAGCTGGTATCCAAAGTGGCACCAACAATTCTGTCAGCTCTTATATATTGCAGAGCCGTAGCAGTCAGCAATTTCCATTTCCTTTTCCCTCTCAATAAAAAGCTGTTCTTTTCCCAAAGTGGTGTATTTGGCAGCATTTTCTCATTCTTGTTGAGCCTGCCTCTTCATAGCCTCGTGCTCTGACCGCTGCTCTTCTGTGATGGGCTCAGGCAGTACTGGCTCTCAGGAATACTGGGTTTCCTCCATGGACATGGTTGGATGCAGAATTCCTGGGGTGGAAGCTGCATTTGAGGGTTTGGTGGGGACTGGTGCTGGGGCACAGCAGTGGGAACCTGAAGAAGAGAATCCAGGTTCCCTATCAGTCTCCTTCCCCAGTGTATGAAAACGCTGCACAGACTCCAGCATGTGCATGCCCAGTCTGCTTCGAGGTTTTTTGAAGTTCTCTCCAGCAGGAATGGGCTCCTGCTGGAGAGAAGTGCAAGATGATGTTTTGTGCGTACAGGTCTAGAAGCAGTGGATGGGGAACCCTAGTCTGGATAGAGTAGATGTTCAGGCCTGGTTTGGTTGAGTTGGCCTAGATGGGACAAGATTGGCAGACGGGACATTTCCAAGATGCAGGAGCTCATCAGGATGCACCGACTGCAGTAGGTTGAGCAGCGTCAGGAGTACCAGGCCGGGTACAGGAAACCAAAGCTGGCCAGTGTGAACTCACAGACTGTGGCCTCCAAGGAGCTCGATGAATTGGAGTCCTCTCCTCATCCAGAAAATGAGAAAGCACCAACTTGAACTTCCCAGGAGGCAGCCATTCATCCTGGGATGGAGATGGACACTTTTTTCACACTGCCCTCTGGTTTCTGGGCTGTGACATGACTTTTCTCAGCACCTTTACCCTCACGTGGAGTATTCAGTGATGGTGGGGTGGCCAGGGTTGGCAGGGGGGTGTTTGGAGAACCTATTATTCCCCCAGTCCCAGGAAGAAGAGAATCCAGGTTTCCTATCAGTCTCCTTCCCCAGTGTATGAAAACGCTGCACAGACTCCAGCATGTGCATGCCCAATCTGCTTCGAGGAATTTTAAAGTTCTCTTGGCTGAGCTCAGGTTCATTTTTCTTCCACTTCATCTTGGAAATAGTTGGCTTTTCTTCTGCTATAACTTTGCTCCTGGACTCCTTACCCTCTGCAGCTTCCTTGGAGTTGCTTTTTCTGGTTCTTTTGGTCTTTTCCTGTTCATGGCTCCTGATTTTGCTGGACCTGCTTGATGCAACTCTTGGAGATTTCTGGTTAGAATGCTTGGATGTGGTCACAGGAGCCTTGTCACCATCTGCAACACTGTGAATCCCCACGTCTCCCCCTAACAGACTGTCAGCATCCTTTGGCTGGGTTTTGGCCTTGGGAGCACCACTGAGAGGCTCCGAGATGTTATGTTTGTTCTTCCTGGCTTGACCAGAGGACTCCTTTTCTGCATGTGACCTTTCCCGCACCTGGTTAACTCAATGGCTCTGGTACCTTTGGCTTTGACCACCTTGGGATGTTTGGACTGATAAAGGTCTTTGAAGGCACTGAAGAGCTGGGGAAGGTGACTGTGCCCCACCAGGGCAACAAGGTTTGCAGAATGGCTGCTCGATTCAGTCTCATGTCCAAGTGTCCCTTGGTCCTCAAGGCTCAGACTGTTGTTCTTTTTCAGATGAGTGTTTTCAGGACCAGGCTGCTTCTCTTGGCCAAAGGGGTCAGTGCATTCCCGTAGCTAGTGTATATCAGGGATTTGTAAAGGGAGGAGTGCCTCATCTTGCTTTTCTATTGGGATCTGGGAGGCATCCAGAGGCTTTGAAATTTTGGTTTTAATATCCTCCAAATTGTTATCTGTTTCTTCCTTATTTTTATCTGGAGGCAGTGCCAAGAGATTGCTAGAAGTCTGAGTTGAAGGTGTTACTGAAATGCCCCCAGCATCAGGTGGTGGGTTACTCTCAAGTGCCTGGATATTTTTGCTGCTGCAGGTCTTGGCGAATTCTGGAGCTTGTGGCAGACTAAATGTCTGGCTTGGAGGCTGCAAACCCAGGGAAGTGTCCATCCCCAGGGAAGTCTCCATCACTACAAAGGAACAAGGAAGAAGTCAGTCTCTGGTAAGTGAGATGCTTCTAGACACAACACAGCAATCGTGCACTGTTCACCATGGACAACACTTTTCTCCTGGTTCTTAGGAATCATGGGCAGCATCCTGTGTGAGGAGATAGAGGACGCAACTGTTCCAGCGCTTACTGGGCATCACTTGATGTCACTGTTGCTTGGTTTCCTTTGTACTTCGTGGGGTTTTTGTAAGTCAAATAAAATGTGGAAATGATTTTTAAAATATGAAATGTTTCACAAGACTCCTAGCAGTCTTATGTGGAGTCTTCAATCCTCTCCACTTTCCTGAGAAGTTAAGAACACCTCATCCCATAGACTACGAGAGAGAATGAAGCTCTTCCTGATGAAATATATAAGCAAGGACAGATTCATAGCCTGCTTGCTTTGGACAAGATCCCAGAACACAAGTTCTTAAATCCTGGTGTCCATTAAGGAAGTGAGGGAAAGTTAAACTGCTACCAGCACAATAAGTGAAATGCCTTCCAAAAATCATGAATAGATCAGGAAAATGGAATGCCTTATGGTGTGGGAGAATACAGGGGGACTGATTGGCTAGGGCTGTGAACAGCATCGTATCCCTTGGTACACGCTTGGGTTTTATGTGCATGTGGCACAGACGGCGACTACAGTGTCCTGCCTTCCCACCTCTATTAGGTCTGAAAATGAAGACCACTGAGTAAAGTCTCAGGACTTAAACTCTACCTGTCCGTGGACTGACTCCTTTCCAGCTGCATATTTGACCTTTCTTTTGAATGCTGACCTTCCTCCTCTCCCTGCTTGCTGTTTGCACTCACCTTGAGAATGTGGTTGTGTGGTGGGTGGAGCAGATGCAGAGGAGTCCATTCCAGATGTGGAGACTGGTGGTAGGGTATCTGCGGGCTGAATCTCCTTTAGCACCACCACCATTCCTGGTTGAGGGACAGAAGCCCTACTTCCTATATATGGCACAGAGCGATTAGATTGCAGGCAGGGGCCCACTTCTCCAGATAGCAGAGGCCCCAGTGTGCCTTGATGATAGTAATATACCTGGCTCCCTTGCTGGTAAAGAAGTGACAGGCTGTCTCCCTGATTTGGAACCTGAGGTGGTGTTCCATGAGCAAGGCTGGCAGAAAGTGAACAATGCAGAGGGACCATGTTACTGGCATCTGAAGTCTTATCATATTGGGCTGCCATAGACATGGCTGTTTTCTGGTCAGTGACAGTCACAGTGAAGTCTCCAAGGGAAGAGGGCTTTTCAGTGCTTCCTGTGATGTCCCACTCAAAACCACATGGGTAGGAAGCAGCTGAAGTGGAGATCTGACTGTGGCCAGTAACTCCAGATGATACAGCTGGGCTAGAATGTTGGTAAATGTAGGCGCTACCCATGAGTGGTTGGAAAGAGGTACAGAGGCTGATGGACGTAGTCAAGTGAAACTGGCAGTGGGAGCTGAGACTCTGGACAAATGGTAGACACTTCCTGTCAAGGAAGAAGCCACAGGGCTCACCATGGGAAGAGAGAGCTGCAGTGAATTTGGAGTTCCCTGTAAAAATGGATTTTGGAAATTTTATGTAGGGAAAAAAAACCGTGAGACTGAAAATTCCCTGTTGGAGTTGTCACATTACCTTAAGGCTGCTGCTATCAGGAAGACTCTAATGTCAACTCAAGGGTGATAGCAAGAACCTGTCCGTTTCTGACGGCTCTAAGTGCCGGAACAGTCTGGTATCGTTTGGTGCTCGCTGTGTGTGTTCCCAGCCTGGGCAGTTGTGCAGAAGGCCCAGGAGAGGGCTTCCTAATGGTTCTCTAGGCCAGAAGCAAGCTTCTCCCTGCCCTTCCCCCCTGTGAGCCTGCATTAGTGTCTTGCCCTGTGCTATTTCCTAACATGGAAGCATTTTAGAGCTGGGATGTCCCTCAAGAACTTGGAACACTCTTGTTTTACAAGTGAGAAACTGAGGCTTAGAGAGGTTAGATGGGCTTGTGTAAGTTCTCCAATTCTGGTAGTGGCATTACCAGGTGACAGGAACCTAAGTATCCTGACTTCCTTGCCAGGACCCTCTCTGAGCTTTACACTGCAGGAAACCAGAAGAAATGGAACTTTTCATGTGGGGTTTTATTTCCTCCTTTGGAAAATAGCACAGCTGCTCCATTTGTAATCCTCAGTGTCTCACTTTGCTTGTGCAGTTCTAGTGCTCTTACCCAGAGTTCATGTATGGCTTAGTCTAGTTGGTAAATTAAAGGGTCCATTCTTACCATCCTCCAACTAGGTTTCTGACCCTTTCTCAAAATGACTACCTGAGAGTGAGTTTCTGAAAAAGTTATTTTTGAGAGAAATTTACTTTTTCTCTCTCTGAGCTTCAGGTTATTCATCTATAAAGTGGTTATAATAGTAACGATGATGACAGTAATAATTCATACATAGATAACAGTGATCTTTACATATATATGATTTATATAGAAGAATATTTAAGTTCTGGAAAGATAATGAGAAAAATTATGATAAACATGTATCACAAAACTAAAAGCAATTGGAGGAGCCAAGATGGCGGCGTGAGTAGAGCAGCGGAAATCTCCTCCCAAAACCACATATATCTATGAAAATATAACAAAGACAACTCTTCCTAGAATAAAGACCAGAGGACACAGGACAACATCCAGACCACATCCACACCTGCGAGAACCCAGTGCCTCGTAAAGGGGGTAAGATACAAGCCCCGACCCAGCGGGACCCAAGCGCCCCTCCCCCCAGCCCCCGGCAGGAGAAGAATAGGCAGAGCGGGAGGGAGACGGAGCCCAGGACTGCTCAACTCTGAGCCCCAGCCATCCGGGCCAGAGCACAGACACAGTGTGTGCACAGGGCCCTGGATACTAGGGAAACAGGGCAGCAAGAACGGTGAGCAGGTACTGGAGGCCTGGCACCGGAGGACATAAGAAAAGCAAGCGGCCATTTTTTATTTTTATTTTTTTTGCTGTTTTGCTTTGCCGAGCGCTTTTTGGAAGTCTTAAACTGATAGGGACCCCAATACTAGGGAAACAGGGCAGCAAGACCGGTGAGAAGATGCCTGAGGCTGGCGCCAGAGAATAAAGAAAAACAGGGCAGCAAGACCGGTGAGCAGATGCCTGAGGCTGGAGCCGGAGAATAAAGAAAAAGGAGAGGCCATTTTTTTCTGTGTGTGTGGTCGTTGATTTGTTTTGGCGGGTGCTTTTTGGAAGTCTTAAAGGGGCAGGGCGGGACACTTAATCCAGAGGTAGGGAATCCGGGGATCTCTGGGCACCCTAATCCCCTGGGCTGCAGGGAGCACGGAGGCCCCTTACGGAGATAAACAGCCTCCCAGCCACTCCCCCTCCAATGACTCCATGACTTTGGAGCAGCAGCCTGAGCCAGGCCACGCCCACAGCAACAGCAGAGATAAACTCCATAGCAGCCGGGCAGGAAGCAGAAGCTCTGTCTGCGCGCAGCTGCCCAGCACAAGCCACTAGAGGCCGCTGTTCTCCCAGGAGAGGAGGGCCACAAACCAACAAGAAGGGAAGTTCTTCCAGCCATCACTCGTCCCAGCTCTGCAAACTATTCCTATCACCATGAAAAGGCAAAGCTACAGGCAGACAAAGATCACAGAGACACCAGAGAAGGAGACAGACCTAACCAGTCTTCCTGACAAAGAATTCAAAATAAAAATCATAAACATGCTGACAGAGATGCAGAGAAATATGCAAGAGATATGGGATGAAGTCCGGAGGGAGATCACAGATGCCAGAAAGGAGATTACAGAAATGAAACAAACTCTGGAAGGGTTTATAAGCAGAATGGATAGGATGTAAGAGGCCATTGATGGAATTGAAACCAGAGAACAGGAACGCATAGAAGCTGACATAGAGGGAGATAAAAGGATCTAGAGGAATGAAACAATATTAAGAGAACTGTGTGACCAATCCAAAAGGAACAATATCTGTATTATAGGGGTATGAGAAGAAGAAGAGAGAGGAAAAGAGATGGAAAATATCTTGGAAGAAATAATTGCTAAAAAGTTCCCCAAACTGGGGGAGGAAATAATTGAACAGACCATGGAAATACAGAGAACCCCCAACAGAAAGGATCCAAGGAGGACAACACGAAGACACATAATAATTAAAATGGCAAAGATCAAGGACAAGGAAAGAGTTTTAAAGGCACCTAGAGAGAAAAAGGTCACCTATAAAGGGAAACCCACCAGGCTAACGTCAGATTTCTCAACAGAAACCCTACAGGCCGGAAGAGAATGGCATGATATATTTAATGCAATGAAACAGAAGGGCCTTGAACCAAGGATACTGTATCCAGCATGACTATCATTCAAATATGACGATGGGATTAAACAATTCCCAGACAACAAAAGCTGAGGGAATTTGCTTCCCACAAACCACCTCTACAGGACATCTTACAGGGACTGCTCTAGATGGGAGCACTCCTAGAAAGAGCACAGAACAAAACACCCAACATATGAAGAATGGAGGAGGAGGAATAAGAAGGGAGAGAAGAAAAGAATCTCCAGACAGTGTATATAACAGCTCAATAAGTGAGCTAAGTTAGGCAGTAAGATAATAAAGAGGCTAATCTTGAACCTTTGGTAACCACCTTAAAGCCTGCAATGGCAATAAGTACATATCTTTCAATAGTCACCCTAAATGTTAATGGACTGAATGCACCAATCAAAAGACACAGAGTAATAGAATGGATAAAAAAGCAAGACCCATCTATATGCTGCTTACAAGAAACTCACCTCAAACCCAAAGACATGTACAGACTAAAAGTCAAGGGATGGAAAAACATATTTCAGGCAAACAACAGCGAGAAGAAAGCAGGGGTTGCAGTACTAATATCAGACAAAATAGACTTCAAAACAAAGAAAGTAACAAGAGATAAAGAAGGACACTACATAATGATAAAGGGCTCAGTCCAACAAGAGGATATAACCATTCTAAATATATATGCACCCAACACAGGAGCACCAGCATATGTGAAACAAATACTAACAGAACTAAAGGGGGAAATAGACTGCAATGCATTCATTCTAGGAGACTTTAACACACCACTCACCCCAAAGGATAGATCCACTGGGCAGAAAATAAGTAAGGACAGGGAAGCACTGAACAACACAGTAGAGCAGATGGACCTAATAGACATCTATAGAACTCTACATGCAAAAGCAAAAGGATAGTCATTCTTCTCAAGTGCACATGGAACATTCTCCAGAATAGACCACATACTAGGCCACAAAAAAAGCCTCAGTAAATTCCAAAAGATTGAAATCCTACCAACCAACTTTTCAGACCACAAAGGCATAAAACTAGAAATAAACTGTACAAAGAAATCAAAAAGGCTCACATACACATGGAGGCTTAACCAAACGCTCCTAAATAATCAATGGATCAATGACCAAATCAAAATGGAGATCCAGCAATATATGGAAACAAATGACAACAACAACACTAAGCCCCAACTTCTGTGGGACACAGCAAAAGCAGTCTTAAGAGGAAAGTATATAGCAATCCAGGCATATTTTAAAAAGGAAGAACAATCCCAAATGAATGGTCTAATGTCACAATTATCGAAATTGGAAAAAGAAGAACAGATGAGGCCTAAGGTCAGCAGAAGGAGGGACATAATAAATATCAGAGAAGAAATAAATAAAATTGAGAAGAATAAAACAGTAGCAAAAATCAATGAAACCAACAGCTGGTTCTTCGAGAAAATAAACAAAATAGATAAGCCTCTAGCCAGACTCATTAAGAGGAAAAGAGAGTCAACACAAATCAACAGTATGAGAAATGAGAAAGGAAAAATCACGACGGACCCCACAGAAATACAAGGAATTATTAGAGAATACTATGAAAACATATATGCTAACAAGCTGGGAAACCTAGGAGAAATGGACAACTTCCTAGAAAAATACAACCTTCCAAGACTGACCCAGAAAGAAACAGAAAATCTAAACAGACCAATTACCAGCAACGAAATTGAAGCAGTAACCAAAAAACTACCAAAGAACAAAACCCCCAGGCCAGATGGATTTACCTCGGAATTTTATCAGACATACAGGGAAGACCTGTATAATAATACCCATTCTCCTTAAAGTTTTCCAAAAAATAGAGGAGGAGGGGATACTCCCAAACTCATTCTATGAAGCTAACATCACCCTAATTCCAAAACCAGGCAAAGACACCACCAAAAAAGAAAACTACAGACCAATATCCCTGATGAACGTAGATGCAAAAATACTCAACAAAATATTAGCAAACCGAATTCAAAAATACATCAACAGGATCATACACCATGACCAAGTGGGATTCATTCCAGGGATGCAAGGATGGAACAACATTAGAAAATCCATCAACATCATCCACCACATCAACAAAAAGAAAGACAAAAACCACATGATCATCTCCATAGATGCTGAAAAAGCATTTGACAAAGTTCAACATCCATTCATGATAAAAACTCTCAGCAAAATGGGAATAGAGGGCAAGTACCTCAACATAATAAAGGCCATCTATGATAAACTCACAGCCAACATTATATTGAACAGTGAGAAGCTGAAAGCCTTTCCTCTGAGATCGGGAAATAGACAGGGATGCCCACTCTCCCCACTGTTATTTAACATAGTACTGGAGGTCCTAGCCACGGCAATCAGACAAAACAAAAAAATACAAGGAATCCAGATTGGCAAAGAAGAAGTTAAACTGTCACTATTTGCAGATGACATGATACTGGTCATAAAAAACCCTAAAGACTCCACCCCAAAACTATTGGAACTGATATCGGAATACAGCAAAGTTGCAGGATACAAAATCAACACACAGAAATCTGTGGCTTTCCTATACACCAACAATGAACCAACAGAAAGAGAAATCAGGAAAACAACTCCATTCACAATTGCATCAAAAAAAATAAAATACCTAGGAATAAACCTAACCAAAGAAGTGAAAGACTTATACTCTGAAAACTACAAGTCACTGTTAAAAGAAATTAAAGGGGACACTAACAGATGGAAACGCATCCCATGCTCATGGCTAGGAAGAATTAATATCGTCAAAATGGCCATCCTGCCCAAAGCAATATACAGATTTGATGCAATCCCTATGCAACTACCAGCAACATTCTTCAATAAACTGGAACAAATAATTGAAAAATTCATATGGAAACACCAAAGACCCCAAATAGCCAAAGCAATCCTGAGAAAGAAGAATAAAGTAGGGGGGATCTCACTCCCCAACTTCAAGCTCTACTATAAAGCCATAGTAATCAAGACAATTTGGTACTGGCACAAGAACAGAGCCACAGACCAATGGAACAGACTAGACAATCCAGACATTAACCCAGACATATATGGTCAATTAATATTTGATAAAGGAGCCATGGACATAAATGGCGAAATGACAGTCTCTTCAACAGATGGTGCTGGCAAAGCTGGACAGCTACATGTAGGAGAATGAAACTGGACCATTGTCTAACCCCATATACAAAAGTAAACTCAAAATTGATCAAAGACCTGAATGTAAGTCATGAAACCATTAAACTCTTGGAAGAAAACATAGGCAAACCCCTCTTAGACATAAACATGAATGACCTCTTCTTGAACATATCTCCCCAGGCAAGGAAAACAACAGCAAAAATGAACAGGTGGAACTATATTAAGCTGAAAAGCTTCTGTACAGCAAAAGACACCATCAATAGAACAAAAAGGAACCCTACATCATGGGAGAATATATTTGAAAATGACAGATCCAATAAAGGCTTGATGTCCAGAATATATAAAGAGCTCACATGCCTCAACAAACAAAAAACAAATAACCCAATTAAAAAATGGGCAGAGGAACTGAAAAGACAGTTCTCCAAAAAAGAAATACAGATGGCCAACAGACACAAGAAAAGATGCTCCACATAGCTAATTATCAGAGAAATGCAAATTAAAACAACAATGAGGTATCACCTCACACCAGTAAGGATGGCTGCCATCCAAAAGACAAACAACAACAAATGTTGGCGAGGCTGTGGAGAAAGGGGAACCCTCCTACACTGCTGGTGGGAATGTAAATTAGTTCAACCATTGTGGAAAGCAGTATGGAGGTACATCAAAATGCTCAAAACAGACTTACCATTTGACCCAGGAATTGCACTCCTAGGAATTTACCCTAAGAATGCAGCAATCAAGTATGAGAAAGACCAATGCACCCCTATGTTTATTGCAGCACTATTTACAATATCCAAGAATTGGAAGCAACCTAAATGTCCATCGATAGATGAATGGATAAAGAAGATGTGGTACATATACACAATGGAATACTACTCAGCCATAAGAAAAGGGCAAATCCTACCATTTGCAGCAACATGGATGGAGCTGGAGGGTATTATGCTCAGTGAAACAAGTCAAGCGGAGAAAGAGAAATACCAAATGATTTCACTCATCTGTGGAATATAAGAACAAAGGAAAAACTGAAGGAACAAAACAGCACCAGAATCACAGAACTCAAGAATGGACTAACAGGTACCAAAGGGAAAGGGACTGGGGAGGATGTGTGGGTAGGGAGGGATAAGGGGGGGAGAAGAAGGGTGGTATTAAGATTAGCATGCATGGGGGGGTGGGAGAAAGGGGAGGGCTGCACAACACAGAGAAGGCAAGTAGTGATTCTACAACATTTTGCTATGCTGGTGGACAGTGACTGTAAAGGGGTTTATAGGGGGGACCTGGTATAGGGAGAGCCTAGTAAACATAATATTCATCATGTAAGTGTAGATTAATGATACCAAAAAAAAAAAAGTCAGTTCCTGTGTGGTGACCTCCATTGAGTTCTACACAAGTGTATAAAGGGCATATAAAAGTGTAGGCAAAGGGTCTGTTTGTGTTTATACAGAGGATCAAAGCCTAATTGGGCTACCCCGAAAATGAACTAAGATAGGATATGAAAAAGAACTTCCAACATCAGCACTCTCTGGAAGACTCATGCCAGAAGATGATCATCAAAAAAACCAACAAAGATCCACACACTGCTACAGGTGTAGATGCACTCATCCCACCAGCTCCTGGACTTGCCATGGGAATGAAGAAGGAGATATCTAAGCTGGCCTGTGCATACAGTAAAACAACAGATTTGACTGGATCTATACTGTTGGAACTCAACAAAGAATTAGGAGAAGTGCAAATTGTAGCGCTCCAAAATCTTACAACTACAGACTATTTACTGTTAAAAGAACATATGGGATGTGAACAGTCCCCAGGAATGGGTTGTTTTAATTTGTCTGATTTCTCTCAGACTGTTCAAGTTCAGTTGGACAATATCCACCATATCATAGATAAGTTTTCACAAATGCCTAAGGTGCCTAACTGGTTTTCTTGGTTTCCCTGGAGATGGCTGGTAATTACAGGTATGCTTTGGTTATGTAACTATACTCCTATTATGTTAATGTGTGTGCTCAATTTAATTAGTAGTTTAAAACCTATACATGCTGAAGTTACTCCACAAGAAGATATGTCAAAGAAATAATCAATCTTCGCATGTTTTCTTCCGCCTGCTACTTCTATAGCTTTTCTTCTTCCTTCCTAATTACAACCCTTAAATAGAATTCGTGCCTCATATCAAATTTACCGAGTATCATAATTCTTCCAAGTGGTAAAGATACCTCAAGACAAATGCTGGGCATAGAAGCCACAGGGCATAAATATGCAAAGAAGTAAAAAGCTAACCTTTTCAAACAATAAGGCTTCCCTCTCACTTACCAACTTCACATTTCCCTGTATGGCCCCGGAAGATGACTGGTTAGCCAGAGACGGGTAAGATTCCTGAAGGGAGGAACAACCTAAGACAGGCACAGTCACAGGGGGGCCATCAGGTGAGAAACTGGGGATCAACAGAGGTGAGGCTTAGAACCTCACCCCCCCGTTCTGAGAGAAATCTTCTGCATATGTGGATGTTTTATTGCCCTGGTCTAGCTTGGATTAACACATAGTCTACAGGCACACACCTGATCATCTACATGTGCTCTCTTACAACACTAAACTATGTTTTCTACCTTTATCTTGTATCTACCTACCACTTCAGCATTTTATTAAAAATAATAATAATAAAGAGAGAAATGTGGTATCCACATATAAATCAAGTATAAAAACCAAATGAGTATTCATATTTGAACTGACTGTTTATAGTTCATAATGCATGAGCAAAACCGAAAGTTTCTGTGATGACTGCCCTTGTACTGTTCACTATGTAACTTATTCATTATGTAAGAATTTGTTCTACATGTAAAAACTTGTTTGTTATGCCTCAGAAGATTGGAGACTGACAAAAATTAGGCTTGGGGTGGAATAATGATTGTGCATTGAGCATTGACTCCCCTATACAGAATTTTATTGTCGTTAACAACCATTTGATCAATAAATATGAGAGATGCCCTCACAAAAAAAAAAAAAAAAAAAAAGGACAGACTTCCGATGGTAAAATAAATTAGTA
Organism: Manis pentadactyla; assembly: GCF_030020395.1. Lineage (NCBI taxonomy): Eukaryota > Metazoa > Chordata > Mammalia > Pholidota > Manidae > Manis > Manis pentadactyla. The sequence goes on from NC_080023.1 coordinate 148,069,102, forward strand.
ACCGGGATGTAAGGTATAGCATAAGGAATATAGTCAAGATATTGTAACAGACTGGTAGGGTGATAGCTGGAACCTAGAATTATGTATATAAATGTTCTACCACTGTGTTGTACACTCGAAACTCATGTAATGTAATACTGTGTGTCAACTACCCTTCAATAAAAAATAATTATTAAAAAAAAAAAAAAAAAAAGAAGATATGTCAAAGAAATAATCAATCTTCGCATGTTTTCTTCCGCCTGCTACTTCTATAACTTTTCTTCTTCCTTCCTAATTACAACCCTGAAATAGAATTCGTGCCTCATATCGAATTTACCGAGTATCATAATTCTTCCAAGTGATAAAGATACCTCAAGACAAATTCTGGGCATAGAAGCCACAGGGCATAAATATGCAAAGAAGTAAAAAGCTAACCTTTTCAAACAATAAGGCTTCTCTCTCACTTACCAACTTTACATTTCCCTGTATGGCCCCGGAAGATGACTGGTTAGCCAGAGACAGGTAAGATTCCTCAAGGGAGGAACAACCTAAGACAGGCACAGTCGCAGGGGGTCATCAGGTGAGAAATTGGGGATCAACAGAGGTGAGGCTTAGAACCTCACCCCCCTGTTCTGAGAGAAATCTTCTGCATACGTGGATGTTTTATTGCCCATGTCTAGCTTGGATTAACACATAGTCTACAGGCACACACATGATCATCTACATTTGCTCTCTTACAACACTAAACTATGTTTTCTACCTTTATCTTGTATCTATCTACCACTTCAGCTTTTTATTAAAAATAATACTAATAAAGAAAGAAATGTATCCACATATAAATCAAGTATAAAAATCAAATGAGTATTCATATTTGAACTGTTTATAGTTCATAATGCATGAGCAAAACCAAAAGTTTCTGTGATGACTGCCCTTGTACTGTTCACCATGTAACTTATTCACTATGTAAGAATTTGTTCTACATGTAAGAACCTGTTCGTTATGCTTCAGAAGATTGGAGACTGACGAAAATTAGGCTTGGGGTGGATTAATGATTGTGAATTGAGCATTGACTCCCCTATACAGAATTTTATTGTTGTTAACAACCATTTGATCAATAAATATGAGAGATGCCCTCACAACAACAACAACAAAAAAAGTACACACTTCCAATTGTAAAATAAATAAGTAACCGGGATGTAATGTATAGCATAAGGAATATAGTCAAAATATTGTAACAACTTGGTATGGTGATAGCTGGTACCTAGAATTATCGTGTATATAAATGTTGAATCACTGTGTTGTACACCTGAAACTAATGTAATGTAATACTGTGTGTCAACTACCCTTCAATAAAAAATAATTATCTACCAAGAAAAAAAAAATCGTTGTAAAGAATATTTAGACAAAGCGATAACAGAATATGCTTTCCAGCGAGCTCTACCTTTTATGATTTTCTTGCACGCCAGTCATTCCTACTGAATGTGCTGTCATAATGAAGAGATTTCTAAGATTTTTTTTTCTGATTAGAACTGGTGGTATATTAAATATTGATATAAAAGTAAATGGAAATGGAACTGAAAGAAAAAAAGAACAAAAGTATACTATTCTCCTGGGACACTCCTTCTTGTAAGAAGTAAATGAACACACAGAAATTCTCTGACAAAACCAATGTGCAAACCCTGTGTTGATTTTGTTAAAGGTCTCCAGATAATCTTCAGCTATTTCATGAACTGTGGAGATACTTTTCCAATACTGATACTTCCTTCTCTTTACATTCTTCCCATTTACTCAAAGCCTGCAACTCGCTGACGCTTCCGTTCCATGTGGGCTCCTTGCCACTTCATTCTCTGTCTGTGATGTAGAAGCACCTCCAAGGAGATCTTGCTACCTCTTAGGGTCTGTCCTTTGCCCTCCAGTCCTCACCAGCACTGATGACTGTGGCCCTGTCTTCTGAAATCTCCCATCTTACAAATCCTAAGACAAATTACCATTGTCTCTTTATCGCTTCTCTAGAACATTTTCCACAGCAACTTCTATGCCTTCCTTGGCGATCTTTTCTTCCTCAAATGGCTAAGCCTTAGGTGAAATCTATACCACATACCCCTAATCCTTTGCCTGAACTCCAGGCCCATGTCTAATTCCCTGCTCTACACTTACAGGAGGATGTTTAATCAGGGCCTCACAGGTATTTCCAAAGAAAGAACCACCTGGGCATCTCCCATCTGACCGCCATTCACACTCCTCACTGTTAACAGCACCACTAGTTTATTGTCACCCAAGCTGCAAAACCTATAAATATTGTTGATCTTTCCCTCCCCATAACTCTATTACCCACCTCCATGCTATACCTGCAAATCTGATCTCCTTTATAACTTTCACATTGGCTGCTGCTTCATGTGGACTTTAAAAAGCCCCTATTACCAATCGTGTTTATAATTACAAAAGCTTCTATCTGTTCCCTTTGCCTCAAGTCTCTCTCGACTCCCTCTTCCCCACCACCACACTCTACCATGCATCTCTAACATCTCCTAACTTGTATATCCAACCATATCATTCATCTGGTAAAATTATTTCACAGTGATCTATTTATATAGGATAGAGTCCAGATACCTTACACCAGCAGTCAAGAGTCTTCAGGTCCTGGAGTCTGCTTACCCTTCAAGATTTACTATGGTGGACATTCTCTCTGTGCACCCTAGATCTACTCTTTTTTTAAAAATTGTTATTAAGGTATGATTAATATACACTCTTATGAAGGTTTCACATGAAAAAACAATGTGGTTACTACATTTGCCCATATTATCAAGTCCCCACCCCTACCCTGATGCAGTCACTGTCCATCAGTGCAGCAAGATGCCACAGATTCACTATGTCCCTTCTCTGTGATACACTGTTCTCCCCGTGATCCCCCACACCATGTGTACCAAATAATAATACGCCTCAATCCCCTTCTCCCTCCCTCCCCACCCGCCCTCCCACACTCCTCCCCTTTGGTATCCACTAGTTCCTTCTTGGAGTCTCTGAGTCTGCTCCTATTTTGTCCCTTCAGTTTTGCTTCATTGTTATACTCCACAAATTAGTGAAATCATTTGGTACTTGTCTTTCCCTGCCTGGCTTATTTCACTGAGCATAATGTCCTCCAGCTCCATCCATGTTGTTGCAAATGGTAGGATTTGTTTGTTTCTTATGGCCAAATAGTATTCCATTGTGTATATGTACCACATCTTCTTTATCTGTTCATCTACTGATGGACACTTAGGTTGCTTCCATTTCTTGGCTACTGTAAAAACTGATGCAATAAACAAAGGGGTGCGTATATCTTTTTGAATCTGAGAAGTTGTATTCTTTGGGTAAATTCCAAGGAGTGTGATTCCCGGTCAAATGGTATTTCTATTTTTAGTTTTTTGAGGAACCTCCATATTGCTTTCTACAGTGGTTGAACTAGCCTACATTCCCACCAGCAGTGTAGGAAGGTTCCCCTTTCTCTGCATCCTTGCCAGCATTTGTTGTTCTTAGTATTTTTTATGCTGGCCATCCTTACTGGTGTGAGGTGATATCTCATTGTGTTTTTAATTTGCATTTCCCTGATGATTAGTGATGTGGAGCACATAGATCTACTCTTTAAGTTGCTCTGTGCCTGAGAGGTTGATCTCAATGGATTGCTTAGACTGAGATTCCCAGCCTCTGCATAATCTGCTCCCTTTGAGTATGATCTGGATCTATGAATATGATAGGATATTACCAATATTACTTCCCTTATTAGGTTTATATTTTATGGCAACAGGTAATGAGATTTTGCAGATGTAATTCAAGTCCCTAATCAGTTGGATTTGAGTTAATCAAAAGGGAGATTATCCTTGGTGGGACTAATATAACCCAGCAAGTCTTTTAGAAGAGGGTCTACTAATCAGAAAGATGCTCTGTTAGAGTTTCTGAAAGAAAGGATCATGAGTGAGTTCTACAGCTGTAAGGAAATGAATTCTGCCAACAACCCATAAGCAGAAGAGTACCCCAAGCCTTAAATGAGGCTGCTGCCCTGGCCAACACCATAACTGGAGCCTTGAAGGATCCTGAGTAGGGAACCATAGCTAAGTTATTCCAGGATTCCTGACCCACAGAAACTGAGATAAGAAAGGGGCATCAGGCCACTAGGTTTGTAGTAATTTGTTTCACGGCAACAGATAAGTAATACACTTGTCCTTCTGGTCAAATTAAGCCAAAAGGAGATACCAACAGATGTTCAGAGAGTAGGAGAAAAGATACGTTGAGGTATTTACTCACCCAGCCAGCACCTTCCCAGCTAACCCTGTGTCAGAAGCCCCCCTGCTTGTGCCCCTGGCTCTCTCCTGCAGCTGCAGCTTCCTCAGCCTCTGAGTGACTGTTCTTCCTGTGCCCATAGGGGTTGCAAAGCCTCCTGATTTGGCTTCCTAATGTGGAGTTGAAGTACTTCATTATCCTTTGTCATTTTCCCTCAACTCTGCCCATACTGTGTACAACATCCTTTTGTTAAACTTTGTTAAGGAATGTGCCACCGCTTTCCTGCTGGAACCCTGCCTGAAGAATACCCTTACCTCTAGTGCTGCCTTCTCCCTGTCCAAACCTCCAGATCAGAACTGCCCCCCATGCTCCTTAAAACACCACCCTACGGTTCCCCATCCCATGCCTTGGCTTTGAGTTGCTCCTGCTGTCCATGATCAAGAGACCATTAACATGGTAGGGGGAGAGAACACCCCAAAGAAGCAAAGACATGACTTATAGGATAGACTACTAACTACTAGTTACTACTGTGTGACCTTGGGAAATGCTTATACTCTATAAACACGGTCTCTTCATCTATAAAATGGGGTTAATAAAAACACCCATTGAGCAAGGCTCTTGTGAGGATTAAGTGAAGTAACAAGCAGAAAGCAGCTGATTTGAGAAACTTGGTAATTAATACTGTTGGTGGAAATGTACTTCTTCTGATGCTGATGTTCAAAAGGAAACCAACTGATCCAGCAGCAATTCTATTCACTCTGAACATTACCCTCAAATGCCATCCCTTCAGTGAATTTAGTGTGTCCACATTTCAGTAAAGATTTTTTTCTCCATTAAACCTGCAGCACTTGTTTTTCACTTATTTATAAATATGTTATATTTATCTACCTGCAAACATATCACATGTCTTCAATGAAATCTAAATGCACTATGGGCAGAGATTATAGATCCTTGTATTTCCTGGGACCAAAGTGAATAAAGCCATGGATCTAATGGCTGCTCAATAAATACTTGGAGACTGGATATGTAAAGAGAAATACTTTCATTGACTCTTCACAATCCAGTTAATACAAAGTCAAAATATTTTAACTTCATGGACAAATATGTTGATATATGGTAATAAAATAATATTTATGGATATTTAAAACAACCTATCAGAAGACCATAATTATTTTTCAAATGCATGTGTTCATTTAATATTCATTTTTGGTTTCTGCCAAGTGCAAAAGAAAGTAACAAAACAAAACTGATCTTAAGAATGAGTGACCTTAATTTTCCTGTATACAGTAATTCAAATTTTGCAAGCTTTTCTTGTCTTGACATGTGTCTTTTCATTTGTTTTTCACAGTAGCTCTTGTGAGAAAATCAGTTACTAATCTTTGCATATTATTCATGAGGGAGCTGAGACTGAGAATTTGTAATTGTCTTAGATCAACTCAAGTGGTTATGAGACAGGGACCGTGGGTGTAGTCAGAGTAGGGTGAGGGCCTCTGGAAAAATCAAGGCAGGATATTTATAGTCAGAGCAATGTAACAATGTACAAAGAAGTCCCTATGGAAACTCTGTGTTAAGCATTATGCAAAGTCAAGGTCACCCTAATTCTCTAGGGTAAAAATAACAGACGAGGAATATAGACATCTTCAGTGAGATCAGTTAAAGCTTGAAAGGCCAGGAGCAACTTGGCCTGGAATGTTTGAGTGTTCTGCAAATAAGGAAGGGTATTTCAGCATAACCTGTGACTTCATTGTAAACAGTCCCAGCAAACAGACAACAACCCAGCCCACCTAGGGGGCAGGGCAGGTGGTACATTCCTGAAACCCTCACATTCCTGAAAATCCTCAACCTACTATAAACCCTCTAGACAACAGAGCATTACGTGCTCTCTTGTCCCCTCTTGGCGTAAGCCAGGAGCTCTGTCCTCTCACTGTATCTCTAAATAAAAGCCTCTCACTTGCTCTCCTACTTAGAGTTTTTGTGAAGTTCATTCTTCAAGCCTGTGAACAAGAACCCCAGCATCAGTTACCTTCTGACTAAGTACCTATTTGTTGGCAATATGATAAAGACTGTTAGAATAAAAAAGAGGAAAGAAATCCAAAGTGCTGTCTCTCAAAATCAGGCCATAATGTTTCAGGCAGAAAGTAAAAAAATACATTTAAAGATACATACAGTAAGCAGCAGTCAAGATGTTTGCATAGCATTTTTAAATTCTCCATGCCCAGACATGTTATGCATTTGACTTTCATCATGCTGTCTGGGGGCAGGCAGAACATCATTTGTTTACCCCAATCAACAGATGAAGCTGAGAGATAGCCATTAGATTCAGCCATCCATAGCCAAACCAGAATTAGAATCTAAGTCACCGACTATGGTTTGCGCTGGGATCAACATGTTTATAGATCACCTACTGTGTGCATTCTAAAATACAATCTAGTCACCTCACAAAATTCTTTCTCTCTTAATTTTTAAGATGTAAGTCAATATTTTACCGAAAGCAATAACCCTGAGTTGACCTACTAGGCCTATTTTTCCAAGTAAACACTCCACCCCACCCATCCTTTCTACCATATCCTATCAGACATCAAATAGGTAAATGTTTGATTGACTGGGTGCTGCTCCTTTGATGTATCTCCTGGTTCCTTTGAAAGAACCTCCTCTAGTTGAAGTAGATGGAATTGGTGTTGGGTGTCACACTGGTAACAAAGTGATCTTTATGCTAAAAAGCCAAGAGGTTTCTTAGGGGAGTTGCCACTGGCTTCAGTAGAATGACAATTACAAGGTAGATGGATCATTTAATGCCTGCTCTGAACTTCACAATAGTGAGGACCATTATTTTAATGTTAATTTGCATAATGATTGGCCTAGCAAGAACAATGGTGAAGGCTGATAGCTACAGGGTGCAATAAAATTAAACATTCTCTGGGCTGAACCGCTGAAGGAAAAGTTGCTAAAGTATGACTCTTTATGCACTTAAATTCATTCCAGGTCATGTCCACACAGAATCAGATGTGGATTTCTGGTATCTCTTGAAAAACTGGCAAGAAATGACAGGAAGGGAAGAGCAGCAGCCTTCCTTACATAGAAGCCTTACCTTTTTTACATAAATTGCCTATCTCCTCTGAGGTCGCTGAATTTGAAACTGCCATCACCCCTTCCCAAACAACTCCCCACCACCACTCTGGCCACACCTCTCATCTGGCAGATACCCCACATTAGATTTCACAGAAAGAATGAATCTTATGTTATGAGCTGAAACACTTTTAACGAACCTTTGAAAAAGGTGGAGTTGTCATGGCTAGCAGTGAGGCAAAGAGACCTTGTCACCTCTAAGTAATAATCTTGCATTTTGAGTTGCAGGTGGAAGGTGGCAAAGAATAAAAAGAGGTCATCTCCATTTAGACTTATTGTTTTTAACCATCTCTATTGCTTGAAAAATTAGTTGGTATGATGTACATCCAGGGAGAGGAAATCCCGGGGCAAAATACCTCTAAAAAATGAAATCAGTCAAAGGGAGAAATAAAGTTTAAAATACGTTTATTGCTTACAAACTGCAGTCCAGGGCTTCCTCTCTTTCCTGCTCCAGCAGAAGCAAAACCGGCCCTCCCCTAACCTCTCCGGTATAGATAAGCCCTCCTTGCCCAGATAGTTACCCCTTGATAGGGGGATTAACTTCTCTCCACCCCTGAGGAATGATGCAAATGCACTAAAGCCATACTTCTCTCCACTCTTGAGCACCTGTTGATATGCAGATGTACTAAAGACAGGTGAGATATTCTGAAAATATTACAATTTTACCCACATATGGTCATCCTGTACTTTGTACCCCAAATCAGTTTTGGGAGATTATTTACTTACTCCTTATTTACTTACTGACTTCCTTCTCCCAAGCGTTTGAACTCATTTCCACCACAAGAGGACAGCCGTCTCTAAAACAACCAGAGCTGCTAGATTTTAAGAGAGAAATAGCAACATGTAAAAAGTTGTGCTGGGGAAAGGCATTCAGCAGCTCCTCAGAAATCACATATCACACAAAAAAAGATCCTTTGAGGGGCAACACTGAAATGGAATAACGTATCCAGAAGAGCCAGTTTTCCCCCCCGATTCTTGACTAAGGAAGATTATTTCATCAACTGACAAGGTTCCCATTTCACAAGTTAGGAAGGCCTAAAGCTGCAAGATGTCCTTTTTTTTTTTGAGATTTGTTTTTGAGGGGCATCTAGCGACTGTCAACTTTCTCCTCCTCTTTAAAAGCTGCATACTGATTTTGTATTCATAAAAGTTTTTGTTTTTTTAAGTCTTGCTGATGACAGAAACATTTGTTAACTTGACAGGGAAGGAAATTGTTTCAGAAGCACAATAAACACTTCTTGACTTCACTGTCTTATGAGTAGAGTGTATTCTATTGCCAACTTGTTTTGTGTCCAATGATTCAGAGAGACAGTCAACTAACAGTGTTTTATTTTCAGGGAGAAAAAAAAGCATGTTCCTGAATATTCCTGTTCCCCCATTTATTCTCCTAGTAGGTGGGTTTCCTCTGAAAATCCTTATTTGACCTTTGTGCTTTCAGAAACAGCAAGTGCCTAATTCCCCTCTGTGGGTTGCTAATCTGATTCATGTAAGCAGAACCTAGAAATCTTTTTGCTTCCAACTGAAAAAATAATACAGCTGGATAATAGATTGGTATGGGCTCCCACTTCACGACTTTTCTCCTTTCGCTTTGGAGGCTGAAGATTCTGTGCAGGTGAACCTGACCTTGCCAATCATCGTTTCCAGAAACTTTCTGCCCTTATCTTCTGGGATCATTTGGGCAAACCCTCAGGCTATGCAGAGAGGATCCCGGAATCATGGGAGGTTGGCCTTGGCCTCAACACACCGTAGTGCAGCAGATCTGGGGAGTATTTCAGCTGAGGAAGACAAGTGACTGGACCATATGTCATCAACCTGCTGCTGAGGCCTGGTGGAAGGGGGTGGGGCAGAAGGTTCTGACGTCTCAAACCAGAATTGTCTTCTATGGTTGGCTCACACCGTGCATTATTTTACCTTCCTCTGAACTGCTAATCACCTGCCTGCCTGTGAGCTGGGCAAGTTAAATATCAAAAGGCACGAAGTGATTGCTACCGTAAAAATAAACCAGATCTCTCTCATTCTCTCTTCACACATGCACACACACACCCGTACACACACACACACAGTCCACATTGCGCATGTCATGTATAACAGGATGACATCCATTTCACATACATATTTACAGAAGTATGTGCTTTTGTTAGCATATGTTTACATATATGGATGTATTTATAAAGACATACATGCATATATTTGTGTTACATATATATCTGAATAAAGCACGTGCATGCTTATATAGATGTAAGTACGTACATATGCATTCACAAGTGTAAATACATGTATCTGTTTGTATTCGAGCTTAAATGACACCCAGTTTCCAATCTAACTTTCTGTTAATTCTCCCATCCCGGGGAACACAGTTGTGCCTACTCCAACCCTATGCCAAGACAGATGCCTTGTAATTTGATTGAAGTTTGTTGGGTTTTTTTTTTCTCTTTTTAATCGTCTATTGCCGTAAACTTCAAACTGAAAGTTGAATAACGGGTCGGGTGGGGAAATAAAGGCTCGTCCCCGTATTTGTGCCAGGTTCCGTCCAGGGAGTCCCAACGAGGGGCCGGCGCTCCAGCTGATCTCGTTCTGAGTCTGGGGGTTGAGGCGCGAGCACACCGTGCGGCGGCCGCACGTCCCCGTCCTCGGCACCACTCCGCCGCGGCTCTTCCTGCGCGCCGTCCGCACCCCCGCGCGCTCTCCCGCCCGCTCGGGGCTCCCCGGCGACCCGCGCCACCGAGAGGAGGGTGTTCGGTCTGGGCGGTGAGGGAGACGGCAGGCAGCGTCCCCTTTAAGAGCCGCGAGCCCCGCCGCCGCCGCCGCCGCCGGAGTCCTCGTCCCGCCGCGCTGCGCTCGGCTCGCGCTGCATCCGCTGCCCCACTTCCCACAGCCCGCCGGAGACAGCCGCCGCTCCAGGCCCTGCCGCCGGCCCGGACGGCCTCGGGGCGGGCGCCTAGAGGAAATCCAGGGGCTGCGCGCAGAGCCCAGGGGAGCCCGGGGTCGAGCCTGAGCGCTGCCGTGCAGATTCCTTCCCCCGGGGCTCGGGGACTGGGGCGAGCCGGCCGGGGTGGGATCGGAGCGCAGGCGGGCCACAGAGGCCCAGCAGCTTGGTTCGTGGGCTGGGAGGGCGCGCCCACCCGCCCCGGCGGCCCGGGGCTCCGCCCGACTCTCCGGAGAAGGCGCCCGACTATGCCGGAGCGCCGGGGCCGGGGTGGTTCCGGCTGGCGAGCGCCGATGGGGGCGCGCTGGAGGCGGGCAGAGCGATGTGCCGAGTTGCGCCCCGGACCCGGCGCCCCCAGGATGGCTGCCCCGAGCCGGGGGCCGTGGCGGAGGTGGCGCGGGACGCCCGGCCCTCGTCCCCCAGCCCCGGAGCCCGCCCCCCGCCGCTGGTTCCCAAGGACCCCGACAGCGCCCGCGTCCCCTCACCCCGCCCCGCCCCCCGCCCCCTGCTCGCTGTGGTCGGGTGCCGGCGCTCGGCTGCAGGCCTCCTGACCGGGCGGGGGGAGTCCCGTGCCCTTCCCCCGCGCCTGCACCTTAGCCCTACGGACCCAGCCTCGCCGCCGCCCTCCCTCCCCAGTGGTCTGCCGGCCCGGCCCGAGACGCCGCGCCCTGCGTGGAGGGGGCCTGCCCGCCGGGCACCCGCGGGGACAACGAGGAGGCCGTGGAAGGGGACCCGGTGCTGCGCCAGGTCCTCCGGCCAGAGCTCTTCCACGTGGAGGCTTTTTTGATGGACGGGTCCCCGCGTGCTTCTTGGACGGTCCGCGGTCTCCTAAAGGTAGAGGACGTGGCCCGGGGACTGGCACTGGAGGGGTGGGCGCGGGGCCCGGGTAGCCGCTTCGGAGGGGCCCCTCCAAGACCCCCCTCCAGGTCCACGGGCTGCCGAGCTCCTGCGGGGACGCCCCGTCCCACCGCCCCGTGCGACCGCCAGCCTCACCTTTCTGGCCCGCTCCCGTCCTCGCCTCCTCTGTCCCCTCTGCGGTGTTTTATCAGAGCTGTTAACCCTTAGATGACTAAAAAAAAATGTCGAATCCCTTCGAGAGGGTGGCCCCTGATGTCACCCGTCACCTGCCGTCCTGGACGCCCTAACAGGGCGATCCCTTCTCGCTCCTGCAGGTTTCTCTGGAAGACTTGCTCTTTCTACGTCCCCTTTGGGAAAATACTAGAGGTTGGGGTTCTCCCTGTTTGTTTCCAGGAATGCTAGGGGAGCAGTACTTTAGTGTCATCTTACACTGAAAGGTGAATTAATAGATATTAGCCATTTATGTAATCCCAGGAAGATTCCTGTGCACCTTGACTGCACTGGGTGGGGGTGGCGGGTTCGGGTACGGAGTGGCCTGTCCTGACACCTCTGAAGTCAAAGGGGTGGGTCACAAGTTGCAAGTGACTTTGGAAGTTGTGGCCTTGAGTTTACTGGGTCTGGAAGTTGTAGGCTGTGCGTGTGTGTGTGTGTGTGTGTGTGTGTGTGTGTGTGTGAGGAAGTTCTATACAGTGTCTCTAAGGAAGTCACATGCACTGTTCTTGAGTGTTTATGTGCAAGCAAGCGCCTGGCAGTGTGTGTTTGGGGTTGTTTACAGGAAGGAGAGGTGTCAGACCAAGAGTGCTTTCCCCAGGTTCCCTGCCCTACCTTTCAGCGCGAGTGTCACAGAAAAAAGACTGACAGTCATTGACACGCTGGAGGGGTCGGAAGGAGTGTGTACAAATGTCCCACGGAATGCGTGGGATGGGAGGGAAAAGCCTTTTGCCTCAGGAACTAAGGGCCTTCAGTTCTCCCAAACGTTCGAGCTTCAGCCTTTCTGAAGTATCCTGGCGACTGTTGCACGCCAGGTGGGCACCCTGGAGGAGGAGGCAAACAGACCCAGAGGCCGCAGGGGCGGATGTGGAGAGAAGAGCGGGGCGGGAAACTCGGTGACTCACGTCGTCGCCGTCCGGAGGTGGACCGTGGTGGCCGGGACCCACTGTCTTCTAGCGTTGCTGCTTCCCCATGTCCTCCTGGGCAGTGTGGCTATCCTCTTTCCTGAGCTGGGCCAGAGAAGGTTCGCCGCATCAGCTGGCAGCTCCTCGTCCCAACCCTCGGACGATGTCCTGAGTGAGATCGAGTTGCGGCTGCTCAGCGTGTTCGGCCCGAAGCGGAGACCCACCCCCATCAGGGTCGCCGCGGTGCCCCCCTACACGCTGGACCTGGACCGCCGGCTGGAGAGGGCAGCCAGCCTCGCCGACACGGTGCGCAGCGTCCACCGCGAAGGGGAGGCGTGGAGCAGCGAGCGGGGCTCAGGTGCGGGCGGACGGTCGTCTCGCGCAGCGCCTCCCCGTGGGCAGATTGCAGGAGTCCCTGGAAGGGCGCCCCGGACGCCTGTCTCCACTCTTAGAACCTCTCAGAACCTGGCTTTAACGCACTGGTTATGTGGCGCGGGAGCCAGCGATTCCCCTTTGGTAAATCCGCACCTTCTCCTGGCTTGCAGCCAGAAGAGCGACTCCTCCCCAAAAACTGGAGAGGAATCAAGTGATGGGGAAGATGAGGGCAAAAGGCACGCTCCTAGCCAGCTCACCGTGCAATTCCACAGGGGACGAATGAGAGGGAGGCGGGCGGAGCGGGGTCTCCCTAAGTCTGTCTGGAAGCCCTTGCTCTGTAAATCCGCTTCTCCTGCCTCAGCCCGCGGTTTCAGGCTGGACAGAGCCGAGAGCAGAATTCTGAGAGAGAGTATTGAAGAATCAAAGCCCAGAGCCCCAAGTCTTTCTAATTTACAGTTGATCCGGGCCTGGTATGGAAGATTTCAAATCCCTACGTAATCCCCGTGGGAGATCAATTCCACAATCAATCTTACTGTTTCCACAATGACTTTCTTGTCTTGTGCTTAAATCTGAGATGAACACCCTTCAGATAAAGCTTTTGCAGCAGCTGCCTGTTCTCCTTCGTGTGCATTGAATGTGGGGTTTTCTTTCTTTTAAGAATGTGGTTTTTCTAAGGTAGGATATTTCTGCTTGTGTCATCAGAAAGGCATTTGGTGGATTTGAAATGTCTTAGAACAGCTATTGAGATCTGTTGTACCCAAGTTCTTAGAGAAATTTGTCAAAAATACGTTCCACTTCAATTCTTTTTCTACACCTTTCTACATGCGTAGTGCCTTCTAAATAGAGCATGGTTCCTTCAAGTTCTACAGAATGAAGCATCCAAGGTGTATGTCCCAGAGCAATGGTTTGTAAGATATTCGAGAATTAGGAATAAAGTTCCCTTTTTCTTGCCTTAGCCTGCTGAGGTGGTAAATTTCAAGTGGAAATCTACTCTCAAATATAAACAAAATAAGAAATGTCAAGCCAGGCATTTTCTTCCACATGAGGGATTGACCTATGGCTTGTGAGAATAGTGCTTGACATTGGAAAGGAGTCCCAAAGGCAGGTCACATAACAAGGAGTATTTCTTCACCAAGGCAGCCATACCTTGTAAAGGGGACACTGAATTGATAATTAGTTCATTTTCCAGCACATTTCTGAATGAGGTGTTCTCTCATTCTGCTCATTAAGAACTCATCCAATGAAAGCAGAAGTTGTCTACTGTTCATAAGTAGAAATGTTTTTGTTTGTGTGCATTCTGTCACCATAACCTTGGGGTGATTATAGATCCAGTTCATTCCCAGCAGATGCTGATTAGAATTGTTTTTCAGGATTAAAAAAGTAACAAGAATAGCTATTTCAGCAACCTCTCCTGGAAATATGGCATGGTTAGCAATTCTTTATTTTTAAGGCCAGGAAGGCATTGGGTGTCTCTTATAATGGAAAAGGATGATCATTTAAGTCAGTTGATATCTAGAACATTCAGTTGCATGAGGATTGCATCAGTGATGTCTATGTATTTTTCATTCTTCCTTTAGAAATAGCATGATTAAAACTATACAGGCTACAAATTTCTTAGGTGTGTTATTTTATTTTATTTTTTTGTCTTTTTGCAAACTTGTATCTTTATGATTGCATTGCAGAAACAAACAGCAGGGAAAAACAGTAACATAATACAATTTTCTTGGGAAAACTCAATTGTTCCCTGCCCTCCAGAACACTTCATTCCTTCTTCTTTTTTAAAATATTGGTATCATTACTCTACAATCACATGAGGAACATTATGTTCACTAGACTCCCCCCATCACCAAGTTCCCCCCACATTCCCATTACAGTCACTGTCCATCAGCGTAGTAAGATGCTGTAGAATCACTACTTGTTTTCTCTGTGCTGTACAACAGAATCACTACTTGTCTTCTCTGTGTTGCGCAGCCCTCCCTGTGCCCCCACCACATTATACATGCTAACCATAATGCCCCCTTTCTTTTTCCCCCCCTTATCCCTCCCTTCCCACCTATCCTCCCCAGTCCCTTTCCCTTTGGTAACTGTTAGTCCATTCTTGGGTTCTGTGAGTCATCTGGTGTTTTGTTCCTTTAGTTTTTCCTTTGTTCTTATACTCCACAGATGAGTGAAATCATTTGATACTTGTCTTTCTCCACCTGGCTTATTTCACTGAGCATAATACCCTCTAGCTCCATCCATGTTGTTGCAAATGGTAGGATTTGTTTTCTTCTTATGGCTGAATAATATTCCATTGTGCATATGTACCACCTCTCTTTATCCATTCATTGACTGATGGACACTTAGGTTGCTTCCATTTCTTGGCTATTGTGAATACTGCTGCAATAAACATAGGGGTTCATTTGTCTTTTTCAAACTGGGCTGCTGCGTTCTTAGGGTAAATTCCTAGGAGTGGAATTCCTGGGTCAAATTGTGTTTCTACTTTGAGTTTTTTGAGAAACCTCCATACTGCTTTCCACAATGGTTGAACTAGTTTACATTCCCATCAGCAGTGTAGGAGGGTTTCTCCACATCCTTGCCAACATTTGTTGTTTGTCTTTTGGATGGTGGCCATCCTTACTGGTGTGAGGTGATATCTCATTGTGGTTTTAATTGCATTTCTCTGATGACTAGCCATGTGGAGCATCTTTTCATGTGTCTGTTGGCCACCTGAATTTCTTCTTTGGAGAACTGTCTGTTCAGCTTCTCTGCCCATTTTTTGAATGGATTCTCTGTTTTTTGTTTGTTGAGGCGCATGAGCTCTTTATATATTTTGGACGTCAACCCTTTATCAGAGCTGTCATTTATGAATACATTCTCCCTTACTGTAGGATGCCTTTTTGTCCTATTGGTGGTATCCTTTGCTGTACAGAAGCTTTTCAGTTTGATGTAGTCCCACTTGTTCAATTTTGCTTATGTTTCCCTTGCCAGGAAGATATGTTCATGAAGAAGTTGCTCATGTTTATGTCCAAGAGATTTTTGCCTATGTTTTTTTCTAAGAGTTTTATAATTTCATGACTTACATCAGGTCTTTGATCCATTTCAAATTTGCTTTTGTGTATGGGGTTAGCCAATGATCCGGGTTCATTCTCTTACATGTAGCTGTCCAGTTTTGCCAACATCAGCTGTTGAAGAGGCTGCC
This sequence comes from Manis pentadactyla, assembly GCF_030020395.1. Classification (NCBI taxonomy): domain Eukaryota; kingdom Metazoa; phylum Chordata; class Mammalia; order Pholidota; family Manidae; genus Manis; species Manis pentadactyla. The sequence continues at coordinate 148,084,919 of NC_080023.1, forward strand.
ATTTCCCCCATTGTATGTCCATGGCTCCTTTATCATATATTAATTGACCATAAATGTTTGGGTTAATATCTGGACTCTCTATTCTGTACCACTGGTCTGTAGGTCTGTTCTTGTGCCAGTACCAAATTGTGTTGATTACTGTGGCTTTGTAGTAGAGCTTAAAGTTGGGAAATGAGATCCCCCCTGCTTTATTCTTCCTTCTCAGGATTGCAAAGCATGTTAATTTTTAATAGACGAGATTTCACCATACTGAAGTATGTCTCCTTTTATGAGCTGTGAGGAAAAGGAGGTAGGGCCTGTTAGGTCAAGAAAGTGAAGGAAATTCAGGGGTCTTGATTGGTGCCAGTAATATTTAATATGACTTTACTAAGAGACAGTGAAGGGCTGAGTCAGAGAGACTATAGCACTGAAAGGAAAAACTATTAGGTTTTTATAGTAATCAGTCTGTCTCTAGCCAAGCGGATGTTCCCCAGGATCTGGGCAGGATGCAGGTGCGAGAATTTCCATCTCTTGGTTAGTGGGACTTGAACCCCATGGATGTTCTCAGGGTCTGGGTAGAATGTTTTCTAGCTCTTCACTGGGCCTGTGATTTCTCTAAGAGTTGAACTGAAAATATTATAATTAGTTTTCTTGTTTCTGCCTTCTCTACAGGATCTTGGACATCCTGTGACCATCCAGAAGGGTGAGAGTCCACAAGTCCCAAAGGGGTGGATCTGAGACTTAGGACTAATGACAGGGATTTTGGACAAGGTGTTTGCAGTGTCTCTGCCAGTTTTGCCAACTGAGAGCAGTAGTGCCATTAGTGCGATCGACTAACCCTGAGGACTGAGGATGTTGATGCACAACGACTGGAGCCACAGCCACAGACCAGTGAGTGGGCTCCCTGGTCACAGTAAAGTTTGAGCGGGCTTCCCCAGCTATGGGAAACTTGTTAAACAGATATTTGGGCCACAAAAACAGCAGTGGCCTGGTTACAAGGGAAAGCTTTGTTCTAGTGAGAAAACATACAAACCATGACTGAGTCGTTTTGTCCATGAGATGAGGGGAGCTGTGTGAAATTCCTATACCAAACCTTAGATGGCCCATTGGGCAATTAAAATGTCCAGGGCCCATATGGATGAGGGGCACAAGTGAGATGAGTACACTTTTTGCAATCTTATTAATGTTTCCCTACCTGGATCGGTTCATGAACACTGTCATTTTGTCAGTTGACCAATGTCTTAAGGCAGGTACAGTGTAAGCAGAGGGAATGTTAGAATTTCTGGTAGGGCCAGAGTATTATTTGGTCCAAACCAGTTCTCTCTTTTTATTCAACCAACAATTATCAGATTTCTGATATTGTTTTTCCCTATCTGTGGCCAATTGTTGGGTATCTCTTAGCAATTTTTCCAAATTCTCATTTGGGAGAACATCTTTAGAACATGACAGAGGTGTGGCTCTCAACCTCTTTAAGAGCAGCATTTTTGTGGAAATATCAACAAGGTGGCTTGCTTTGTCCTCCAAGGGGTTGGGTCTAGAATGCCTGGGAACCCCAATAGCCAGAGTCACTGGAAAAATCATGGCATCTAGTATATTTTGGACTTAGGGGCCACTTCTAATTTTATCCCCTTTGGAGGTTAGGAAACCTCATCGTGTCCATAATATTCCAAAGTCATGAGCTACCCCAAAGGCACACCAGCCATCAGTCTAAATGTCTGTGGTTTTACCATTGGCCTAAGACACAAGCTCAAGCAAGGGCGTGTAACTCAGCTTACGGCTGAGGGAGCTGGAGGTAGAGATGCCGCCTCAAGGACTTCAGAAGGAGTCAGAGCAGCATACGCAGCATGAGATTTACCCTGTCTGTCCTGTAAGGAAGAGCCACCAGGAACCCAGGGCAGATGTGCCTCGGTCCGAGGACTTTCCTGTACATTGTCACAGGGAGTCAAAAGTAGATGTGGGTTGGCGTTAAGCAGTTGTGAGGGGTCACATCTGGGCCCAAAAGGGGTGGTATTCTGAGATCGGATGCCGTAAGTATGGGACGTTAGCCTGAGCAAACTGCAATTTTCCTTTGGAGACTTTATATCCCTTAATGGCTAAAAGATTTAACAGGTAGATGCTACTTTCCTGTGAAGAGGATTGAGAAGGGGAGCAGGAAGCAGGTCATGTACATATTGTAACAAAGTAGGGCCTGCATGAGGCTTCCTGCCATCCAAACCAGCTTTCCAGGCGTGGGAAAGTCAGGAGGACTCTCTGTAGAACCCTAAGGCATCACTGTCCAGGCGCATTTGCATTCTTCCCAAGGGAAGCACTTCGAAAGATGTTGGCTATCCTTATCAACTGGAATCTTGCAAGTGCACAGCACAGATCAATTTCAGTGAGAAGTTTGTGTCACTGGGAATGTGCGTCAGCAGCTTCTGGAACAGAGGTGCCGAGGGATAACACTCTTGTTTCTTGCTCAAACTCCAGGGCACACCTCCATCCTCAACCACTGGGTTTTCTCACAGATAAAACAGGGGTATCACAGGGGTGAGGCCCTGAGGCTGTGATCTTCTACCATGGGCTTGATGCCTTGAAGGGCTTTCTTATTTGTAGGGTATTGGTTAACTCTGGGGAAAGGTTTTGAGGAATCTGTTTGAATCTTGAAGGGAGGTACATTTTGGAGTCTGCCAATATCATTGGAAGACTTTGTTCCTAAGGGGGATCCTAGCTGGAACAAATGGTCGGTGTCCCCAGACTCAGCCAGAGTGCCAAAGTTGGAGCAAATAAACATGTTTAAGGGTCACTTAATTCCCATTACTGTTTTTGATTACTACTGTCAAATTCTAGAATTATTTTCCCCTTTTTGGGGGAAAGAGAAATTTCAGCATGATGCATATATTTTTAAGAAATCTTGGACCAGTAAATGAATAAAGTAGAGGAACTAAGAAGAAAGCGGTGTGTGTACGTCAAGGCCTAGACCGAAGGGAACAGGCTCTGAGGCAGGAAGCTGCTGAGGTGTATCTGAGACCCGCTGTGTGAGCTGTTTCGGTGCTCCAAGGTCAGAGCTCCTTCACAGCAGTGAGGCTGAGCTTGGAAAATGTAGCCCCAGTATCAGTAAGGACAGAAAGTCACTCCCAGTCTGTAGTGGTTCCTCCGAGCCAGTTAAGAAGGAGGACTAGGAAGAGCCCCGGTAGCTCCTCAGAGCTGATCACTGGGAATAAGGAGACATGGGGAAGGTTGGCTAGAGGGCCAAAGGCACCTTAAACACTTAAATTTGTAATAATTTTTTTCCTCCAATATACCGGTTCTTTGCAATAATGGCAAACACTGGGAGACTTTTTGTTTCATTTATGGCCCTTCATTTGCTGGAGTTTCAAGCTGAGAATTTTAGCAGTCTTTCTCATCTAGGGCACACACACGCTGGCTTGCCACATCCACTAATTCTGGAGTGAACATAGTCTCCCTTTCCATTCTGGTCCTTTTAACCACAAGGGAAAATCCCAGTTCAGCCCATTAGTAAACAGAGTTAAAGCCTACCCATGTGGATTCAACATCTGAAGGAAGACCAGAATTTTCCTTGAAGACCATCTCAAGTTGATAGTCATGAACAGGTGCATCAGGGTTTGTATGCAAGCCTCAATTTTATCCCAATCCACAGGCTTAGGAAAAGCAACTGTAACTGCTCAGTGGAGATTTCCAGCTGAGTTTGTGGGATTCACATATAAATCAAGTATAAAAATCAAATGAATAATCATATCTGACTTGATTGTTTATAGTTCATGATTTGTGATCAAAACAAACAGTTTCTGTGATATGAGTGCCCTTGCATTGTTCACCATGTAAGAACATGTTTTTTATGCTTCAGAAGATTGGGGACTGCTGAAAGTTAGGCTTGTAGTTGATTAATGATTGTGCATTGAGTCCCCTATACAGAATTTTACTGTTTTTAACAACCATTTGATCAATAAATATGAGCGGTGCACACTCAGCACCACTCTTGCGCTGTTATGCCTTGAGTCCCCTGGCTGGTCCTTTCAGGTCTTCGCGTCTCCTCCCTTATCCGCGGGTCAGAGGCAGGGAGGGACCGATGGAGTTTTAGCATTTTGTCAAGAGTTATGGGGCCATTTCCTCAACTCCCTTTCAGGATGCTCCCACTGAGTCAGTTTCATCCAGTGGTCGGCCTGGCCATCAGCAACAAGCATGTGGATTGAGTGATATGAATCTCAGAACCCAGGTGGTTAAATTTGAATAACTATATCAAATTCCTCACCAAACCTATGGGGTCCCCAGTCACTTCAGGAAGTTGTAACTATGGCTCACAATTTGGCCTTCATTCAGGGAACATGAGAAACTTGGGGTGTATTTGGATCTGCAAAAAAATTAGTTTTAAAAGGGCAGTTTTTAATAGGTTTAGAAGAGCAGGGAGAAGTGTTTCCAAGGAAAGGGAAGTTTGGCACAAGAGGGTTAAAACGAGGGACTGCAAGGTGTAGAGAAGGTGGGACAGTGCAGAGGGAATAGAGGAAAATGGTGCTGGAGGCGGGCCCTGGGCACACAGTGCCAGCCACATGGCTCGGCCAGGGGAGGAAGAGGAGGGAAAGGAGAGGCCTCAGAAACCATTTTGGCTTCTTTCAGTTCTTGGTTTGTCTTAAAAAATTTAGAAACAGTATTTTGCAGAGAGGCAAACTGAGAATTCTGAGGACATTTGGAAGCCTCAAAGTATCAATTAGAATTGTCAACCCATTCAGTTTTTTCTTTTTTTTGCACTGCAGATTTTTAATTTAATTTTTAGAAAACCAAGTTTGGGTAGATGAAAGGTTCCTCATAACAGCCATTGATGTTCTGCATTACATTTGGTTTAGTTGGTCTATTTAGTTAACAATGTGCATAGGACCATAGTTTTTAAACATAAAACTGGCCAGAACCCCAGAAGGGGTTGCCCACATAGCAATTTGATTGCTGAGATATTTCTTAGATGTTTTTCTCTAGAACAAATGAAAACTCCTAAACAGAAGACTTCACCAGGCACAGTCTGGATGAAAAAGAACTAGACAGAAGGGTAGAGCAAATGTTACAAGAGGTACATTTCCAAGGGAACAGTCCAATTCCCAAAGTGATTTGGATGTAAGACCGAACAAGTACTCTCAGAAAGAACAAGGCCTTAAATCAAGTCCTGAATAAAGCCTGGAGACCTCAAAAAATACAAATACAGCAGAGCTTGAAATCCAGAAGAAAATTTACCCTCCAACTTCAGGGTCAGCAAGAAAGAAGTGAGTTCAGTGGGCTCTGTGGGCATCAGCACCTGTTTGCTTACCAGCATTGGAGCTGTTGGGTCAGGGCAGAGGGGAGGGTTTGCTTTGGATCCCACTTCTGACACCAATTAATTTTAACCTTAGTGATGTTCAGTCAGTTATTTTACCTGAAAAAAAAAAAGGGTTTATTCAGGAATAGCAGAGAATTGCAATCTGGGATATGCAAGCTACAGCAGAACCATAGGCAAGTCTGGGGAACAAAGAACTGGAAGCTCTTTTATAGAGGAAAGGGCCAAGTTGTTCTAAGCAAAAAATCCACTGGAGAAAGTTGTGAGTTCCACATGTGACTGCTCATTGACTGGATTGCAACAGCCCCCCAGTGGCTCAGGTGTAGCAGGCAGGCAGGAAGTGTAGCCTTCTTCTTCCTGCTGTGTGGTGCAGTAGCTGAAATAGCATGGAGTCCATCTCTTCTGATGGGGTCTGAGGTTGATGAAGAGTGATGGGCAAGAGAGATTTGCAGGCTTCCCGACACCGTGTCAGTGAGGTTTCTCTTAATTAGTTTTCACAGCCTAAAATGTACAAAAGCCTCTGCTTGCCTTGGTCATTTATTTGGGTTTCAATTTCGTATTAGACCTCCATATGTACCTAATGAAACCTTGTTTTTTTTTTCTCCTGTTAATCTGTCTCCTATCAACTTGATTCATAGACCATCCAGAAAAACCTAAAGGGAGGGGGCACAATTCTTCCTCCTCACTGCACCCAGCATGACCATCAGCCCCAGTTCTTCCAGAGTGGAGGTCAGGCCCAAGCCCTCAGCAGACATAGCCTGGGTTGGAGCCAGCCCTGGACTCAACTGCCACCATTTCCTTCTCAGAGCAGTCTGAGAGGGTGTTCTGTTCAATGGAGAAGCAGTAAGCTGCACAGGCTTTGGGCATCTGAACGGGGCAAGTCCAAACCAACATGTGCTGTGAGCAGCTAACAACACTGCATTTTGAACACTCAGCACAAAAAACAAAATGTGAACTAGCTCAGTGATGTGTGTATCCATTTCATGGTTGAAATGATAACGTTTTTGACATATCAGGTAAAATAAAATATTAAAGTCAGTGTTGTGTGTTGCTCTTTACCTTTTTAATGTGGTTACTTTGAAATTTAAAATAATGTTTGCGGCTATTGTTATATTTATACCAGGCAACCACCTCTGAGCAAGAACCCCAAATGGCAGGGACTCAAGTTGCCCCCAGCTCCTCCCAGTTGTGTGGAGCAGCAGAGCTGGGTTGTCAGCTTTGGTGTGGGGACCAGCCATTCTTCCCTCCCCACATTTTCCATGGCAGTGTGTGAAGGGACGGCAACCTCCTGTGTTTATAGACAAATGTTTATGTCCTCTTTTTCCCTAATCACCCCTGAAAACAGTTGATAACTTTTGGCTGGACCTCTGCCCCTCCTCACCTCTCTGGCATAGGCAACCAGGACCCAGAACACCTGGAGAGGTGATGTCTTCCTAGACAGAGACAGAGTTCCCTGAGAGAAGCATTTTGGAGACTATGAACAGCTTCCTTAGTGGGGAGAGGTCTGGCTGTCACCGTCCTTCTCCAGGGGCCTGCTTCGCCGAAGGGCAGAGTACATGGCCTGGGTATGAAGCAGGCAGGGATTGAACAAGAGGGACTCCATCTTGGAATGAGCTTCCAACTTGGGATGTGTACAACTTGAAAACACATTCTTAGAAAAGTTTCTCACAGAAGGGAATAATTATATTAGGTAGGAGATAGACATAGTTAAATGGTACACAGGCACCTATTGATTAGAAAAGCACCTGATCAAGCATGAATTCTAGGTTAATTTGACCTGTGATGATATTTTTTTTTATTTTTTCCTTCTGTTTGTTTTTCAAAATAATCACTAAAGAGATGGTTCAGTTCTGAAAGCCTCTAAGAAAACCTTTTGGTTATAGACTGTAGATTATAAATTGACATCTATTTAGACATCAAAGTAGTGCCCTACCTGGAGACATATTGGCAGGAAGACATGAAGATTGATCATTGTCACAAATCTGAACCCCTGGACCATCAAAGACTGCCTTTATAAAGCCCACACCATCCCCTTTACAGGAAGGGCAACTTCCCTCCTCCTGCCAGCTTTCTTGTACACAAGCTATCCATAATAAACCTTTCCTGACCTCTTACTTAGAGTCCAAGAGCCTGGGTGTGGGAAATTGGCAACAGGTAGGACACTTTGCTTTCTGGGCCTCAGTTTCTGTGTGGGGCATAGGTGACTACCCAGATGACCTCTGTAAGCCTTTGAACTGGCCCAGCATTCCCCGCCTCCAGGCAGGGGACTGTGCACTGCAGCCTCCTGATATTCAGAGAGCTTTTCTCCAAGTTTCTTTTTCTGAGAAGTTGTAACTTAGTATGAAAGTCACCATCAATTACCAAGGGGCTGTGGGCTGGGGAAGGCCCCAGGGAGGACGGGAGATCATTCCCCCAAGGGGACCACACCCACAAGAGGCCGAGCCTACAAGTCGACCTGAACATCAGCGTGGGCACAGGCCTGTGCCCAGCACCACCCTGGACAAGGTGGGCATTGAGTCGTGCTCTCCAAGCCATTCAGCTCCACCTTCTGGGACCTGTCACATGTCCCTAGAGAACTGGGCCTGGGGATAAGGATGCAGCAGAGGCAAAACCCGTCCTCGTCTCAGTTTTGTTTTATGAGTTTCATTAGAAAAATTACAGGGGGAAAAAAACACACAAAGTTAAAAACAACAATAATCCCACATGGTTTTAAAAATGGTGTAAAATTAGAGTGAAGCCTCTCTTGCCCCATCCCAGCCCCCAATGCCTGCACCTCCAGTTGCAGCCCCAGGGATAAAGGTTTGCATTGTTCTTCCAGATTTTCCTTATATTTCTACACATAACATTCATTTTATAAGAGCGTCAGCATGCTAAGTCTAGTAGGTAACAAACCATGTCCTCTTTTTGGCCATCACTGCCCACCAGCCTAGATGCAGTGATGGCTGCATAGAACTCAGCTGCGTGGACCACTCTGAGTTGGCTCGGCTTTCCTCCTCTGTACACATGTACATTTCTTTCCAATATTTAGAGCTCTGGCTGGTGGCCTTGCAGGGATGTATTTGTGTTGGCAAGATTGCAGCCATGAGCTGGGAGGGGACAGGGAGCTGCCCATGGCTCAGTCGGATCATCACACTGGGTACCTGACTGGGAAGTGTGTGGGGGAAGCTCCCTCAGGGAAGAATCCCAAGGTCAGGCCTAGGGTCCTGGGAGTGGATGGGGGTCTCCACTCACCAAATAGCACAATCAGGAAGGAGCTTGCCCCTTTTCGAACCTATCAGAGAGACAGAATCACAGCTGGAAAAGAACGGGATGGGATGAAAAGTGAGAATATTTTCAGAGCAGGACATGTAGCTCTCATGTAGCCAAACCTTCGAGCATTTAAAAAAAAAAGTCCTGCGTAAAGACTTGGAGGCCACTTGCCTGGGTACCGGTTCTCCCCTCCAGCCTTGAGCAACTGATGCACTGGCTAACACTCAACATTGTCTTTTTACAAGACTTGGGACAGGCAAAGGGCTCTCAAACAAATACAAAAAGCACTTGCCATATGGGAACAATGATATATTTGATTCATCCAGAGCTTCCCTTCATCAAAAACCTGTATTACAGATGGAAAAAGCAAGCCACCCATAAATCCAAGGGTTCTGCAAACTCCCAGCCCTATATTCATTGCTCGGGACAGGCACAACAACCACACCAAAGGAAATAACATTTTTTTTTATTGTTGTGAAATCTAAGTTTAGTTTACCATTTGAACCTTTTTAAGTATACAGTTCAGTGGCATTAAGTACATTCACTTGCTGTGTATGCAAATATCTCTTCAAGGTCCTACTTAAATTCTTTTGGATATATACCCATAGTGGAATGTGTATATATGTATATGTTTATATTTATATGTCCTATTAGAAGGTCAAACAGGTTTTCAAAGTAGTTGTATAAACTTGCTCTCATATCATCAGCACATGAGAGATCCAGCTGTCCACATTTTTGTCAGCATTTGGTATTTGGTATTGTCTATCTTTTTCATTGTAATGATTATACTGGTTACAGTCATGCTGTATTAGTTTTAACTTGAAATTTCCTGGTGATTGGTGAAGTTAACACAGACCTTTTCAAACATTTATTGTCCATTTCAGTATCACCTTTGGGACATGCCTATTCTAGGTTTTGCCCATTTTTCTGTAAGGTTGTTTGCTTTCTTATTATTTTATATGATATTATTTTATTATTATTTTATATTATATTTATATACTTTGTAGGTTCTTGGACATAAGCATTTGTGAGATATACATATTACAGTATCTTCTCCCTTTCTGTGGCTTTCCTTTTCACTATGATATATTTTGATGAACAGACGTTCTTACTATTGGTGAAGCCCACTTTTTTATCTCCTTTTTAGTGCTTTCTGTAACCTCTTTATGAAAATTTTTACCTAACCCAAAGTCATTAAGATATTCTGTTTTCTTCTAGAAGCTTCATTATTTACTTTTCATTCTCAGGTCTCCAGTGTGTCAGGAATCAATTTTTGTGTATAATGTGAAGTTTTGGGCCTATTCATTTTTTTCCTTATCGGACTTTTTAGTACTATTTTTGGGAAACCATCCTTTTCCCTGGCTTTCTGAATATAGACACTTTCTTTGCCTCCAAACACCTTGTCTCTCAATTTTCTGACACTTCTTTTGATGAGTGGCACTAGCCTGGACTTCCTAACAAGCATTGCCAAATCACACTCTCACCAGTAATGTGTGGAAGCTCCTGTTTTCCCATAGCATGGCTTATGAACTGTTAGATCTGGATCTTTAGCCACCCATTAGGTGGAAATTTGTAGAATATTTTGTATTTATCTTATTGTGTGTGAGATTGAGCATCTTTTCAGGAATTTATCAGCTATTTGTGATTTTTGTCAACACCCTTTGATAGTACGTACACCTTTAAAATCAATCAAACTGCAAATTCCTCCAAATGTTTCCTACTGAGAATCCCTCAGAAATTGGACTTCTGGGTCATAGTTTGCACTTTTTAAAAGCTGGCTCTATAATGTTGCTATCTTCCAGAAGGGAAGCCCCATTGACAGTCCTTCCAAAACCAGCCCTGGCCCCGTCTCCCAGCATTATCATTGGCTCTGGGTCTTATGGGTAGAAAATATCACCCCAATGTGGTCGAGGCCGGCACCTCCAGGTACAGGTGGGGAGCCCCGCCAGCCGGGGGAAACACCACCCAGTCCCCGGAAGGCCCGCCCTTGGCAGCGCCGCTCCCGCGGTCACGCTCCCAGCGGCGCCCTCCCGCCCCGTGCCCCGCCCCGTGCCCCGCCCCCTGTCCGCGTGCCCCCGCCCCACCGTTCGGTTCTGCCCCGGGTGGCCGTGCAGCCCCTCCCTCCTCCGCTGCGAAGCCCGGTCCGTTGGTTACGTGGCCACGCCCCGGGCGGCGCACTCCCGCCCGCTCCCCGCTCCCGGTTTGCGCAGCCCCGCCTCCTCTGCGTGCCTTGGCGACGCTCGTGTCGTGCGCTGCGGCGGCGCGGGGAGGGGCTCCGGCAGCCGTTGTCACGTGGCTCCTGCGCTGGCGCGGTCCTGGCGCGGAGCTCCTGCCGAATGAAGCGCCCCGCGGCGTGACCCAGGCGCGGGCCCTAGCTGCGCACAGCCGCCCGGCCCGGAGCCATACGGGCCGCCTTCTCCCTGTTGCTAGGCGGCCGCGTCGGGCGTGGGAGGGGAGGGGTCTCCGGTGGCGCCACGCCATGGCCCAGTACTGCATCCTGGGCCGCATCGGAGAGGGTGCGCACGGCATCGTCTTCAAGGCCAAGCATGTGGAGGTGAGCGGGCCGCGGGTCCATTCCCCCCAGTCTGGGGCCCACCGTTTGGGGAACCCACCTTGGCCCCCTGACGTCTGCCTCCCCGCAGCCAGCCACCTTTGACTCCTTCAGTGGCGGGTCGTTCAGGCTGCAGCCAGCCGCCCACCCAGCAGCGATGCTACGGCGGTTATACTGCGAGGGTCTCCCAGCAGCTTGGCGTGAGAGTGTGTGAGCTGTTTGCCAAGTGCTGCGACTGCTGGGTCCCAGGCTGGACCTTCTTTCCCTCCAGAACGGGGTGGGGGGTGCTTCCCACCCCCTCGAGGGCCTCAGAGCTCCGCGTCCCATCCAGATGGGGTCTCTCTCGCCTTACCGTATTTGCCAGCCAGGATGGGTGGCAGTGTCTGTGTTCTGTCCCGCTCAGACTGGGGAGATCGTTGCTCTCAAGAAGGTGGCTCTGCGGCGGCTGGGGGTGGCATCTCCAGTCAGGCCCCGAGGGAGGTCAAGGCCCTGCAGGAGATGGAGGACAGTCCGTATGTGAGTGAGGCTGGGCTCTGGAGGCCCGTCCTCCGTCCTGCACGCCCTCCAGTTTATCCGGTCGCTTAATGCCCTTCCTTGTCCGCCTGGCCCCCTCATTCACCCAGTTACTGCATTCCTCACTTCTTCCCTCTCGCATTCACAAACTCATTTTTTCATTTACTCATGCATTCATTTAGTCACTAACTAAATTACTCTTTTTCTTTAGTAACATTTTGTGATTTCTAACAGTAGTTGCAACCTCCTCCTGTTGCCCTCCGGTCAGGTTCTGCAGGCTGAGTTATCTGTTACCCTGCATTGCCATTCTGAGTTCACTGCCTCACAAGGCAGGTTTCAGGGTCTCCCTCTTGGGGCCAGGGGAGGAGACTCAGCCACTACCTCACTGGCACTGGGTCGCAGAAGCTTTGGCCCAGGTCTGATTGAGGAGTCCAGAAGCCGACCTCGGGGCTTCCCGTAGACACTGCCCTGTGCTGGGCACTGGCCTCAGCCTGGTTCTTGAGAATATCAGTGTGCTAGGGAAAGTGGACAGGCCACAGGGCACACCTGGCATGGATCGTGCTGAGGGGGACTGGAAGAGGCTCTGGGCGCAGGAGGAGGGAGACCTGCCCCGGCCTCATTGCTCCCCGTGGTATTCTCAGCCCTGGGGAGTCACAAGGATGGGTCCTGTCCTGCTCTGGTGAGTTTGTCATTCTCTGGAGACGTCCATGATGTATCGGGTGACAAAAGCCCGTGTACCCCTGGTTTTGTGTGTGTGTCTTTGTATGCCATATCTGTTGTGAAGTCTGGGAGAATATACTGTAAGATCTATTGTAGGTAATAGGACTTTTATTCTTTTCTTTTTTTACGATTGTGTGCATTTTCTGAATGTAGGTGTATGTTGTGATCTGAAAAATGACCATAAGCTCATCGTCAGAAAACCAGTAATAGTACCATTCCTGCTTTTCAAGGAGAGTCAGAGGGCTGCAGACAGCCCTCATGTGGGAGACGTAGAGGGCCTGGCAGGGGGCTGGGGTCGTGGGCCCAAGTCCTGTGGATAAGCAGTTTCTATCTCAGAAACACTCCAGAGTTGACCTTGCCCAGGCCACCACCACCTCTCAGCAGAACAGCGGCAGCAACCTCCCCAGTGCTTTGCCCAACCCACTGCTAGAAGTTCTATGTGGATGAGGTCACCAGCGCCTCTGCCTGAAACGCCCCAGGGGCTTCTCTTCACACTGAGGGTCTGCTTCTGCCTGCCTCCAGCCTCTCTCTCCATTCACCCAGTGCGCTTCTTAAGCGTCTCTCTCTGCCGAGCACTGTCTAGGCTCTGTAGCACAGCAGAGCAGGTGCCCCCCACCACTGAGGGCCCACAGGCTCATGTCCCTCCGGCCTCCTTCCTGCTCCCTCATTGTGCTTGCTGCCCCTCTGCCTGGAGCTCCTCTTAGAACCAGCCCCGCCCCACCCACTCTCCTGTCCTCATCAGAACCTGGACCTATGCGCTGACTTGTTCCTCATCTATCAGGAGATAGATGCACATGTCTCCCCTGTGCACTGAGCTCCCTAAGGCCCCTCGGGACCTGCAGGCCCGCCTCCTGTTCACTGCTGTGAGGGTGGCCGGGCCCCTCTGGCCTGTGGGCCCTCCTGTGCTGTGTCAGCTGGCCCAGTGCCCTCTCGGTGCTGGGACTTAATGGGCCCTAGAGGAAATGGGGGAGGCCTGTACATGTGTGTGTGTGTGACTGTCCAGGTGATTTGCCAGTTCGTAGGCTGAATGGGGAACCAGCCACTGCCCTAAGTGGTGTGCCCTAGGTCTTCTTTCCCCTGAACATAAGTTGGGCGTTAGAGAGGGGACCCCCCTTATCTCAGGAGAGCAGAGCAGCAAGAGCACTCTGAGCTCCCTGGGACTGAGCTCACATCTCCTGTCACCCCCTCTGCCTGCCTGGTCCTGTTAGCATGAGGCCTGGGGGTCGCAGGGGGAGTCTGAGTCGTGTGAGCCCGGAGGCTGACAGGGTGCCTGCCTGCAGGTGGTACAGCTAAAGGCTGTGTTCCCGCATGGTGCGTGCTTTGTGCTGGCCTTAGAGTTCATGCTGTCAGATCTGGCCGAGGTGCTGCGCCACGCCCAGAGGCCGCTGGTCCAGGCCCAGGTCAAGAGCTACCTGCAAATGCTGCTGAAGAGTGTTGCCTTCTGCCACGCCAACAACATCGTGCATCGGGTCAGTCCTAGTATGGGCTGGAGTGCCTACGGCCCTGCCCTTGGAGAAAGTATGGTCAGAGGGGTCAGGGCCTGTGGCTGGGTCCTGGAGAGGGTGGGGCCTGGGCTGAGCTAGGTGCTCAGCTTGACATACTTTCCAAGCCGAGGCCCTCTGGGGCCTCTAGGGGAATTGATGCGTCCTTTGGTGCCCAGAGGACTTGAAACCAGCCAACCTGCTCATCAGTGCCTCGGGCCAGCTGAAGATAGCAGACTTTGGCCTGGCCCGGGTCCTCTCCCTAGATGGCAGCTGCCTCTACACGCACTAGGTGGCCACCAGGTAGGGAGGGCCAGTTCCCATACGGCCTGGCAACTGACAGGCTCCGACCCTCTCACTGCAGAGGCGATGCTTCTGGACCCCATGGGGCTGGCGTGGGGCCAGGGTGACCTTCCAGGGCAGCCTTCTGTCAGGCTGGTGACCTGGCAATGAGCACCCCCCCGTCTTCCTCACAGGTGGTACCGAGCCCCCAAGCTCTTGTACGGGGCCTGCCAGTATGACCAGGGAGTCGACCTGTGGTGAGATTCCTGAGGGTGGGGCAAGGGGAGTGTGGATTATGGGGTCACATTTTTCTCCTGGGCTTTGAGGCCGCTCAGCTGTGTGGAGGTGTTTTCCTACTGTGAGCTCTAAATTGCTCCGATCTCTTCCTCAGTTTGGGGGTCTCTGGGGAGTTCAGGGCCAGTGTTCCTGCCTATGACAGTCTTGAGCTAGATGGGGATCAGGTGAGACTGGAGTGGAAGCTTCTGGGCTGGGGTGGGGGAGGTCGTCTGAAGCTCAAGGCATGGAGCACGTAAGCTAGTGCGCACGGGTTGACGTCCCAGATGGAACGCCCCTGAGCTGTCCAGGGCCTGGGTTTCTGAGCCTTTCCTTGGGATAGGATGGCTGTATATGCCTAAGAGTGTGAGATTTGGGAGCTGTTCCGGGGGCTGCATCCTGATGTGAGGAATGCGAGGAGCTGGCTGTGTGTCCCAGAGGGTGTGCTCCCAGGAGTCTCCGAGCTGCTGAGGGGCTGCTGTGTGTTTTGGAGGTGAGGCCTGCATGCTGCTTGAAGGAGGATATGCTCTATGTTCTAGGCTGGAGGTCTTTTGACTGTTTATGGTTCCCTGATTATGGGTGTCTGCTGCTCTGTGGGTGCCTTGGCCTTGTGGGGACCTTTGTGGGGGCTGTGTGAGAAGATGTGTGTCCTGTAATGTAAGGTGATGGAGCTGTCATGGGGAGCTCTGTGTCCGTGGTGGAGGGGATGATGGTGTGGGATCCCCGTGTCTGTGGTGGAGGGGATGAATGTATGGGGAGCCCTGTGTCTGTGGTGGAAGGGACGATGGTGGGGAAGCCCTGTGTCCGTGGTGGAGTCTCTGAACTGTGTGGACTGTCTCTCTGCAGGGCCGTGGGCTGCATCCTGGGGGAGTTGTTGAACGGGTCCCCCCCTTTTCCCATGGGAGAACGACATTGATCAGTTGTGCTGTGTTCTTCGCGTCTTGGGCACCCCCAGCCCTCAAGTGTGGCTGGTTTGCAGGGGGTCTGCTGTTGGGAGGGTTGGGGGCAGGTACCCTTTGTCCCCCAACAGCTAGTGACTCCCCTCCTGCACCTTCTCTTGTGGCCCCATGCCTCCAGGCCCCCACATACCACTCATGTGGTTACCAGAGGCCCCTCCCTACCCCCCAGCACACTGCTGTTCTCCCCAGGCTGGGGCTGAAGAACTGCGTGGGTCATGATGACCCAAGGGCTGGGGTGGCACATGATGGGGAGCTGTGAGTGAGCAGTAGCAGGTGGGGAGCTGGTGGCTGGGTGCCAGCTCCGTGCGCCTCTGTCCCCAGGAGATTACAGAGCTGCCCGACTACAACAAGATCTTTTTCAAGGATCAGGCACCCATGCCCCTTGGGGAGCTGCTGCCTGATGCCCCCCCTCAGGCCTTGGACCTGCTGGGGCACTTCGTCCTGTACCCTCCACGCCAGCGCATCGCAGCCTCCCAGGTAGGGTACCCCATGGCCTGAGTCTCCCTGCTGGTGGCCCAGTGACCCACAGGTGGGGGTCCCTCATGACCTGGGGTGGGTTGGACCAGGAGCCTGTGGATGCTGGTGTGCCTTCCATGAGCCCAGGCTGGGGCTGCGGGTGGGTGGAGGTTGCCTAGAAGGCATGACCCCCTCACATCCAGTGATTGGTGACTGGCTCCTTGGTCCCTCCAGTGTTTGCTTAGCACCAGGCATGTGCAGGTCATCGTCCTTGGCCTGTCCAGTCCCTGTGGGGTCTCGTCCTGTAGTGAGGCAGGGCATCCAGGCTGTGGGCACTCAGGTGGGGGAGGGATGGGTTGGGATGGCCTTTGGGGTCATCAGGATCCTGGGGAGGTAGGTGTAAGCACAGGGAAACACTGACCGAGGTGCGAGGGGACCTAGGAGGGAGACTGCGGCGGGAATGGTGGGGGAGCACTAAGGGCTGAGGGCCGATGGTGTCCGCGCCTCCCTCAGGAGCCCCTGGCCCCTGGCCTTGTGGACGCCGTCCCCCCTCTGCCCTCAGCTCGAGCGGCGTGGATTTATGCTCGCCCCTGGGAGTTCTCATGTCAGCACCTCCACCACTGGGGCCCTCCGACCACTTCCCGGCCCCCTGCTGCCTGCCCGCTGCTTGAGTCCACTTCTGTCCTTTTGGTGCCCCTCCCTGGCAGGCCCTCCCTACCTCAGAGGAGAAGCCAGGCCCTGTGGCTCACAGGCATCACATGCTTGGGGGCGTCACACACGTGGGGTTGTTACCCAGGTCTTGCCAGCTCCTGTCCCGCCTTCCTCACTCTGCTTGGCCCCAGGGCCCCTCCACATCCTGGGACCTGTGCACTTCTGCGCCTGCCCAACTCCTGCACCACTGCAGCTGGTGTGTGCACTCCCTTCCCCGGGGCTAATTTTCCCATGCTCTGGGCTCCCCTCAGCCGCTCACAGCCCCAGCCCACGGGGTGGGAGGATGCCCTGAGCAGGCCTATGCCTGGTCCCTGCTGCCTCCCCTCCTCGGGAGCACTGCCCAAACAGTGAGCACCAGATGGGAGCCCACAGAGCGGCGGGGGATGAGGAGGAGGGCCTCTGCGGGGCAGCCTCTGCGTCCCTCCTTGGGAAGGTGAGCGGAGCTGGGACAAGTAGGTCACTTGTCTCCTGCTGCCCTTTGCTTGCCACCCCCAGGCCCTCCTGCACCTGTACTTCTTCACAGCACCCCTGCCTGCCCACCCCTCGGAGCTACTGATTCATCAGCACCCCAGGGGTCCTGCCCCTGAGGCCCACCAGGGGCCTGCCTACACCCATGACTTCCACGTGGACCGGCCTCTTGAGGAGTCACTGTTGAACCCAGAGCTGATTCGGCCCTTCATCCCAGAGGGCTGAGATGCCGGGCCAGCCCCATTGGCCGAAGCCACAGGGCCTGGGCCTCTCGTCCCTCGCTCCAGCCCGTTGACCTCCCACAGCTTCCCATGGCCACCGTGGGCCCTACCTGGCCCTGCTCCCAGGCGGGTGACCGGGATGCCCAGCCCCAGCAGAGGCCTGCAAGTCCCTGCTCCGGCCTCCTGTTTGCTCCTGACTTACCTGTCAGAGAGACGGTGGGCTCTGCCACATGGTCCATGGGGCCATTTCCTCAGTTGCCACTTTCCTGGTCCTGGACATCTGGGGGAGCGTGGGGGTTGAGATGTCCTGGTGTCAGAAATTCAAGTGGGAGGGGAGCTTTGGTTTGGTTCAGAGACATTAAACTAGTTCAGTTTTGAGGTTTGTTATGAGAAAAGCCCTGGTGGTCTGCCTGGTGTCCGCTCCTGTCTGATTCCTGTCACAGGAAGTGGCTGAGGTGACACAGTCTCCAGGCCTGGCTTCTCTGTGGTCACTGGGAGAGTGGCCCTGTTCATAGCTGCTCTGGCCCCGGGGGCTTCCCGGGGCTTCACATGACAGTTCCCATCTGGAGGGGGAGGTGGCAGAACTCAAGGCTGGGGACCCAGCATGATTTAGCTGGTGTGCCAGCAGCGCCGTCCTCAGGATGAGGCTGGGCCGGGGCCCGACGGGCCGCCTCCTCATCCCGACTCAGAGTCCCGAGCACGTGCAACAGGCCGTCCTGGAGCTCACTTGTTAATCCAGGAAACCCCAGTTCAGTCTCAGCTGGCTCCTGGTCCTCATGGTAACCGGGTAAGCCGATTCTAAAATGCACATCTAAGTGACTGAGCTAAGGGGAAGCAGCTGACACAGAAGTGACAGAGGAAGCCAGGGACAGCACACTAGGACTGCTCTCGGGGCTGCAACAAGCAAGACTGTGGAATTGGTTCAGGGAGACACAAAAAATGGGCCAGAGACTTTTTAGTAATCCTTTTTTCTTCAAATACTCATTTTGTTTTTCATGTGGATAAACTTCTGTAAGCACCATGGACCAAAGTGGCTAACGCTGCCACAGTCACTGCCCTCCAAGCCCCTGGGAATACAAAACAAAATAAACATCACTTTCAGGGAGAAATCTGACTGACTGGTATGTCTTCAGAGATGTCCTAAGGTATCTGGTCTCTCCCTGTTTCTCCAGCCACGTCCTCTGTAGACTGTAAGTCCCAGGCTAGCTCAATTTTGGGTAGCTCTCACCGCCACATAAATGTGAGCCTGTACTGACACCCTAACCTTCAGCCATCCCCACCCACAAGAGATTTTAAAGGACCCTCATCTTGACCTTGAGCCTTAGACTGAACCTGACACCCAAAGTAAATCTTGCATTTAACCTGACCCTTACTCACACCTGCCCCAACCTTGGATTTGACCTTGACCATAAGCATTTAACCTGACCCTTACTCATCACCTGCCCTAACCTTGGATTTGACCTTAACCATGATGTATACACTCATTATCACCTAATTCTTTGTCAGACCCTTACCCACCTATACTTGACCTTGATCTTGGCTTTGATCCTGACCCTTACCCTCTGACCCTCACCTCAGCCTTGACACTGACCCATCGATACTGATCCATGTGATGATCTTCATGACCTTCATTCTGATGCTCACCAGAACATGACCTTCACACTCACCCTCTCACATTGACGTATCTTTTGACAGTGATTCTTATCACACTGAGGATGACCCAGAACACTATCAGGAATGAGACGCCACTTGCAGTTTGATTCTGACCCTCAGCCTCACTCTGCCTCTAGACTGAATTTTCACCTTGATCTTAAACCTGACCTTGAAATTCATTGAAGGTGAAATTGAAATGAGTCTACCTCAAACCTGACCCTGAACACAGGCCTGATCTTGACACTGACCTTGATACAGATCTCAATTTCACCATGGCCCTGAGCATAACCTGAGACTTGACCCAGACACATCAACTTGACATTGAACCTGACCCTGACCCACTCTCTCCCTGTTATTCTTGAATAACATTGCATTGGCCACTGCCTCTTCCCCACCCCGAGACTGACCCACAGGCAGATCCTGACTCTCAATTGGCTGTCACTGTTTGCACCACCCATCTCAGCCTTGAAGTTTATCTTGAACCTGACCTGGGCATTGGATTTCACACTGACATTGACCTTAATCATTGTGCTAACCTTCATCCTCAGCCTGATCATAGCCCTAATCTTGACCCATCCTCATACTTAACCTTGAACCTGACCTTGACCTCAAGACTGTGTGGGCAGGTAGAATAGTATCCTCCCAAAGATGTCCTTGTCCTAACCTATGAGTGTGTTTCATGTGACCAAAGAGACTTTGTAGATGTGCTTAAGGGGAGTACTGACCTCGAGAAGGGAAGAGATCCTGGATTATGCGGGTTGGCCTAGTGAGAGAGAGCAGCAGTGGAAACCAGGCTCCACCTTGACTTTGAACTGAGCTTGACCACAAACATGCTCATCCTGACCTGGAACCTAACACTGTCCTCACATTAATCCTAACTATGCATGTGACACTAACCCTATTCCTGAACATCAACCTCATCCTCACCTTGGCCCTGAACCCTACCCAGAGCTGGACATTCAGCATGAATCCAACTCTTAATCTTCTCTCATCGTAGTGATGACCATTATCCTTACTCTGACCTTCACCTTCTCGCTGATCCTCTAATGGAGTCTCAGCCTGATGCGGGACCTGACCCTGATCTCAACCATGACTCACACTGATCTTGACTCTGACCTATGGCACTGTGATGCTTAGCCTGACACGGAATTTTACTTTTTTTATGCTAGGGAAGGGGGCGTGGGAGGAGGCGCAGGTTAGGGAGTGGCTGCCGGCTACAGACCCCCGGGCCCCAGGGAGGGTCTGCGGAGGGTTGAGGAACTCTGTGTCCTTGGTTAGTGGACTCTCACCGCCCAGGTCTGGTCACAGAGGTCCTAAAACTCTTTGAGAAGGCAATCCTTATTTCCGTGCATATTTCTATACCTCCCGGAGAAGGCGAGCTTTAAGTAAGGCGCTATTTGCAGAAATCTCAAATTGAAAACACATTTCCTTTTGATGATCAACAAGCCTTCAGGCAAGAATGAAGGGCTGGGCAGAAGCCCCTTTTTTTTCCCCTTTAGGGCCAAATGTTAAAGCAGGAAAGGAGGCAAATATAGTAGGAAGGCAGAGAGCTCAACTTTTAACTGTTACAAAAATAAACATACAAATAAGAATGATAAGAGTTTTTTATTTGCACTGGGCTGGCGGAGCTGCAGCGAGAGCTTGGGAGTGGGGGAGGTGGGGGGGGCCGGGGCGGAGGGCAGGGGCGCCGGCACCCCTCCGTGCTGTGTGATCCGCTGCAGCCGCCGGGGGGGGCGGGGGGGGGGAGACCCAGCGCGGCTCCCCCCACCCCCGGCCCCTAGGCCGCGAGCGGTGGCGGAGGCGGCCGTCTGGAGGGGCTGGGCGGGAGAGAGGGGGCTGAGCTGCCCCTGCGGGTGGAACCGGGGTCGACGGCGGAGGCGCTGGGCGGGAGGGAGGGGGCTGAGGTGCCCCTGCGGGTGGAACCGGGGGCGGAGGCGGCGGCGAAGGGTCCCAGACCCAGTTCCCCCCGGACCTGCCCTGGAAAGGAAATCTCCAGTAGAGATGAGCTCACTGCAGTTACTTAATTAAAATAGTGCAAGACTTAAGTCTGTAGGTCCCACTATATACTGATTCAGCAGTGGGAGACACAACAAAGCGTTTTATCTTCTACACGGAAGCTTAAAATATATTTTTAACCCACGGACAGAGTAACAAGGTTAAGCTCGCGTCGTCTGCCTGGTGTCCCAGGGAACTTCCGCGAGGGATTACACCGGGAAAGTACGGTTTCACCACCAGCAAGGCAGGAATACCTACAACCCCTTGTTTTGGAGAAAAGATTAAATGCTTTCCTGGTGGGGGAATCCGTCTAAACCTGACTTGGTGGCAGTGTCGTGTATTTATAAAACAAGTCCTATTTAGGACAACTGAAGAAAAGCTGGAAAAAAGAACAACAAGCAAACTTGAACACTGAAGCAACCTCCAGCATCTCTGTTTTGATATATTTTTATAAGGGAAATAAGTATTCAGTTTATCAGGAATGTATATAACTAAAACCAAGAAAAAGAAATAACTGCATTTAAAAAGACCGAGTTCTGAAGTTATATATCGGTGCTTAGAATGGGGCTAAGAAAGTGCTGAAATGTAGCAAAAGAAAGGACATAATGTAGACCGTCACCCACTGTAAATGTTTGCAAATGGATATTTTTTAATAAACAGGATTATCACAGGTGATCTATAGGAATATAAAAGCCCTTGCAGGCTTTGCATTTGTATATGGGAAGAAGTATGACAATCCTAGACAATAGACCCAAAGCCTCTACATTTGATGTATTTTATTTTAAAAATAGGCCTAGTTTTTTTAGCTTCATCTGCAGTTCTATGTGAAGATTGATAAGTCAGTTTTTACTTGTTTTATTAATAAAATGTAATTTCAATATCTTGAGTTAATGTTTTTATGATTTAACTGGGTAAACTATCTTTGTAACATAAGTTACTTATAAAAATTAAAAACATTCGAATATATATATATATGAATGATAAGCATATCAGTATATAAAAATTGTCCATACCTTATTTTTATGAAAATAATTGCTGGCATTTTATGTTATATAAATCATATGGGATAAACTAAACACTGCTTGGAAATTTTAAAAATGCAGTTAATCTTGAAAAGTTGAAAAATACATTATATGCTCTGATCTATTTTAAGTACAATCTTTAAACATTATACCACTGGTTTCATTCTCAAAATGCATGTTTATTTTTGTGCACTTTTCCCAGCTCTTTCAGCACATATCCAGGGAGATGGTGAAGGGAGAATTAAAATCTATCCATAAATATTTCCTCTGATTGCTTCATCTGCAGATGATCTGGTCATGGATTAATACTTTTCCATGTTTTTCCACTTTTTGAGTGTGCATTTTGGAAGAATTATAATCATTTTATTAACGGTTCTATTTTTGCTTAAAGAAAGCATTGACAGACTTTTTTTCACCATATGCAGGTAGACTTACCTTTATCAGGTGTTTATCAATAGGGTTGAGATAATTTACATACCATAAATTTACCCATTTAACATGTATAATTCAATGGTTTTTAGCATATTCATAAAGTTGTACAAGATAAGACTGCATTTTAAAACCCAATTAGTTAAGAAGTAAGTTTGTTAACATACTCTTTTAACAAACAGACAAAATAACTCAGCCCACCTTGGGAGCAAAGCAGGCAGTCTTGATTGATATGCTCCCAGACCAGGAAGCTATCCTGGAAGGGAATCAGAGCAGGAAATTTCTTGTAAATAACCCAGAAGACTGATAAGAAACTTAGTGTCTCTTCAAAGATAAACATTTTGGGACCACCTAGCAGGTGTGCATCCCTAGCCCTTTGCCTCTCAACTGCCTATAAATACCCAGACAACACACCACCCTGGACTCTCTTGCCTCCTATTGGCCTGAGCCAGGAACTCTGTCCTCTCACTTTATCTATAAATAAAAGCCTCTGCCTTGCTCTCCTACCTTGAGTGTTTGCAAAATTCATTCATCGACTCTGCGAACAAGAAACCCGGCATCAATCAGGTTTCTTCTAAGAAGAAATCTCAAGGTTTTTTTTTGAGCCCTTTTAGAGATGTTTAATGCATAAAGAAGCAAAGACACATAATATATAATTGTGTTTTCACTAAACCCATTGCATGTCATATTCACTGGTACACATTTTTTCACTTAAAATATTTGAGAGATTCTTTTTTACTGAAATATACTGGTATACAATATTATATTGGTTTCAGGTGTACAATATGATGATTTGACAATTACACATATCATGAAATGCTCACCATGATAAGTGTATTACCGTGTCACCACACAAAGGGTACAATGTTATCAGTTACAGTCCCTGTGCTGTACTCCCATCTCTGTGACTAATTTTATGATTTCACCTATTTCACCCATCCCTCCAGCCCCTTCCCCTATGGCAGCCACCAGTCAGTTTTCAATGTTTCTGAGTCTATTCCTGATTTGAGAGATTATATACCAGCAGGTAAGGACCTTCCTCACTCGTTTTTACATCTACATAGCTTTCCACTCTACAGATGTTTCACACCTTAACAATGTGTCTCTAATGATAGACATTTTCTTTTCAATCTTTTGTTTCTAAGATGTTGCAATAATATTGCTGGGTCAAATTTGCAGCTGTAATTTTGATAGGTATTGCCACATGTCAGCACACTTTGGTAGCTACCTAATGGATTCCTTGACATTTTAAAGTTTTGGTAAGTAGAGAACCATTCTTGGCCATTCCCGCCGCCCATGCACGCAAGCTGTTTCTTTTAAGTGAGCAAATTCCACTTTTATTTTCAAAAATTTTGTCTTGAAATCTATTTCTTTCAGTGCTTGCTCCCTTCTTTAATTTGTTTTTTTTCATTTCCTGAAGGAAAAGACTCCAATTTTACATGTTGTGCCTCTCTTTTGCCTAGCTCCTATATTTTTTCTCCTCAGATTCCTTCTAACCTCTTTCTTTAGGTTAATGTCATTTTGCTCATTTTTTTTTCATTCCCATTCTCTATGTCCCTTAAGCTGTGTTTCAATCAGGGTCCATTCTTAATATGACCACCCTAAATTTTGCCTTCATTACTATAGAGTTTTTTCCTTCCATTTACTTACTGAGTTTTTCTAGTGCACAATTTCACAAGACCTCTCTTCCCCAAGGTTTTGCATCTCTGCTCTTATTTCTTGCTTAAAAAGGCAGGTGCTTTCTTACATCATTTGATTCTCTGTCAGTAATGCCACGCCTTTCATGTGCTCTGTGCTGATCCTTCGGTGAGTATTCATCACTTAAAATTTTCTTTTTTTCTTACATTATTTTCATGCAGATCTTTTGTCCGTTCCTTTCGATTACCAATCATCAAAGCAGATGGCTTTTCCTAGAGTTATTTCCACAATATTTGTGTTAAGACATGTTCAGAGGTATATTACAAGATGTCAGAGTTTTTGTGTGAATTTATCACATTCAAATGCAGAATGAATGTCAGTGGGGAGCTCTCATGGCAAAAATCTGTGTTGTTCTCCACAGCCAGAACCAAAATTCTCTCTGAAAATATGGTTTATCTGTGTAATTACACACTTAGTTTCAACTCTTCTGAGTCTTTACACCAGTGGAAAACCAATTTAAACCAAACTTTAGAGCAATTGGTGCACCTCCAATAAATCTCTGACTGCATCATCTCTTCCAATATTATTTAGTTTCATAGATACTAGACATGATGTTTGGGTTTGTTGTATTTGTGGCATTTGGATTATTTCCAAGAAGAGATGATCGTGTGTGTGCATGTGTGCATGCACAAACTTTGGGCCACCATCTTCAATATCAAAATAGACTTTTTCTTTCAACCAAGGGTTTCTTTTAAAATGGGATAATTACCAGGATTTGGAATGACTCATTAGCAGTGGGGAGAGATGGAAGGCGAGCAAGGGAGACAGATAAATGCATATACTTCTGTGGTCCATGTTATTTTTCCCAGCCCAGGAACACTATTATTTTTTTAAGTGATTATTTTTTCTAGCTGATCACAAATACTTGGGAAGGTAGCCTCAAGTAACTGGGATGGGTAGGAAACGGTGCTTAAAATGGAGTATCACTTCTGGAAAGCAACGTGTAAACTTAATAGGCTTAGTGGTGCACAAATCTCAGTATTTGAATACAATCTTTATGGGTTGAAAGGCTGGGTGTTTTGAAGGAGGACTACCCTGTCATGCAGGCACCACTGAGTAGAATAAGCAGTTTATAGGAACTCTATTTCCCTTCTAGACCTCAGGCCCGCAAGTAATTCATTTTTTTAATTGACTTTATTGGGGTAAAATATATTTGCAATAAAAATCCGATTATAAGTATATATTTCATGAGTTTTGACAATTATAAACCCCCTGCAACTCCAACTTTGACTGAAATATAGAATCTTGCTATAACCCAAGAAAGTCCCTCATTACCACCTCAGACAATGATGCCATTCCCTCCCTCAGGAAACCACAGATCTGATTTTTCTCACTATGGTTTACTTTAGACTGTTCTAGAAGCACTCAGAGTAGAATCATTCTCTTCTGTGTCTGTTTTCTTTTGCTCAACATAATGTCTATGAGATTCTCACATGTTATTGAATGAACAATTCCTTTTTATTGCTATATAGCATACCAATGTATGACTAAACCACAAATTGTTTATCTGTTCAACAGTTAATGGGCATTTGCTTTGTTCCCAGTTTGGGCTATTCTGAAGAAAGAGGTTATGAACATTCTTAAGCATTCTTTTTGTGGGCATTTGTTTTGATTTCTCTTGAATAAATACCCAGAAATGGAATCGCTGGGTCATACAGCAAGTGTATGTATAACTTTATTTAAAAAATGCCAAGCTCTATTCCAAAATAATTGCTGCCTCTTACAGTCTCACACAGCAGTGTATGAGAGTTCTAACTGCTTCATTTTGCCAACAGTGGTGCTTTCAATATTTTTACATTTTGCCATTCTAGTCTGTATACTTTAAAAAGCATACAGTGTGACTGTGATGTTCTCTTTGCCGGGTCCCAGAAGAAGGATCCCATGCTGTGATCAACTATGCGGGGCTGAGCCTCTCTCTGCTGTGCCTCCTCCTGGAGGCCCTCACCTCCCTGCTGTGCAAAGCCATCCAGAATACCAGCATCTCCCTGCACCTGCATCTCTCCCTCTGCTTCTTCCTGGCCCACCTGCTCTTCCTCACAGCCACTGACCGGACTGAGACCAAGGTACTGCCTCTGTCTCCATGCTGCATTGGGTGCCTTAATACAGTGGGTCCTGGTGGAGTTCGGTGGAGTGAGTAGCCACTTTCACACTGAGCACACAACCTGCAGACCCACCCGCTCTGACAACTCCTTCATGCATATCAGAGTTCTCCCGATGATAAGGTATAGGAGAAGCCCAGGGCACATACTCCACTCTGCCATCCCTCCTGGTGAACCCTTACTCCTCCCCCAGGTGCTGTGCGCCATCATCGCGGGGGCCTTACACTATCTCTAGCTGGCCTCCTTCACCTGGATGCTGCTGGCGGGTCTGCACCTCTTCCTCAGTGCACGCAACCTGATGGTGGTCAACTACTCCAGTATGAGCAGCTTCATGAAGTGGCCTATGTTCCCTGTGGGCTATGGGGTCCCGGCTGTGATCGTGGCCATTTCTGCAGCATCCAGGCTGCACCTTTATGGAACACCCACCTGGTAAACACAAATTCCAGGAGAACACATTTTCAAAATCAGGCGGCAGCCTGCCTTGGCCCATGGGCTGCGGTTTACAGATCCTTGTCTTCGTAGCATTCTCCTTTGATTCTTCCTGGTGGATGCATCTGACTGTCCCCGTGGTCCTCACACTTCTCACCTCACTCACAATTCCCCTCACTGAGGACCAAATCCAATGCTGCCTTGGGCCTTCAGATCAGGTGACCTTCAGATTCTGATTGTTTCCTAAGCCTCAGCTGCCTGGCTTGTGATTAAATTATGTGATGCACATGAGCCCTAGGTACTGTGTCAGGCTTAATGGTCTTTTTTTTACTCATCTTCTGTGAACCAAAATTTTTCACGTTTTCTACCTGTACTTAACCTTCATAGCTCAGCTGAAACACAATTCACTGCTTTCAGGGAACCCTTCCCAACTAGCTGAATCTTCAACATCCCAGATGAGGTTTTGGGTCCTGCTGCATGTTCTCAAACCTCCTCATGATTTGGTTATAAATCTCATCATCTTGATTGTTTCTATTGTCTGTTGACCTGTCACTTGGGGGCCGGCCGGGGGTGGGGGAGAATCTGTTCCCAGCTCAGGGCAAATCATCTTTGAAACTGAAATCAGTCAAAGTGAGAGAGAAAGTGGGAGAACCCGTGTATCGCCCACAAGCAGCCATCCACTTCTGCCCTCCCTTGTCTCTCGTGACCCAGTTGCAAAAAAGGGTCCCACCCAACCTCTCCGGTCCAGATATGCCCTGCTCCCCCTTGTAATCACCTGCTGACATGGAGATGGCCTACTTCTCTCCATCGCTTGGAGACACCTATTGATATGGACATGCACTAAGGCCCAGTGAGAGATTCTGGAAATATTGTAATTTTACCCACACCTTCCCACTTAGCTAGGATCTTGCTGAGGACAGAGATGAATATATTTTAATTGCAACTGGGTCTTCATAGCCAAGAGCAGATCCTGACACAGAGGAGATATTCATTCTTTGTCCAAAAACATAAATTATTTGTCAGGGTTCTTTTTTCTTAAGAAATATACCTCTGTATGGTGACAGAAGGTAATTACACTTATTGTGGTGAGCATTTCTTAATGTATATAATTGTCAAAACCACCATGTTGTACACCCGAGACCAATATCATATTGTGTATCACCTGTAATTCAATTTCAATTTTAAGTAAATAATAAAGTTAAAAGACCATAACTAAGTTCAGGAGACCTGATGTACAGCATAGTGTCAATAGCTAAAAATTTTGTAAATTAAAATGTACTAAGAGGATAGGTCTTAGGTTATGCATCTTACAAAAAAAAAAGCCATAATAATAATAAAGGAGGCAGAAGGAAACCTTGGAGGGAGAAGGATATGTTTATTTGTCAATTCTTTACCCACAGAAGCCAATATTCTTGAATCTCTTTCTGTCTCTCTCTCCTACCCAGGATGCTGACATATAAAGGAGCAGCTCAGCTCTTCATCTTGGGATGCACGTGGTGTCTGGGCCTCCTGCAGGTGGGTGCAGCTGCCCACGTCATGGCCTACCTCTTCACCATCATCAACAGCGGGCAGGGCGCCTTCATCTTCCTGGTGTACCCGCTCCTCCACCAGCAGGTACCACTGTCTGCCTCCCACCCAGGGGTCTTTCATCCTCACCCCTCTCAGTGAGCCGACCCAGGCCATGCTTTGCCTGCAGGTCTGGGCGCAATACAGGAAATGGTTTCAAGTGGTCAGGAAAAGAGGAGCTAAGTCTATGAAGTTCACACTTTCCAGCAGGGCCACTTCTGAGGTCTCCAAATAGTGTGGTAAGGTCACACAGAGCACTTCACTAACTGCTCCACAAGAAAGCTCATGTTTCGCACCCTGGACAAGCTGGGTAGGCAACAGGTGACGCCCTAGACTGGCTCACACTTGGTTTACTCCTGGACTCACCCAAAGGCACTTCCCTGTCATGAAAGAAGGTCTTCCTCTACTTGTGCTCACTGTGTCTCTGCTCACTTTGACACTTGCACTTGACCATCCACTTATCCCTACACATGTGGAGCATCCACTTTGTGTGACATGTTGCCTGCCCTTTTTTATGAAAGTATCACTGATATACAATCTTATGTTTGTTTCAAACATGCAACACAATGGTTCGACAGTTACTCATATTATTAAATCCTCACCCCCTCTAGTGTAGTCACTGCCCATCAATGTGTAAGAAGGTACAGAATTATTCACTGTATTCCCCATGCTGCCCTACCGTCCCTGACCAGCTTATCTCATCTTGTGATTGGTGCATGCCCTTTTAGATTTTACTTGTTGAGAAGGTAGAGAACACTTTTCATAAGCAGAGAAAGAGACTGTAGTCCACTAAGGAAGCAGGAATTACTGACCTGCAGCGGTCCGCACACGCCACAGAGTCACAGCACCATCCTTTATCCCAAGTCATTCCATGCTACCCCGCTATATAATGAGCAATAAATACATGATATGAACAGTCTTAAAGAGAGTGAAATCAGCATTCAGTTGGATTTGAGACTTTCCGTCAGTTTGAAATCACTCCTAGCATTTAAATGCACAAACACTGCAACCGAGCTGGAGAATCAAGGGGGCGGGGAGAGATCCTGGCAACATGAATCTTACCAAACATTTGTATGTACTGGTTTACAAAACCCTCTCTTGTTTTTTTTTAATTGTTTTGACAATATTTTTAGTTTTCAGTGTACAAGTCTTACACTTTTCGTGTTAAAAAAAAACACAAGTTTACACGTTCCTTCTCAGGTGAATTATAAGGAACAGCTACATCAGGTAAACTTGTCTGCTGGAAAATGAACAAAAAACACTGAACTGTCATCTTTTGGACAAAGAGTATGAATGTTTTATTGGAACACAGTCACACCCATTTGTTGTATCATTTATGGCTGCTTTCATGCTACAATGTCAGAGCTAATTCATTGTGATGGAGGCTGTAAAGGCCACAAAGCCAAAAATATTTACTACCTGGCCCTTTATAGAAAAAACTTCCTGGTACATGTTCTTTCAGACCTAATTTTCAGTATGCAGGAAATCCAGGGGACAGAAGAACAATTTAAATGACATCATGAGGAAATGGTCAGGCAAATCCTGAACATGGCTATTCAGCAAGCCAATTGACTTAAGACTTTTCTAACATCAATATCATTTTTAAAAGGGACAAAAGCAACATAACAATCAAACTCAATGTCAGTCTTACTAGGACTCTGGTTCAGATATCCAGGAATATGAGACATTTTGGAGGAAGTTGGGGTCATTTGAATATGTGTCAGAAATTAAGTTATGATGAGTGTAGTAAGAGTATTGATTATGTACAGAATATTCTTTCAATTCTTTAATATTTGTTAATGGAATATTGATGAGGTGTCATGATGTCTTCCATGGACTATCAAATGCTTAGCAAGAAAATGTATACATGCATGTAAATACACTGAGAAAGATTTTTTAACGTGGCACTATGTTAACAATTGCTGACTCCAGATGAAGGGTATATGAGTTTTTGTTTTTGTTTTGTTTTTGGGGGGTACTGGGTATATTGAACATCAACCAAAAAACACATTCAAGATGTCAAGAAGGTGAAAAAAAATCAGCAGTAAGAAACATTTCAAACAACAGAATAAAAAAGTTGGGCTCTCGTCTCAGAAAGGGATCCGAATGGAAGCTAAAAAGGGTGCGATCATTTAGGTCCTGCCGACCCTTTGAACAAGGCCGTTGACAACTGGCTGCTCCCACAAGGGGCCCTGTGCCAACTTCCCGCTGCAAAGGCCCAAAGCTATATAATCAGCTGTCCTGGCTCAATCAGGTATTTAAAAGAGGTCATCAAACTGTAGTCCTCTTCCAAGTCCAGAACAGTGTCAATGACACTGCGATCATCAAAAGCCTGCCCGAGGCCACCCGGGTCAGCATCTCAGGCCTCCGGCGGGCTCTCGCCCCCCAGCAGAGCCCAGGCCTCCTCCCCGAAGGGCGAATCTCCGCAGCAACCACACACATGGTTCGACTCATTTTCAGATTCTAGTTTCCCCGCCAATTCTTCAATAGTGCGGATGCTTGTACGGTGGGTCCTGTCTAGCTGATCCTCCGTGACATCTTGGCTGGAACCGCCGACGGGTACGTTTGAGTTAACCCTCACCTCCCCCTCCGCGCCCTCCTGAGCCCTTTTAGGCGCCCCGTGGCCACGGCCCCGCCCCCGGTCCCGCCCTCCGGACCCCCGCGCGCTTGCTCTCCAAGCCGGCACCGCCCTCCGGCTCTCCGCCGGCTCGCACTCCCCGCGGGCCACCCATTCGAACCGCCGCGCGCTCGCTCTCCCCTCCGACCCGCCCACCGGCCCCGGCCTCCAGCTCGCCGCGCGGTCGCGCTCCCCTCCGGCCCCGCCTCCCCGGCCCGACGCGCTCGCTCCCCCTGCCGGCCGGGGCTCCCTCGGGGCGGACAGGGCCGGGCTTTGGGCCAGCCCCCAGGAGCCGGGCCGCCCGTCGGCTCCTGGCTGCGGGCAGCTCCTTGGGCCCCTGCGCGGCTGCCCAGAGAGGCCCGGAGCCGGCGGGCCTGCCCGCGCCTACAGCACCGCCGGCCTGGAGAGCGAAGGGGCCCGGAATTCCGGCCCTCGCCTGCACCCCCGCCAGCACTGCCCGGCCCCCTCGTGCCACCTGCACCCCCGCCCCACAGACCCTCGCACCCCTTCAGGACCCCCGCCGCCGTCCCCCATCACGCACCGTCCTAGTCCCGGCTCACACCTTCCCCCTCGCACACCCACTGCCCCGCCCCCAAGCCCGCTCTCAACCACTGCCTCCCGCACCCCTTTCTCTAGGCCCTGCCGGCACCCCTGCCCCCTACCCTAGGCCCCCGGCATATGAGTTTTTATTGTATCATTCTTACAAATGCTATGTTTACAAATGGCAAACGGTGTCAGATAAATAAATATATTAACTATTAATTAATTAAAGATACATGCTCTCATAAATTCCTAGACGTCCAGATAAAATGCCCTTTTCTCTGCACAAAACTAATTTTGGGAATAAATCTTTTCTAAAACTATGAATTTGCATGGCTAGATGATGGATTTAAAATAAAAAAATAAGACAAAATTATTAGAATAATAGAAGAAAATCGAGAGGATCTCTATTTCCACCTAGGAAATAGAAAATGGAAAAAAATTGCTCCCAATGTAACAATAAGAAAAAACAGTATAAACAATAAAAACATTTATTTTCTTGAACCCAGGAGAGAGAGGCAGTTCAACCAAGTAGCCTAAAATCTAAGGAAAGACAGGCTTGTCCCAGGAGAAAACATCAGGAGCACTAGCTGACCTACGGCAGACCACAGAAGGACGTATTCCGGTGCCACAGAAATGCTTGAAAAGATTCTCCTACAGCCCTTAAAGAATCGCTAAGGGCCAAGTGTGGGCTATAGTGAGAATACAGAACCCTGTTCTTAAGGAGCCCTAAGAATGTGGAGAGACCTTTTCTTAAATGCAGCCAGAGAGGGCAGGTGTACTGCTGAAGGTGGAGCAATGAGAAGTACCCTTAGCCAAACAGCCCCAAAATAAGCACTAGGTAACAAAACCAAAGATCAAAGGGCATTCTTAAATGCCGCCAATGAAGAATGATACATTATGCAGAGGGAAACCATATAAATTTCCTAGCCAAACCCCTGGTGCATTCCCCCACTGTCCCATTGTCTCTTCCATTCCAATCCCCCTAGTCCAGTAATTTCCACCAAGCCCAGAATCCCCCTGCCTCCGTGTGCCAGAGCATTGACAGCACTCCGATTCCATCCACACGCCCACCTCCTGCTTCCCTCCCTGGCTTCACACACAAATCTGCCTGACTCTGCCTGTTTTTTTCCAAGCTCGCCCACGCCATCATTCCAGCAGCTGTTGTCAGCCCTTCCCTTGCACCTGAGCCCTATCAGGTATTCAGCCCCCTCTAGCCCTCCTCTGTTGCCCCCAAGCACTCCACCCCATATCAAAGTCACTCTAATTCCTCCCCAAATCCTCACCCTTCCCGTTCATCCAGGACCTTCACGCTTCACTGCCTTCCTTTACAACCACGCAGGGCAGGTGCTCCTAGTACTCGCCTTCACCACCCTGTTTATACTCAATGGCTCCAGCCACCTAGCAACCACAGGACTTCTGTCGACCCAGATTGCGGGGTCTGTAATCCCCAGAGTGTCCTGGGTCCTCCTGACCCAGCCAGCTCTCCTCACTTTCCATATGGCCTCCAGACTTCCCCGGTATTCCACTCCTGCCCCTCCCATTCCCCAACTGCTGCACCACTTCAGACCTATGCAGCCCACCATTCTGAATCCCCTCAAGCCCTCTGGGCTCACCTGCCACTCCATGTCTCCCTGTATCTTCTGTCTCTCCTAGTCTCTCCCATCAATCCTCTCCCCACTCTGTGACTGTGCTAAACTCCAGTGCGGTCTCTCTCCACCTACCTGCTGCTCCCACCTTCTCCCCAGCTCCTCCACAGCACCTAGTGCCTCCCCCAGACCTGCAATACAGTCTATTCTCCAGCACAACCCAGTTCCTATCAGGCCCCATCACCATCCCCAGTCTTCCCATCGCTGTTCACAAAATTTTCCAGCCAGTTCTTCTCAGGCCCCTGTCCCTCCCTGAGTCTTTCAAACACCCAACCCAGAATGCCCCACAGGAAGACTGACTGATCTAACTCAGCCCTAAACAGCCCCCAATGGTCCCCTCCATTCACTCCATTTCTCCCCTGCTGATGCTTCTCCTCCCATTTCTCTTTTAGGCCATTGCTCCAATCCCAAGGAATTTCAACTCTCACTCTTTTTTTAAGTGTATTTTTTATTGAAGTATGGTTGATATGCAATCATATTGGTTTCAAGTATACAACACAGTGATTCAACAGTTACACACGATTAAATCCTTACCCCAACTAGTGCAGTTACCATCTGTCAAAAAAGATGTTGTATTCTCCATGCTGCACTTCCATCCCTATGACCATTTTATGTTATGGTTGAGATTTTGGGCCTTTTTATTCCCTTCACCTATTTCACCCACCTACCCCAAACCCTCCCCCATGGTAACCATCAGTCACTTCTCAGTGTCTATGAATCTCTGCTCTTTTGTTCATTCTGTTTTTAGATTCTTCATATAAGGGAAATCATATGGTACTTGCCTTTCTATGCCTGGCTTCTTTCACTAAGCATAATATCCTCTGGGTCTATTGTAAGAATGAGAATAAGTTAGCATAAGAGTAGCCATCTTAAGGGCCTAGAAGCAGTTTTCTGAGGTTGTGACTTAAAAGAAAAAAAAAACTGGAACTGGGTAAGGCCTTGGAAAACAAGTTATTCATGAACACCGGGATGGGGGCAGCTGTGGCCTTCCGTCAGCTAACCTCGGTCAGTTAATCCTACTTACCAAGCTTATCGTGCAGAACCTCCCTAACAATTGAGGAGTGGTCTTGTCTTGCAAAGATAATGTGCAGCTGTGGAAAATTACTAAGAGTTAAGTGTTTTGAAAATGCTATATAAACCGTTGGTTTTGAGTGCTCGGGGTCCTTGTTGAGACCCGCTGCGTCGGGCTAACTTGGACCCCAGCTAGCTGGTTCCTGAATAAATTCCTCTTGCTTGTTGCATCAAGAGACGCCTTTCGTGAGTGATTTGGGGTGGCGTCCTCCTCTGGGAGAATCCAACATTTGGGGGCTCGTCCGGGATATGCGCTCACCCCGCTTCACTCCCGAAGTCGCTCTTGGAGGAAGAGGTAAGATTAGTGGCGCCTTGGGTTGTCTGTATTCTGTTTTCTGTTTTTCAGTGAGACCGGTCAGAATTCTGAAAGGGTACCCGTTGTCTGGCAGCTGTCTCGATCCCGTAAAAGGGTCGAGACTGCGGTCGGTAGACGTACTAGGAGCACCACAGGCTGCAACCCTGGGGGACGCCTCGGGGAGGTTGGAGGGCCAGGGACGCCTGGTAGCCTCCCGTCTGTTTTTCTGGCAAAGTGAACCTGATGAGATAGGATTGATTTTTGGGCGCCGAGAGTATCAACCCTCTGATTCCTTTCGGTTTCTGTTTGAGACTCTGAGGAGAACTGAACGCGGCCGCTGTGTGTCTAATTTGTGTGTGTCTTTGTTTTTTGTGTCTTTTACGTGTCTAATTATTGTTATACTGACAATGGGACAGGCAGTGACGACCCCCTTAGCCTGACGTTAACCACCCGCCCTTTTCAGAAGAACCGCAGAAACTAACTGGTCTGGTAGAGTCCCTGATGTTTTCCCACCAGCCCACCTGGGATGACTGTCAGCAGCTTTTGCAGGTGCTCTTCACCACGGAAGAGAGAGAGAGGATTCTCCTGGAAGCACGAAGGAATGTGCCTGGAACCGATGGGCGACCTTCGCAACTCCCTCATGACATAGAGAGGGGGTTCCCGTTGACTAGACCCAACTGGGACTTTAATTCTCCAGAAGGTAGGGAGCGACTAACCATCTATCGTCAGGCTCTGGTGGCAGGTCTCCGTGGGGCCGCAAGACGCCCCACCAATTTGGCCAAGGTAAGAGAGGTCAGCCAGGGAGCCACTGAAGCACCCGCAGTATTCTTAGAGCGCCTGATAGAAGCCTTCAGGCGGTATACTCCCTTTGATCCCACTTCTGAGGGGCATAGTGCTTCAGTGGCCCTTGCTTTTATCGGACAGTCGGCACCCGACATTAGAAAAAAAACTACAGAGATTGGAAGGCTTACAGGATTTGTCGCTGAGGAAGAGAAGGAGTAAATAAAGGGAAAGTAAAAAAGAAAAGAGGGATAGGAAGTATGAGAGAAATTTAACAAAGATCTTGGCCGCAGTAGTAGAAAGTAAGGGACGCCCGCCCTCTAGTGGTAGAACTAGTAAGGCAGGGTCCCTGGGCAACCGACCTCCTTTGGATAAAGATCAGTGTGCATACTGCAAGGAGAAGGGGCATTGGGTGAAAGAATGCCCTAAGAAACCACCGCGGGGACCTCCGAAGAAGGTGTTGTCTCTGCTAGAAGATGAGGATTAGGGAAGACGGGGCTCGGAGCCCCTCCCCGAGCCTAGAGTAACTCTGAAGGTGGAGGGGCAACCCGTTGAGTTTCTGGTAGATACCGGGGCTCAACATTCAGTACTGACCCAAGCTAGAGGCCCCTTTCTAGCAAAAAGTCTTGGGTGTTCGGGGCCACGGGTCAGACAATATGCATGGACTACCCAAAGAACAGTGGACTTAGGAGTGGGACAAGTAAACCACTCATTCCTTGTTATACCGGAATGCCCTACACCCTTGTTAGGAAGAGACATCTTGACCAAAGTCGGGGCCCAAATATCCTTTCAGGCTGAAGATACCCGAGTGACTGATAAAGAGAAGAAACCTTTGGGCCTAAGTATTCTGTCCATAAGATTAGAAGACGAGTACTGCCTTTTTAAGGAACCAGAACCCTCCCGAGTTAATCAAAGGTGGCTCAACCAGTTTTCAGGGGCCTGGGCGGAGACGGCAGGTATGGGGCTTGCTGTAAATCAGCCCCCGGTGGTCATAGAATTGAAAGCCTCAGCCTCACCAGTATCCAATGAGTAAAGAAGCCAGAGATGGAATTAGGCCCCATATCCAGAGGCTCATAGAGCAGGGGATATTAGTAAAATGTTAAAGAAAGCGGGAACAGGAGATTATCGACCAGTGCAAGATTTAAGAGAAGTTAATAAGAGAACACAGGACATTCATCCCACTGTGCCGAATCCTTATAACCTGCTAAGCTCTCTGGCCCCAGAAAACACTTGGTATACAGTCTTAGATTTAAAAGACGCCTTCTTTTGTTTGCGCCTGCACCAGAGTAGCCAACCGCTGTTTGCTTTTGAGTGGAAGGACCTCTCCACAGGAACTACTGGACAATTGACCTGGACTCGCTTGCCACAAGGATTCAAGAATTCACCTATGTTGATGACTTGCTGATAGCCGCCCCTACACAAGAAGTCTGCCAAGAGGCCACTGAAGCCCTTTTGACTGAACTTGCTAAGCTGGGGTATAGAGTATCTGCCAAAAAGGCACAGATCTGCCAACAACAAGTGACTTATTTAGGGTATTCCCTGAGAGAAGGGAAAAGGTGGCTTACTGAAGCCCGGAAGCAGACTGTGACGCAGATCCCGGTCCCTACTACTCCGCGCCAAGTCCGCGAATTTCTGGGAACAGCAGGGTTCTGTAGATTATGGATACCCGGATATGCCACCTTAGCCGCCCCCCCTGTACCCCCTAACCAAAGGGGCAGCCCCGTTTGCTTGGGGACCTGAACAGCAACAGGCCTTTGATAAGATCAAGAAGGCCCTCCTGTCGGCACCCGCTCTGGCCTTGCCAGACGTGACTAAGCCGTTCGTCCTTTTTGTGGATGAACGGAGTGGAGTGGCTCGGGGTGTGTTGACCCAGCAATGGGGACCTTGGAAGAGACCTGTCGCCTATTTGTTAGAGTGTAATTTGGCAGCCACCCGAGAGATGGATGTCGAATGCCAGAATGACTCACTACCAAACCTTACTCCTGAATCGTGATCGTGTAGAGTTTGCCCCCCCTGCCATTCTAAACCCGGCCACTCTGCTCCCCGATTCGGGGAAGGAAGTGCTTCATACCTGCCAGGAAATCCTGGCTGAGGAGACAGGCGCCCGCCAGGACTTGCAAGATCAGCCCTTAGGAGGACCGGGACTCCTGACTTGGTATACGGACGGGAGCAGTTACATCATGGATGGTAAGAGAATGGCTGGAGCTGCAGTAGTAGATGATGACCGGATTATATGGGCCAGTGGACTCCCAACGGGCACCTCTGCACAGCGAGCAGAACTCATCGCCCTGACTCAGGCCCTAAGGATGGCAAAAGGTAAGAGACTTAACGACTACACTGACAGCAGATACGCCTTTGCCACTGCTCATATACACGGGGCTATTTATAGACAGAGAGGGCTGTTAACTTCTGCCGGGAAAGATGTTAAAAACAAACAAGAGATTTTAGATTTGCTAGAAGCCATCCATAGGCCTAAGGAAGTAGCAATAATACATTGCCCTGGACATCAGAAAGATGACTCTCCAATAGCTCGAGGAAACCGGAGGGCAGACCAAGCCGCAAAGCAAGCGGCTCAGGGAATGAACATTTTGCCCCTCCAAGTGTATCCGGAAGCCACCCACATTAAGAGCTTCCAGTATACACCTGAAGATCTCGTTTGTATAAACAAATTAGGGTTCTGAAGAAGGGAAAGTTGTCCTGCCCCAGAGAGAGGCAGAGGAATACTTAAGGCAATTACATCAATTGACACATCTGGAGCAAAAAATCTAAAAACCTTGGTTCGAGACTCCCCTTATCATGTTATTGGATTAGGAAAATTGGCTGACGAGGTTGTAAAAAATTGTGTACCCTGTCAATTAGTAAACGTGAGCAAAAATCAAGCAATATCTGGAAAAAGACTTCGAGGAGATCGCCCAGGAGCTTATTGGGAAGTTGACTTCACTGAAATTAAGCCTGCTAAGTATGGATATAAGTACCTTCTAGTTTTCAGGATGGACAGAGGCGTTCCCCACAAAAACTGAGACAGCCCAGACGGTGTCTAAAAAGATCCTTGAAGAGATATTCCCAGATTTGGGATCCCAAAGGTAATCGGCTCTGACAACGGCCCTGCCTTTGTTGCCCAGGTAAGTCAGGGATTGGCCAAGATCCTGGGGATGGATTGGAAATTGCATTGTGCATACAGGCCCCAGAGCTCAGGACAGGTAGAAAGGATGAACAGAACTCTAAAAGAGACCTTGACTAAATTGTCCATAGAGATTGGCTTATGTGATTGGTTGGTCCTCCTTCCCTTTGCCCTGTTTAGAGTCAGGAACACTCCCGGCTGCTTTGGACTAACGCCTTTTGAAATAATGTTTGGGGCCCCGGCCCCGCTTCAGTCAGCACATCTTCATACATTCCCTGAGTGTGCAACTAATAAGTTTTTGCTTGAAAAGTTACGAGCCTTGGAGGACTGTGTGCAGCTTTAAGAGAAGAATGCTGCTTTTATGCAGACCACTCCGGAATAAGAGATTCAATGTCAAAGCTTAGGGAAAGGCTAGACCAGAGAAAG
Source organism: Manis pentadactyla (assembly GCF_030020395.1). Classification (NCBI taxonomy): domain Eukaryota; kingdom Metazoa; phylum Chordata; class Mammalia; order Pholidota; family Manidae; genus Manis; species Manis pentadactyla. The sequence continues at coordinate 148,123,468 of NC_080023.1, forward strand.
AGAGAGCGAGAGGCTGGCCAGGGTCTATTTGAGTCCTGGTTCACTAAGTCCCCATGGCTCACAACTCTGATATCCACTTTAGCTGGACTCTTGCTCATTCTTGTTCTGCTTCTTACTTTTGGTCCCTGCGTTTTGAACCGGCTAATATCTTTTGTTAGAGAGAGAGTAAGTGCTGTTCAAGTACTAATGCTGAGACAACAGTATCACTCGCTCACACATCAAGAAGAAACAAACATTCCATGATTGGAATGCCCCAAAAAGAGAAGTGGGGAAATGTAAGAATGAGAATAAGTTAGCATAAGAGTAGCCATCTTAAGGGCCTAGAAGCAGTTTTCTGAGGTTGTGACTTAAAAGAAAAAAAAAAACTGGAACTGGGTAAGGCCTTGGAAAACAAGTTAATCATGAACACCGGGATGGGGGCAGCTGTGGCCTTCGGTCAGCTAACCTTGGTCAGTTAATCCTACTTACCAAGCTTATCGTGCAGAACCTCTCTAACAATTGAGGAGTGGTCTTGTCTTGCAAAGATAATGTGCAGCTGTGGAAAATTACTAAGAGTTAAGTGTTTTGAAAATGCTATATAAACCGTTGGTTTTGAGTGCTCGGGGTCCTTGTTGAGACCCGCTGCATCGGGCTAACTTGGACCCCAGCTAGCTGGTTCCTGAATAAATTCCTCTTGCTTGTTGCATCAAGAGACGCCTTTCGTGAGTGATTTGGGGCGGCGTCCTCCTCTGGGAGAATCCAACACTATCTATGTTGTCACAGATGGCAGGATTTATTTCTTTTTTATGGCTGAATAATATTCCATTGTGTATATGTACATATCTATCCATTCTTCTATTGATGGTCAACTCTCACTTTTCTTATTAAGGCATCATTGATATACACTCTTATGAAGGTTTCACAGGAAAACAATGTGGTTACTACATTCACCCATATTATCAAGTCCTCCCCCATATCCCACTGCAGTCACTGTCCATCAGTGCAGCAAGATGCCACAGAGTCACTACTTGTCTTATCTGTGCTACACTGTCTTCCCCATCTCACTCTTGAATACCCTATTGCTAAGACCCAAAGTGCCCAATTTTCTACGATCTGAAGACTCCAAGTATGCAGCTTCGGCTGCTTGTAGTTCTCTGGTTCCTGCCTTTTAGATTTCCAGTTCTGCAACACATGAGCTCCGTAACTTCTGGTTCCATGACACTTGGGATCCTCAACTTCCAGCTTTAAAGTGCTTCTCATTACATACTTCCCAGATCCAGATTCTATGTCTCCACCAGGGATTAAATCCTGAATGAGTCCATTTCCTCAACCATATAATGACCATCAGATCCAGGAAAGGGGGCAACAAATGCAGGGAGCTGCTTGCAACTGAGCCCCAAAGTGCACATCTGAAAGGAGAGACCTCTTCAACCTTGTACCTCATCACCACCCCCCACCCGCTCTCTGATGGGCATGGTCTTGTACCGGATCTCTAGCATGAGAAATGGAACCTCACTTCATAAACTTGTCTCATGCCAGTTTCTAACTCAAGGACATAATTCTGGGAGGGAGGAAAGAACTGGGAAACCTCCAGGCCCTGATCAGCCTGATCTGGTTAACTCACTTGTCATTGGGTTTCATACTAGAGCTTAATCTTTATTTTCTCCTTTACCATTTGTCAGTAAAATTACAATTATTTCCAGAATCTCTTGCCCGGTTTTACTGCATCTGCATATCAATAGGTGTCTCCAAGAGGTGAAGATTAGCAATCTGCATATCAACAGGGAATTACAAGGGCATGGGAGGGTTTATCTCAAATGGAGAGGCTGGGTGGAGCTCTCTTCTCTCTTCTGCTGCAGCTGGGTCTGAGGAGAAGAGGGGACCATGGCTTGTAAGAAATAAATGGTTTCTTACACTTCATTTGTAAGACCCAACGGCCTTATTCCGGTCTGCGCTTCCCCCCCAGTGAGGAGACGAAGGCCACGGCAGATCGATGCAACAAGCAAGAGGTTTATTGTTATTCCAGCTAGCTGGGGTCCAAGTGTCTGCCCGACACAGCGGGTTTCAACAAGGACCTCGAGCACTCAAAACCAAGGGTTTATATAGCATTTTCAAAACACTTAACTCTTAGTAATTTTCCACAGCTGCACATTATCTTTGCAAGACATACATCCTGGGGTTAAGCGAGAGCAAGGTAAGACCACTCCTCAATTGTTAGGGAGGTTCTGCACGATAAGCTTGGTATGTAGGATTAACTGACCAAGGTTAGCTGACTGAAGGCCACAGCTGCCCCCATCCCGGTGTTCATGATTAACTTGTTTTCCAAGGCCTTACCCAGTTCCAGTTTTTTTTCTTTTAAGTCACAACTTCAGAAAACTGCTTCTAGGCCCTTAAGATGGCTACTCTTATGCTAACTTATTCTCATTCCTACATTCCCCTCTTCTTCTTGTAACTATTTCAATCATGAAATTAGAGGTCATCTGTTTGGTAGTGCAATAGGGGAAAGGCACAATATGAACGGCGCAGTCTTAGCTTTTGAAGGTTGTGTTTGTCCAGCTGACGTGGTTATCTTGGAATAGTTTTTGAGAACGGTGTGTGGGTCAGCTAAACAGCGTTGGTGTCTCTGGAAGCGCACCTGGTCACTTTAGGGGTCTTCTGGTGATTTTTAAGCTGGAGAGGATTCTCAGTAGGTTGGGCTCTCCACGTGAGATGGTCGTCAGCTGTCTCGGCTGAGATAACGGGTTTCACATGAGATGCGTGGATCCAGGTGGCAATCTTACTAACTTTGACTGCTGTTGGGGTGGTCAGTAACACTAAGTAGGGTCTTTTCTACCGTGGCTCAAGGGTCTGCGCTCGGTGTCGCTTTACAAACACAAAGTCTTTAACTTGGAACAGGTGGGCTGCTTCTGAAGTGCCGGGCTCATAGACTGCTTTTAGTTGGGTCTACACTTCTCTTTGGACTGCCTGAAGAGCTTTTAACTTATTATATAAATCGCGGTTGTCAGTTTGGGTAACGGGGAAGGGGTTTTTGAATATTAAAGATAATTTCTTTCTTTGATTTCTCTCTGGGACACTGGCGCCCTGGTTCGGGTGCACGTCAAAAGATTGCATGCTCAGCCTCTAAGGTGGGCTGAGATATTGTCTATTTGCTAAAGAATCTTGCTTTTTACTATGCCGTCTACAGCTGGGTCTGTATGCTAAGTCAATTGCTCAGCTTGCAAGATTACTTAGTCAGATCTGAAGGAGGAAAGACAGCACACAGGCCCGGGCCCTCCAGTATGCTAAAGCGAATCCCATACACGATTACAAATGACTAGCATAACAAAACATGTGCTACTCCTCTCTATCTGGGGAACATTAACTGATCTCACTGAAGAATGATTCCAGAGTTCTATGTTCAACATAGTTCCAGTAGGGGGGAGTTCCAGCATGTAGTTACATTGCTCTGATTGCAAATATCCCGCCCCGCCTCTTCCAGAGGCTCTCACTTTATTCTGTCTAAGCCTATGGTCCCTGTCTCATTCTCTCTTCTACAGGTAGAGACTCTAGCTGCTGCTAGGGAAAAGGGGCGATGACCGCTCTGGCTGCTTCGTGCTGAGAAGGGGGCGCGGTAAAGGGTGCAGCTAGGTCTCTATCACTGGTCAGTTGAGAGGGCCTCAGAAGGCTGGCGCTTCTATTCTGGGTTTCGTTTCTATTACTATTTGCAGTTTTGTGGCTTCTAGGCAAGATAAAACAAATTGTGTTATTAGGTTATGTACCAACATCTGGAGTTGGATTTTCTATTCTGGAAGAAGGCTGCGTTATTGAAACAATACTTTAAAATCACTTTCATTTTTATTAGAAGTAACCAGGTTAAGAAAATAATTAACAGCTGGCTTGATTATTTGCACAAGTGCAGCAAGAAGAGCAATTGATTACACAGGCTCTTTTAAATATGCTTTGCTGGAACTTTTTGCAAGGAACCTCAGATTGAACTTTTAAAGGCCTCTTGAGGCTAGACAGCCAAGCCAAACCTGCCATCAGGCTTTGCCTGCAGTACCTGTAGATTTGGATGAATTCCTCTCTTCTCGAGGTCTCTGCACCTGCCAGGAAGCGACTTTCTTTACTCACCTGGTAAGGCTGCTGGGAACTCTGCAAGCAAGGTACCAGGCTAGTTCTTCCAAGGGGCTTTGTTGGCCCTATAAAGTCAATCTTAGTTCTTTAAAGTTGTTCACATCTGAGTCCATGCACATGTCTCTCAGGTATGACATTCCAGCCAAAGCCCTGGCAGTATAACCAGTGTTCTTAGTCTTCTCACAAGGAAAGCAGATTCTTACTAAACTCGTGCAAATAAACATACTGCCATGGAATACGAAAACAGTCACCAAAAGTTTTTAAACTCTGTAGGGATCAGGTAGAGAGAAGGATGTCTCAATTCTGCTTATAAAGACAGCCATCTACTAAACTGTTGTCAGCTTAAGAGAACAAGCTCAAAACACTATCAGCAACATTCGAAACAAAAAGACACAAAACCATTTTCTTTAGTTTATGTAATCTTATGCAACTAATACCTGTTCTGCTGAAATCCAGTTCTTTACCAGTCCAGGAACAACAAAACAGTGACTATAAATGACAAAAAACTTACAAATGACAATGGTCAAAGATCTGACGAGAGCTCACTGTAAGACAGTTGACATAAGGAAATTCTGATATTTCTGTAATACAAAACATTCAGTAACAAAGTTTAGCATTATTCTCTTTGACAGTGCTTTCCTGGTAAATATATATATATATATATATCAGATAAATAAGCCAAATTAGTCAAATACTTTCTCTAATGAGAAAAAATTCTTCTGACATGTTCTAGGGGCCCTCTGGAAAATATCAGAGTTAACTAGAGGTAAAAGCACTTTTTTGCATTTAATTCTTTTAGAACTGTCTATCATTACACATTTATTGTCTATATACCCAGCACAGTAAACGAGATATCTTAAAAAGGTGGGGCAGCAGGGGAGACTGCTGCTGTCAGTTTTTAAAGACAATATATACAAAGTCAAAATAATCTATGTTACCAAGCATTCTTGAGAGAATGGTAGCAGATGGTAGATTTTTCTGCTTTCATCTTCAGGAGGGGAAAAAAGCTACAATAAGAATTCACATTTAGCTGAAAGAACTGTCCAAACTCAAGGCAGATTATAATATCACCAGGCATACAAAAGACCTGTTAGAGATACATACAAAGAATGAATATGGCTATAGTCAAATTCAACTTAAAAGTTTAAGCAGAATCTCAAATTTAAATGTCTCTTTCTTTTACACAGATATTCAGATTTGACCAGAAATATGCTTTGAGATGAAAGAGATCAGGCATCTTACTTCTTCATTTAGGGATTGAGAAATGATGACCTTTGGCTTTCTAACCAGCTATTTCATTCATGGCATCAATAGTGGGTTGTGGTGACATGGAAATGTATGCTGGATATTTGGATGGTTTAAAGATTATATACAATTAATAGCTTACAAACAGTGAAAATAATAAGAACATAACTCAGCATAAGTGTCCAAGACCAGATACAAAAAAGCAGAGAAAGTGCTTAAGTCTACAGGTCTTCCCTGAAAGCTTCAAGAATGTTTTACTCTTTAATAGTAGATAGAGCTTTTAATAGAATTTGCATAGCAACTTATAAGATCATTTGCATTAAAAAATATGGAGAGTCCTCCATGTTTTTTAAAACATACAAACATATCTACAGCATATAAATTAAACAAGAAGACCTGGTGGTTCTCAAAAAAATCTATTACAACCTTCTTCAAAAGTGGTCACCCGTTTGCCCATCTAAACTTTTACAGTGAAACCTGTTTTTCTGGGAGAAACATAATCTTGTCCAGATTCTACACAATTTAATTTTTAAGAATAAATTTTGGTTTGTTAACTTAAATAATTCAATTTCTCATGCCATGCAATCGTTTTCAATAACAAAATATTTCAAAGGCAAATAAAGGTTACACAGTTGTTAATATTAAAAAGACTAAAAGCTAAAGTTTGTTAAGATTTCATTTTTTAAAAAAATATTCTGGCAACTCACTGAGACTTTAAGCATGAGAAACTGCTTTGATAAAACAATTAGAGAACTCTTTGCAATCTTTCAACATTGAGCAGACTAACAGTTAAAGAAAACTGTTTTTTGTTTTGTTTTTTTTAACTGGAAACAAAATTCTAATTTTGCTGTGCACTTGATATCAAGACTCACTTGCTTTAATTTCACATAGCATGACTATATCTGTAAGAATATAGTAATTTATTCTTCATTTGCCCCATGGTCTCAAGCACATAAACGGGTGAGAATTATGCCTGGGCTTGCCGGGGTTTATCCCGCCTTATCTCTAAACATCTTGACCTTCCTCCAAAGCAACAGGCTGAGCGGATCCGCTACAACAAAAGGCACCACGCTGCTGCACCACACTGCTCTCTCTTTGTCTCTGTTCTCCGTCCCTCTCTAACATAAACAGCTGCACTTTAGAACAAAGCCACTTTCTTTTATCAAAAAACACATTCTTTAGCATGCAGATGAGTTTCCATTCTTTATACCTTCTCTTATTAAAACATACATCTTTTAGCATAGAGAAATGTTTTCCTTATTTAAGTAGTTTTCATTAGAACTTAAAATCATTTGATACTTTAATTTTCAGTGAACACTGAAAAACAGGCCACCGTAAACTGTTACACTAGCATTCTTCATCTATGAACATATATTATCATTTTTGGAAATGTGCTTTACAACACAATTTCTCATTAGGCACAAAATATGTCTATATAACTTAGCAAACTTTAAAAATTTTGGTTACCACAAAAATTCTCAAGCTGTTTGCATACATATACACTGTTATACATTAATACAGTATTATTATTAAGATGTTTATTTGCTACACTTGTTTACTTATTTTTAGCAACTATGCCAGATTACTTAGAAAACTTTTACTAAACATTAGACAAAGTCAAGCTTTCCTTCAAGCATTTTCTTGAAATGTTTAACTGGTAACATCAACTTAAATGACTTTAAGTAAACTTTGGCAGCTGATAACTACAATGACATGCCCGCCTCAGGCAAACCCAAATTAGCATTAATGCTTAACATTTTCCATCAGATTTTCTGGAAGTTTTAGAATGCCTAATTTTCACAAGCGCTTGTCTTTAAATCAATTTCATTAATACCATCCGGAGGTAGAAAGATATTTTCATTTACACACTTAGACACACAAACTTACAGACTGAGACATAATGATAAGGTTCCCTCCGGCAGCCAGCCAACATTAAAGGATGGCCACTTGAGGTGAAGAAAACACGAAATTTTCTCTTCCTGATGTCCGTGCTCAAATTGTGAGCTCTCTCCCTAACGTCTGAGAAAAATGGTCTGTCATGAGAGACAAGGGGGTCGTCTGCGTCTGTCCCATTGTCAGTATAACAATAATTAGACACGTAAAAGACACAAAAAACAAAGACACACACAAATTAGACACACAGCGGCCGCGTTTAGTTCTCCTCAGAGTCTCAAACAGAAACCGAAAGGAATCAGAGGGTTGATACTCTCGGCGCCCAAAAACCAACCCTATCTCATCAGGTTCACTTTGCCGGAAAAACAGACGGGAGGCTACCAGGCGTCCCTGGCCTCCCAACCTCCCCGAGGCGTCCCCCAGGGTTGCAGCCTGCGGTTCTCCTAGTATGTCTACCGACCGCAGTCGCGACCCCTTACGGGACCGGGACGGCTGCCAGACAACGGGTACCCTTTCAGAATTCTGACCGGTCTCACTGAAAAACAGAAAACAGAATACAGACAACCCAAGGCGCCACTAATCTTACCTCTTCCTCCAAGAGCGACTTCGGGAGTGAAGCGGGGTGAGCGCAGATCCCGGACGAGCCCCCAAATGTAAGACCCAACGGCCTTATTCCGGTCTGCGCTTCCCCCCCAGTGAGGAGACGAAGGCCACGGCAGATCGATGCAACAAGCAAGAGGTTTATTGTTATTCCAGCTAGCTGGGGTCCAAGTGTCTGCCCGACACAGCGGGTTTCAACAAGGACCTCGAGCACTCAAAACCAAGGGTTTATATAGCATTTTCAAAACACTTAACTCTTAGTAATTTTCCACAGCTGCACATTATCTTTGCAAGACATACATCCTGGGGTTAAGCGAGAGCAAGGTAAGACCACTCCTCAATTGTTAGGGAGGTTCTGCACGATAAGCTTGGTATGTAGGATTAACTGACCAAGGTTAGCTGACTGAAGGCCACAGCTGCCCCCATCCCGGTGTTCATGATTAACTTGTTTTCCAAGGCCTTACCCAGTTCCAGTTTTTTTTCTTTTAAGTCACAACTTCAGAAAACTGCTTCTAGGCCCTTAAGATGGCTACTCTTATGCTAACTTATTCTCATTCCTACACATTTCTCCCTTTGACTGCGGTTTCAAAGATATTTGCCCTGGGATTTTCGCCCCGGAGTTACCCATTCAAAAATCACCCATGGAGAAATTAATAATGTTACTCCCATTATAAACAAGGACAGAAGATTTGATGGATTTTAAAAGTGAAGATACGGGGCAAATGCTGGGATCTGTCTCCCAAACTAAAACCATGTAGGGGTGCTGCCATTAGCTGACCCTAGAGTCCTCTGGCATCGGCCCCCCCTGCAGCCAGGCTTGTATTCCACCTTCGCTGGGTCTGCACGGGAGTTGTGTGTCCCCCAGGCCACAGTATCTACTACATTTCCTCTTTCTCCTAGTTTTCCACCTTGCAGATTATTGTGGGCTGATTATTTTTGCCCCCCACCAATTCATACACTGAAGCCCTAAATGTGATGACCACACCTCCCCCCTACCCCACCCCCAGATGGTATTTGGTGAGGACACCTTCAGAAGATAATCAGATAAGGGTGGGGCCCTTGAGATGAGATTAATGTCTTAAGAGGAGACACAAGAGAGTTTGCTTTTTCTCTCCACACTCCAAAGGAGAGAAAAGGCCATGTGAGCACAGAGTGAGAAGCTGTCCATCTGCAAGATGGGAAGACAGCTCTCACCAGAAACCAAACCCTGTCACACCTTGACCTTGGCCTCCCCAGCCTCTAGAACTGTGAGAAAACCAGTTTCTCTTCTTTAAGCCACCCAAACTATGGTATTTTATTATGGCAGCCTGAGCTAATACACCAATCCTCAAAATTTCTGGACATGTGGATCATGTCTACCTGGTTCATTTTAGTTTCTTTCAGTTTAGCACCATGCCTTTCAAAAGAGTAAGCACCCATTAAATATTTGAAGGGTGAATGAATAAATTGGGGTAGGATGAAGAAGTCCCCTGAATGTCCTAGGACAGAGATCAGCAGACTACAGCCCATGTGCTGGGGTGATGAGTCTGGTCCCCTCAGTTCCTGTCCCCACCACAACAATGAACTGAAGGGCAGAGACACAGTCATGAAGCAGAATGAAAGCTTCATTTGAATATACTCGAAGGGAAGAATGGGCTAGAGTCAAGGCAGATAAAGGCAGGTTTACTTGCCTATCTGCAGTAGGAAAGAGAGAGTGAAGACTTATGCTTACAGCCTGGAAAACAGGATAGAACAGCACAGTGACAAAGACCCACGAGGAGAGACAGAGACAAAGTGATAAGTTGAGCAGTAAAAAGTCTCTTGAAAATACACAGGCCAAGAGAAGGGAGTGCAGGCAACCTCAGAGAGGAGGAGGGACACCCAAAGGCTGGGATTCTGTGTTTACAGCTTTCAGGAGTGGGTGATGGATCGGGGTAGGACTGCCAGGAAGTCTAATCTCAGGATTCTCTCTGATGAGAAACAGATCACAGTCTGCAGCCAGACCTCCAGGTGACTCTGTCGGAGAGCCTTTTGTTCCTCTCCGAGGCAGTGGCTACTCCCAAGCACTGGGAACACGTCACTTAAGACTGCTTGCCTTTAGATAAGTCATTGGCGGAATCTAACTTCCCAATTCTCTTTCAAAAGTGGAACCTTAGCCTTAAGAGAAGTCTCTCCTTTTCTTATTATGCTAATCTCAGCATTTTTTAGGAAAATTAATCATATGCTTGTCCCTTGTCTCTGCACTATCTCACCTGCATTAGCTGGAGCAGGTCTTCAGGTCAGCCCAGATGCGGTGCATGTGGACTGAACTGACATGGCAAAGGGCATGAGTCTGTCTACCCTCTGGCTTAATCTGATTAATCCCTGAGTTCTCTTTTCATCTGCTCATGTCTATCTGCTCACCTAATACAGGGTACACATCTGGCTTGCCACCCTTTTTTGTGCAGCCCAGAACCTAAGAATAGTTTTCATTTTTAAATGGGTGGGACAAAAAAAGGTATGATATTTTGTGCCATGTCATCATTACATGAAACTCAAATTCAATGTCTATAAATAAAGTTTCATTAAAACACAGTCATGATCATTCATTTATGTGTGTCCGTAAGAGTTTTCATGCTACAGTGGCAGAATTGAGTTGTTGTTACAGATATCTGGCTGTGATGGTTAATTTTATGTAAACTTGACTGGGTCACAGGATGTCCAGATAGCTGATTAAACATGATTTCTGGGTGTATCTGTGAGGGTGTTTCCAGAAGAGGTTACCATTTGAATTGGTGGACTTCTTAAAGCAGAGGACCTTCCCCAGTGTGGCTGGGCACAATTCAATCCACTGAGGGCCTGAATAGAATTCAAAAGTGGAGGAAGGTTGAATTCACAGCCTCACTGAGCTGGGACATCGATCTCCTGCCCTTGGTGCTCCTGGTTCTCAGGTCTTCAGACCCAGACTGAAATCTATACCATTAGTCCTCTGGCTCTCAGGCCCTCAAATTATAGCCCTGGTTTTCTTTAGTTTCCAGCTTATGAATAGCAAGCTGTGGGACTTCTCAGCCTCCATTATCAGGTGAGTCAATATCTCATGGTAAATCTTTTCGTGAGTCTGTGTGTGTGTGTGTGTTTATCTTTGGGTAAAATTGCAATATTTCCAGAATCTCTCACCCAGCCTTAGTGCATCTCCATATTAATAGGTGTTTCCAAGGGGTGGAGAGAAGCAGTCCGTCTCTATATCAATAGGTGATTACAGGATGGGGGGAGCAAGGGTATAACTGGACCAGAGAAGTTTGCTGGGGTCCCCTTTTTTGCAGGCAGGTAGTGAGAGACACAGGCAAGCAGAAGTGGGTGACTGCTTGTAAGCTTTGAATGGGTTTCTCCCACTTTATTTCTCCATTGGACTGATTTTGGTTTCAAAGGTAATTTGCCCCTGGCCGGGAGAAATATGCCCCCCGCCCACTGGCTCCGAGAGTTACAGTGTCTTATTTGTTCTATTTCTCTGGATGAACTAATACCCTGGCCCATAAAACCTAAAATATACATACTATGATATGAGTTTTCAAACTACCTGCATCTCGATCATGTCTGTGAAATGGCATATATTTCAATTGCCTTGCTAAAGAGATTTGGTTTGGAGGAAGCTTGCAGTCTCTGAGTCAATTCTAACTGCAAAAATCACTACTTTCCTCTGAAAGTTCCATGAAGCCAGTACCTAATTCTCTCTTGATCTCTGCCTTGGACATGGTGAGTAGTCAATTTTTAACGAGTAGACAGTTGAGACCACAGAAAACAGAACAAAGAAATTAAGAAATCCAGATTATGATGTGACTCTTCCCATTCTTTTGAATGTTGTTGGTATGAAAATCCCCTAAGGCTGGTTTTCTGCTCATAGACTTTCAGCATCTAAAAGAGTCCTTGTAAGAAGGAGAAGCTTCAGAAAGGGACTTAACGCAATGTGACTGAGAAACTGGGCCACAGTTGCCCCTTTATATGTTGAGAGCTCTCTGAACACACTGTAGAGCACAGAAAAATTCAAGATTTTGCAGGAATTGCATGTCAAGCATGTCCACCATGACTTCTTTCACATTGCTGACATGATGAATTTCTTGAAACACACAAAACAAATCCTTTGTTATCTTCTCTTAATGGCTAAAAGAATAATAGCTCAGATTTTCCATAGGATGAGAGGATACAGTTCAAATGATCTTTTTAATTACCCAGGAAGGATAATATTTCAGAAATGACATATATATCATTTGAATGATAAGAATATAGATAAGAAATTATAAGAATATAGAAAGATGACTTAAAGTCTCTTCTAAAAAAATTTATAAGCCATTTAAGAAGTCTTTAATAACAAATTTTCCTCCCAGACTGATTTGTCAGGGTAGGACTGAAAGGATATATCAGATTGCATTTTGCTAGATGCTGGTGTTTCTCAGAAGCCCCATGCCCCAGAGGATATAACAATTATAAAAATCTATGCACCCAATATAGCAGCACCTAAATATATAAGACAAGTACTAACAGAACTAAAGGAGGAAACGGACTGCAACTTACTCATATTAAAGGACTTTAACATGCCACTTACACCAATAGATCAATGAGACAGAAAATAAATAACAAAATAGAAGCACTGAACAACACTTCAGATCACATGGACTTAGCAGATATCTGCAGAACATTCCAACCCAAGAGCAGCAAGATACACGTTTTTCTCAAGTGCACATGGAACATTTTCCAGAATAGACCACATACTAGCCCACAGAAAGACCCTCAATAAATTCAAAAGGATTGAAATTGTATCAAGCAACTTCCCAGACCACAAAGTATGAAACTAGAACTAAATTACACAAAGAAAACAAAAAGACCCACAAACACATGAAGGTTAAACAACATGTTTCTAAATAATCATTGGATCAATGAACAAATCAAAGTAGAAATCAAGCAATACATGGAGACAAACAAAAACAAAAATACAACGGTTCAAAATTTGCGGGACACCCCAAAAGTGGTTCTAAGAGGGAAGTATATAGCAATACTATATATAATATATAGGCCTACCTCTAGAAACAAGAACAATCCCAAATAAACAGTCTAAACTCACAATTAAACTAGAAAAAAAGAACAAGTGAAACCAAAAGTTAATAGAAAGAGGAACATAATAAAGATCAGAGCAGGAATAAATAAAATAGAGAATAAAACAATAGAAAAAACAATGATACCACAAGCTGGTTCTTTCAGAAGATAAACAAAATAGATAACCCCCTAGCCAGACTTATCAAGAAAAAAAAGAGAGAATACACAAACAAAATCAGAAACTAAAAAGGAATAGTCAAAACTGACACCACAGAACTACAATGCATTATTAGAAAATTCTATGAAAAATTATATGCGAGTAAATTGGGCATCCCAGAAAAAATGGACAAATTCCTAGAAAAGTACAACCTTCCAAGATTGACCCTGGAAGAAACAAAATCTGAACAGGACAATTACCAGTAATGAAATTGAATTGGTACTCAAAAAACTCCTAACAAACAATATTCCAGGACCAGGTGGCTTCACAGCTGAATTGTACCAAGCATTTAAAGAAGAGCTAATACCCATCCTTCTTATTAAAGTATTCTTCCAAAAAGAAGAAGAGGAAGGAATGTTTCCAAACTCATTTTGTGAGGCCAATGTCTACCAAAAAGCCAAAGACACTACAAGAAATAAAATTTTAGATGAATATCCCTCATGAACATAGACACAAAAATCCTCAGCAAAAGATTAGTAAACTGAAATAAAAAATAAATCCAAAGCATCATCCATCATCCATCATGACCAAGTGGGATTTATTGCAGGGATGCAAGGATGGTACAATATTCATAAAATCAATCAATGTTATATAACACATAAACAAAAAGAAGGATAAAAACCACATGATCATCTAAATAGATGCTGAAAAAGCATTTGACAAAACTGAACATTCATTCATAATAAAAATTATCCACTAAATGGGTACAGAGGGTACATACCTCAACACAGTAAAAGCCATATATGACAAAGCCATAGCCAACATCATACTAATAGCAAAAAGCTGAAAGCTTTTCCTCTAAGGTGAGGAATAAGATAAGGATGCCCACTCTCACTACTTTTAATCAACAGAGTACTAGAGATCCTAGCCACAGCTATCAGACAAGATAAAGAGATAAAAAGCATCCAGATTGGTAAGAAAGAAGTTAAACTATCACTATTTGCAGGTGACATAATGTTATATATAGAAAACCCTAAAGACTCTACAAAAAATATTAGAACTAATAACTGGATTCAGCAATATCACAGGATACAAAATTAATACACAGAAATCTGTTACATTCCTATATACTAACAACAGACTAGCAGAAAGAGAAATCAGGAAGACAATTTCATTTACAATTGCATCAAAAAGAATAAAATACCTAGGAATAAACTTAACTAAAGAGGTAAAAGACCTGTACTCTGAAAACTATAAGAGACTCATGAGGGAAATTAGGCACCAATAAATAGAAATCTATCCCATGCTCATGCATAAGAAGAATTAATATTGTCAGAATGGCCATCCTGCCCACAGCAATTTACATATTCAATGCAATCCCTATCAAAATAGGGATTGAACTTTTTTCAATGAACTAGAACAAATAATCCTGGAATTCATATGGAACCACAAAAGATCCCAAATAGCCAAAGCAGTCCTGAGAAAGCAGAACAAAGCTGGGGGTGTTAAGCTCCCTGACTTCAAGCTCTACTACAAAGTCATGGTAATCAAAACAGGATGGTACTGGCACAAGAAAAGACCCATAGATCAATGGAACAGAACCGAGAGCCCAGGGACAAACCCACACACCTATGGTCAATTCATATGTGATAAAGGAGCCATGAATATACAATGGGTAAGATAGTTTCTTCAATAACTGGTGCTGGGAAAAGTGGCGAGCTACATGCAAGAGAATGTATTACTGTCTAACTCCATACACAAAAGTAAAGTCAAAATGGATTAAAGACCTTAACGTAAGACGGAATCATGTGAAACCATATATGAAGATGTTATGAAACCATAAAACTCTTAGAAGAAAACACAGGCAAAAATCTCTTGAATATAAATAAAAGCAATTTGTTTCTGGACACATCTCCTCGGGCAAGGGAAACAAAGTAAAAAATGAGCAAGCAGCACTATATGAAACTGAAAATCTCTGTACAGCAGGACAACATCAACGAACAAAAGGCAACCTAGAGTATGGAAGAATGTATTTGTAAATGATTTATCTGATAAGGGGTTAATATAAAACATATATAAGGAACTCACATGACTCAACACCCCAAAAGAAAATAACCCAATTAAAAAACGGGTGGGGGACCTGAATAGACATTTCTTCAAGGAAGAAATACAGATGGCCAAAAGGCACAAGAAAAGATGCTCCACACTGCTAATCATCAAGGAAATGCAAATCAAAACCACAACGAGATATCACTTCACACCAGTTACAATGGCCACCACCCAAAAGACAGAACTAACAAGTTATTTGAGGATGTAGAGAGAAAAGGGAACCCTCCGACTCTGTTGGTGGGAATATAAATTGGGGCAGACACTGTGGGAAGCAGTATGGAGTTTCCTCAAAAAACTAAGACTAGAAATACCATATGACTATGATCCAGTGATTTCATTTCTAGAAATTTACCCAAAGAAAACAAAATTCCTGATTTGAAAAGACATATGTATGCACCCAAAGATGTACTGCACGCAAAGCAATGAATGCCTTACTCTTTATAATAGCCAAGATATGGAAGCAACCAAAGTGTCCATCAGTAGATAAGTGGATACAGAAGATGTGGGTACACATAACACAGTGGAATCTTATTCAGCCACAAAAAAGAAATCCTGCCATTTACAACATGGATGGACCCAGAGTGTATTATGCTAAGTGAAACAAGGCAGGCAAAGAAAAAGAAAAATCATATGATTTCACTTATTTGTAGAATCTAAAAACAAACCAAAACAGAATGAACGAAAT
This sequence comes from Manis pentadactyla, assembly GCF_030020395.1. Classification (NCBI taxonomy): domain Eukaryota; kingdom Metazoa; phylum Chordata; class Mammalia; order Pholidota; family Manidae; genus Manis; species Manis pentadactyla. The sequence goes on from NC_080023.1 coordinate 148,139,295, forward strand.
AACAGTAGACTCATAGACAAGGAGAAGTGGCAGGTGGTTAGCATGGGGGAGGGGTTGGGGTGACCGTGGCTGTGGGAAATGTGAGAGTGATAAAAAGACATAAAGGTTCTCCGTCATAATATGAGTTGGGCACAGGGTGGTAGCACAGCAGGGGGAACACAGCCCAGGATTCCGTGACATCTTCCTGTGCTGACAGACAGTAACTGCAGTAGTTGTGGTGAGGATTTAATCATGTGTGTAACGGTTGAACCACTGTGTTGTATGCTTGGAACCAATATGATTGTATATCAACTATACTTCAATACAAAATAAAAATAAAAAAGTAAAAGGAGCGGGGATATAGAGCCATATTAACATGCATATGTAAAATGAAAACAAAACTCATTTTCCTACATTTTCTAATCCCTAAATTACAGAAAATAAGAGCAATTAAATGTACAAAAAAATGATCTGTTTCAAAATTGTATCCTGATCCCTCTGCTTCAGGGTTTGTGAAATGTTGCTTTAGGCATGGAGCCATAAAAGAGGGCAGGTGGGAAATTAAGGAAAGGTCAGCAATGTGATCTATTGTTAATCACCTAGGATGGAAAGGAAGGAGTACTGAATTCTTTTTTCCCCTATCCTTTCCATCCCCAATATGAGTTATTTATTCCAAGGTCCATAAGAAACTCAGTGTAATTTCTGGTGTTTGAGATGGGTAACTTCACATGCTTATCTCCATTCAAGAAGTTTATAAATATTGCTCTTCTGGAAATTATTCAGAACTGAACAGAAGAGAAAATATTTTGTTTTTCTAGAACAAGAGCGCAAAAGCCATGGAAGACATGCCACAAAGAGAGACACTTCTGCATCTTTAAGCACCCGAGACACCAAACATTTTGGAGACAGTAGAAAATAAACTGACGTAAAGTGATGGATTTGCCTGACCCTTTGCCCATAGTTAGTAGAAATAGTTGATCACACTACTTGAATTAATGAATTTTAGAAGACTGCATTGGCTCTCTGATGCCATTATTCTATTTCTCTCACAGAAAGTACATGTTTCTCTTCCTCACTGTGTGTATAATCTCTGCAGGGGGAGTGGGATGGTGAATATGTGTGATGCAAATATGTTTAATATGAGGCAGATTTTCATGGCTGTACAATAGGTGTGGTAGACAGAATAATGATCCCCCAACAATGTCCACATCCTAATCTCTGGAAACTGAATATATTACTTACAAGGAAAAAATGGATTTTGCAAATATAATTAAGTGAAGGATTTTGAGATGGGAAAATTATCCTACATTACCTAAGTGAGCCAATGTAATAACTAGGGTCTTGGTAAGGGAAAGAAGGAGGCAGGTGAATCAAGATGGGGAAGGAGACATAATAACAGAAGCTGAGAAGGAAGGGAGGGAGGGAGGGAGGGGAGGGAGGGAGACATACACAGGCTCCTGATCGTAAGGAAATACCTGGGTGTTAATATGTAGATATGATGCTTAATAATAAAGCAATACCTGGGGCAGAGAATTATCTTGAAATTCCCAAAAGAAAGAGGCATCATAAACTAATCATAGCTTATTCTAATATTTTACACCCAGCATAGTCAGGCAGTTCATTCATTCCTCCAATCATTTGAGCTCTTAGTGAGTGTTAGACACTGGAGACAGACTGGTGAGCATGACAGTTCCTGCCCTTTCCGGCTCTGAAGTTTGTTCCTTCATTAATTTAATCAATGAAGCAGTATTTATGTATTGAGTATTTCCATGTGCCTGGCACTGTGTGATGTGTTGGGGATACAATAGGGGAGAAAAACAGTGTGCTGCCTGCTGGAGCTGCAATCTAGAGAAAAGACAGACATTAATCAAATAGTGAAAACCAAGAGTAAAATTACTCCGATGAGTGCTCTGCGGGAAAGATACGGGAGCTCTCAGAGTGAAGAACCAGAGCGTCTGACCCAATACGAGAAGGCTTCCTGGAGGAGCTGATGTATGAGCTGACATCTGAAGGACTGTATAGTTCTGAGTCAGGACAAAAGAATGTTTCAAGGAAAGGGAATACATGCAAAGTTTTTGTTCCAAAGACGCACAGTGAAAATTAAAATGGAAAGAAATCTGATGTGGCTGGAGTAACAGTGAGTATGTGGTAGGTAAAGCTGGAGGTAAGCAGGAGAAAACCAAAGCAAATTCTCACTGATTTATGGATTTTGATTTGACCCCACATTGTAATGGGCTTAACAAAAGAATGACATGATTTTAAATGTGCCTTGAAAACACCCCTCTGGCTTCTGTGTAAAGGGTGCATTGGGAGGTGACAAGAGTAGAAAGGGGCAATTTTTCTACTTAAAATCTTAAGATATTGCAGTTGTCCAGGCAAGTGAGGATGGTGGCTTGGCTAAAGAAGAAGGGATGGAGATGGAGCTTGCTATACCTACTGCTCTTAACAATAGGACTGTATCATGGATAGGCTGGGGTGGGAAATAAGCTAGTGGTTGAGAGTCTTTCAGGTTCCAAAAGTGTGCCACAGGATAGACATAGAGCCATTCAGACAGAGAAAGATGCTATTGGAAAGAATTGGATTAGGGTAAAGATTTTACACATCTTACACTGGAGGACTGAGTTGAAGGTGTCTTTGAAATACCAAAGATGATGGATAAGTACCTGAAGAGACTCCCCCAGCTCTTAGAGGAGAGGACAGAGCTAGAGGAACATATGTGGCCATCATTTGCATTTAGATGGTGACTGAATCTAAGGAATGGATGCTACTATCTAGGAGAAAAGAACTTAAAGAGAATTGAAGTTGTTCTATAACTGGTCCATTGGTTAGAGCTATAAAGAAGGCAAAGGGAAAAGCGAGAGAGAATGCAGGAAACCCATGGCGGGGGATAAAAGTAGACTCTAGAAGGGATAAGGATCGTGCTTCCTGAGAAGGGAGTGATGAGGCTTCTGGGAGGACTCTTAGGGACACACAGATCTGTAGGTCTGAGAGATCTGTTTTGGGTGGAAGGGGCATTTAGAGAAGCCGTGTGTGCCTGGGGTGACGGGGTGAGTTCAAGGCAAGGAAATGGAGACAGAGAGAAAAGTCAGCTCTTGGCTGGTCACTGGAAGGGGGTCAATAGTACATGTTTTTAAGGTAGAAGAGAACCAAAGATAGTTCCATGATTATGGGAAAAATACTGCTGAGATGGTGAGGATGGAAGGAATGAGGGAGGGAAAGAGACAGACAAAGAGTGTGTGAACAATAATTTAAGGATAATTAATATGGCATGAATTATGGGACCCAAAGTGCAGACGGAAGCCCTGCCCCCAGAGAGGAGACAGGAATGTGTGTCAGTGGTGCAGGCGTGCAGCGAGGACGCATGCTGACGTTTGGTCACAACGTGGATGGCTGGGAGTTCACAAAGTATCACCATGGTGCTTTGGTTTTCTCTGTGAAATAGGTGGTGAGAACCCCTGCTGAGAACGGGGAAGGAGATAGAAGCTTCAGTGAGTGGCGCAACTAGTGCTTACGGAGGTCTGCTGAACGAGGTAATGAGGTAAATGCAGGACTTCCTGGCAGCTAAGAGGCCACTTTAAATGGAAAGGAAAACTCCAGTGATGTAATGGGAGAGGTGAGAAAACACAGGTAAAGAACTTTTTAAAGTCTAAACCAGTGCAGACTCTTGGCAGTCATTGCCGTGAGTTATCCTGTGCCATTACTGCCTCCTTCCTGGGTTTGCAGTGGGTAGAGGGTGCTGAAAATACCAGGTAGTCTTGTTAAGAAGGTCTAAAATGCCACCTAACCCTTATTTCTGTGTAATTCATAAGTATGTACATCATTTTCCTCCATGTCTGCCTTTCTGAGGGGTGCTCAGTGACTCTGAGACAGAGGTGGATGTGTAGAGAAGGGATGGACGATGTGGCTCCAAGTAGGACGTGCATCACTGCCTCAGATCACTGAGTCTTGCTTAGTTGACCATGCCTGGCACATAACAGGTCCAATGAGAATGTTGATATGTGAGAGTCAGGATGAACACAGTTGGCTAAAGAGGAGCAAAGTATATTTTTCAAACAAATTTGAAACGGAGACCACGGCTGTTAATGAGTCAAGGTATGAACCAAGTGAGAGCCAGCCTAGGGCACCATCTGCTGCATACCCAGGCTGTCCAGTGTGATGGCACGAGCTGCTTAGCAGATCAGTTACTGAAGTGCTCTGGGAGCCATGCATGATCTTACCATGCTGGGTTTGGAGGCATCAGATACGGCCCTGCTGGAGAGCATGTACATCTCAGACTCAGCTTTGGTTTTCCTGAAGCTTTTGATATGTTCTGGATCAGCTCACTGAGAGGGGTGAGGATGGGAAGAGCCTTGAGTGGGAGTTGGACAGTGGTACCTGCTGGTGGAGAAGACAGTACGCCAGGAAGACGAAGGCGCCCTGCAGGCTGTTGGTGATGGTGAAGAGGTAGGCCATGACGTGGGCAGCTGCACCCACCTGCCGGAGGCCCAGACACCATGTGCATCCCAAGATGAAGAGCTGAGCTGTGGCTTTAAATGTCAGCATCCTGGGTAGGAGGAGAAACAAGGTTCGTGATGCCCCCAGAGCAGCACAGTCAAGGCTATTCTCATCTCCACTCCAAGGATGATCCTGCCTCTCCTGGTGGTGATGAGTTCTTGGACTGAATTGTAATCAGCTTTAATCTTTACTGACACTAGAATATTGTCCACAATAGAAATGGGACTCGGGTTCAGGACAGCACTTTGATTTTGAATGAGGAGGAGAGTGATACTTCATAATGTAAGTTTCAAAATTTTAATGATGCTCTGCAGAGATGCCTAATTTCATTTAATCAGTGTTATGAGGGGGTAGTGTACACCAGGCTCTGTGCCAGGTTCTGGACATTAAAAATAACAAAGGTAAGATTTGTATTCTTATTTGGAAAGGATAATGACAGGAACACAAAAGAGCATTAAATTTGCACAAGGACCCCTCAGGCCTTCTAGTCGTACAGTGTGGAGAATATAGTCAGTAATTCCGTAACATCTTCCCATGTTGACAGATAGTAACTGCACTAGAGGAGGTGAGCATTTAAGAAATAATATGGGTAACTGTTGAACATGGTGTTGTACACTTGAAACCAATATAAGATTGTGTATCGGTGATACTTCAATTTAAAAAATAAAATAAAAGATTTGATGTTGACTAGGATTTTTTCTAGAGAGAAAAAATGGAAGAGGAGTGGGAAGGTGAAATACGGGTGGGCTAGAAAGTGCAGGCTGGGTTGTAGGAGCTGTGACAGATTTCTCTGAGTGCTTCATGGGAACATAAAATGCTCTTTGCAGTTTTGTCATAGCACTGCTGACAAAAGTCCACAGAATGTTTATTAACCAATGTCAACTCTTCCTCTTGCCACAGGAGTGAGAAGGTGGGAGTAGAGATGGACAGGCATTTTGGCCCAAATGTCAGCAGCACGCCACTGAACCTGAGCTGGCTGCCAGGGAAGGGGAGCTGCATCTGTGCACTCGGTTCTACCAGACAACCTGAGGGGACATTGCAGGCTGCTGCAGCACCTGGCTTTGTTTTGGAGACCACCCATCATCACCCTCTTCCCCATTTTACCGCATGTTCTGGATGGTGGACACGTCACTGGTGAGGGTAGAGAGTTTTCTTTTCAAAATCCAGAGGGCCATCAGAAAGAAAGCTAAATTGACCTTCAGGAAACCACAGAAGGTTTACTGATTAAAATTTCAGTCTGGTTTCTGTTTCCTAGCCTGTCCAACATCAATTCCACACTTAAGTGCTTTTCATATTTCATAACAGTGTTAAGAGTTTTTAGTTTTAGGAGCAGTCTTAGAAAACCAAACAGAACCTGTGACAACCCAAGGATATTGCTGCTTCTGTCATTTGCTCTTCTAATGACCCTCAGCGAAGCATTCAGGATGCCCTGATGTCATCACTCACAGAGAAGATGGCACAAACTGGTCCAAGGAAGCTCCATATAAATGTCTTGTCTGAGCAGAGCCAGCAGCTGAGTAAAAGTGAGGGGGGAAAAAAAGCATTGCTCCTAAGGAATATGGAACAATTACATAAATTCATTCATCCATTCATTCATCAACAAATATTGAGTGTCTATTCTGTGACAGGCTCTGAGGCTGGCTCTGAAGATACAATTATGAAGGAAGTAAACATGGTCTTATACAATACCAGCAAAAACAATAAAATATGAAAGAATAAATTTAACAGAAGGAGTGCAAGAACTTGCACACTGAAAATTATGAAACACTGTTGAAAAAATCAAAGACCTAAATAAATTGAAAGATAAACATTAATGGATCATTGTTAAGTTGGCAGTACTCCTCAGATCCACAGAGTTAATGTAATTCCTATCAAAATTCTACTTCAAGTTTTTGTTTTGTTTTGCATTCTTTTGTTTGTTTGTTTTTTGGTGCAGAAATAAACAAGCTGTTCTTAAAATCATCAAACAATCTTGAAAATTAAGAACCAAATTGGAGGGTTCATACTTCACCATTTCCAAACTGACTACAATACAGTAATCAAAATAATGTGTTACTGGCATAAGGACAGACATATTAATGGAATAGAACTGAGAGTCCAGAAATAAACTCATACATCTATGGTCAACTGATTTTCTACAAGAATGCTAAGACAATTCAATGGAAGAGAAAACTGTTTTCAACAAATCGTGCTGGGAAAACTGGGTATCCAAATACAAAAGAATGAAGTTAAACCCCTTACCTCACACCATACACAAAAATGAACTCAACAGCTATCAGAGACATAATTGTAATAACTAGACCTATAAAACTTTCAGAAGAAAAAAAGTAGAATAAGATTTTGTGTCCTTGGGCTAAGCAGTAGTTTCTTAAATATGATATCCTAAGCACTAGTAACAGAAGAAAAAATAGATAAAGTGGACTTCATCACAATTAAAAACTTGTCTGCTTTAAAGGATATTACCAAGAAAATCAAAAGACACAGATTGGTAGAAAATATTTGTAAATCATATATTGATAAAACACTAGTACCTAGAATATATTAGGAACACCTACAATTCAACAATAAAAAGACAAATAACCCAATTTTAAAATGGGCAAAAGATCTGAACAGGCATTTCTCCAAAAAAAATAAAATAAAGAGATTTGAATGGGCATTTCTCTGAAGAAGATATGCAAATAGTCAATAAGCACATGAAAAGATGCTCAGCATTACTAGTCATTATGGAAATGCAAATCTAAATTACAATGAAATATCACTTCACACTCACTAGGATGGCTGTAACAAAAAAAACATTGACAAATGTTAGATGTAGAGAAATTGGAACCCTCATACCTTGCTGGTTGAAATATAAAATGGAACAGACACTTTGGAAAACAGGTGGCAGTTTATCAAAATGCTAAACAGAGATTTGCCATATGACTCAGCAATTCTCCTTGTAGATATATAACCAAAACAAATGAAAACATGTCCATGCAAAAACTTATACATATGTGTTTATAGCAGGATCATCCATAATAGCAAAAAGTCTTGGAAACAATCTAATTGTCTATCAAATGATAGATAAACAAAATATGGTATATCCATATAATGGAATGTTATTTACAAAACACTACCACCACTAGTAACAATAACACCAACAAAAAATGAAGTCATGACACCTGCTACACCATGAACGAACCTTGAAAACATCATGCTAAGTGAAAGAATCCAATCACAGAAGGCCACATATAAAACTTCATTTATGTCAAATATCCAGAAGAGACAGATAATTAGAGACAGGAAGTTGCTGAGTGGACATCGGGAGTTGGGACGGAGGCATACGTAGCAGGAATGGGGAGTGAATGTTACTGTGTACAAGGTTTCTTTTTGGAATTGAAAACCTTCTAAAATCAGATTGTGCTGATGGCTATGTAATTCCGGTTATTCTAAAAAATGTTGATCTGTCTACTTTCAAAGGTGAATTTTATGGTATGTGAAATATATTTCAATAAAATTTAAATACAATTCAACCTATATTAAAAGGTGCAAATAGAAGAGAGCAAGCTTTGGAACATGTCTCCCTGGATTTGAGTCCCAGCTCAGGCACTTATTAGGGGTGCACCTTTGGGCATTTACTTAAACTCTTTGTGCCTCAGTTAACTCATCTGTAAGATGGAACAAATGATGGTATCTAAATCATAGTATCGGTGTAAGGATGCATTGTATTAACATATATAAAAGTGTTTAGAAAAGTGCACAGCACGAAGTAAGCACCTTTGTAAATCTTAACTATGGTACAATATATTATTTTGATGATTTAAATCAGCTCCACTTTTCCAAATGCAAAACTAAAACATCCTACAGGATTTAGGGAAAGAAGTAGGTTAGATTCCAAAAATTAAAGTCCTAAGCACTTAGTTTGATTTCATCTCTGCTATTTCAAGGACAGAGCTTTAAAGACATTCTGTATAAATACTACTATAATTTCCCAACAGAAATATGTCCTAGTGGGTATTACTTACTGTCTCTCTCCATATTATGCTATAGCATAATAAAAAAAATACTTTGGTTCAAGTGGTGTCATGATCAAGCTGGAGAAGATAAAGACAGTGGGGATTTGCATTTACTGGGTGGGTGTTCCATAAAGGTGCAGCCTGGATGCTGCAGAAATGGCCATGATCACAGCTGGGACCCCATAGCCCACAGGGAACACAGGCCACTTCATGAAGCTGCTCATACTGGAGTAGTTGACCACCATCAGGTTGCGTGCACTGAGGAAGAGGTGCAGACCCGCCAGCAGCATCCAGGTGAAGGAGGCCAGCTAGAGATAGTGTAAGGCCCCCGCGATGATGGCGCACAGCACCTGGGGGAGGAGTAAGGGTTCACCAGGAGGGATGGCAGAGTGGAGTATGTGCCCTGGGCTTCTCCTATACCTTACCATCGGGAGAACTCTGATATGCATGAAGGAGTTGTCAGAGCGGGTGGGTCTGCAGGTTGTGTGCTCAGTGTGAAAGTGGCTACTCACTCCACCGAACTCCACCAGGACCCACTGTATTAAGGCACCCAATGCAGCATGGAGACAGAGGCAGTACCTTGGTCTCAGTCTGGTCAGTGGCTGTGAGGAAGAGCAGGTGGGCCAGGAAGAGGCAGAGGGAGAGATGCAGGTGCAGGGAGGTGCTGGTGTTCTGGATGGCTTTGCACAGCAGGGAGGTGAGGGCCTCCAGGAGGAGGCACAGCAGAGAGAGGCTCAGCCCCAGGTGGGTGATCACAGTCAGCATGGGATCCTCCTCCTGTGACCCAGCAAAGAGCTCGCGGTCACACTGTCCTGCTCTGGGGTAATTACCCTTCCACCATTTCATCTGTACTTTTAGGTACAGGAAAACCAGGACTGGAGGAGCCAGGAAAATGTGACGCAGGCTTCTCCAGATGGAGAATATCAGCATTTTACAGGATTCTGAGCCGATCAGTTCAGATCCTGCAAGAATTGAGGAGTAGCAGAGTCCTTGCTCCGGACCAAGCCCTGAAATGCACAAGGGCTAGTTGTCCTTTAGAGGTCACCAAAGTGGGCCTTTGGTGTATATCCTCCAGAGGAAGCAACCAGTTCACCTGGTCAGGGGAGGAGGCAAACATGGCTCCTGACCCACCCATACTCAATGGGTCACTGGCCCTCTATGACCTCTGCCATCACCGCATCTTCCCATCTACAGTCCCTGAGCACCCCTGTCCTGCAGAGCACTGTGGTGAGCAGAATTGTAATGTGGCCATGATTGAAGGTGTACACACACCATCTCCCAGGTTTGGGTGCTGCTGTAAAGGGATTTTGCAGATGGAATGAGGCCCTACCTCAACTGACTTTATGAGTGCAAGTTTACCCTGGGTGGGTCTGACCTAATCAGGCAAGCCCTTAAAAGAGCTGGGCTCTTCTGGAGAAAAAGATTCAAAGCTTGAGAAAGTTTTGATGTGATGGAGTTTCTGCTGCTGGCCTCCAGATAGGAACACTGACACCTTGTGAGGGGGCCTGTGAGGGGGCCATGTGACAAGGAATACAGGTACCCCCTAGGAGCTGAGCATGGTCCCCTGCTGACAGGCAGCAGAAAGTGGGATGTAGTCCTACAACTGCAAGGAACTGAATTCTGCCAACAACCAGGGAGCTTAGTGGACCCCAAGCCTCAGGCAAGATGGTCACCCTGTCTGACAAAATGATTTCAGCCTCGTAAGACCCTGAGCAGACATCCAGCTATGCCATGCCAGACTGCTGACCTGCAGAAAATGGGAGATAATGAGTTGTGCTTTTTAAAAGCTGCTGCACGTGTAGGAACTTGTTACAGAGAAGTATGCACTGAATGCAGCCCCTCAGGGCTCTCACCTGCACATCGTAGTGGGCCATGAGGATGACGGCAAAGCTGCTGAGGTGGGCGCACTGGCAGGTGGTGCTGGTGTCCCTGGTGCCCACCGTCCTGCAGCCTGTCATGGCCCAGTGACCACATTCATCCTCACCATGCTCCCAGAACACACAGAACACCTTTTGCCTTGGCCCAGCGGTCAGTGCCTGTAGGAGCAGGTGCAGGTGGGAGCTGGTGGTTATGGTGTTCAAAAATGCTGACCCAGAGCTGGCATGGGAAGGGTTGTCCTGGGGAAATGATGCATTCTGGGGGAGCCCCCCCTGAACACCAAGACAGAATAAGTCAGGAAGGCTGTGCCCAGGGCTCAGGATCCTTCCACACTCACGGCTCCATCCCACGAAGACTCACATGCTTGAAGATGAAGGTGACTGGGGAGCTGAGGTTCTGGGTGTCAGTTTTGCTCATAAAAGCAGAGATAACATCTGTGAGCAGGATGGGGGAGATCCCCAGCAGCAAACCCTTGTGTGTCTCACTCAGAACTGCCTGCTTCTCCTGCTCTAGGACAGCGGAGCGCCAGCCACCAACTTGCCCATTCCTGGAATGGAGGCCAGGCCCACCACAGAAGGATCAACCAGACAAGGCCAATATTGATATCTTGGGGTCCCAATAGGGCCCCACACTATACTCCACACTGTCTTTCAAGCTCTCATCCTCTATTTGTCACATCCTTGGGCATCTTGTCCCAGCATAAAGCCTCAGTGACCTTCTCCCCGTCTCCACCATTACCTGAGTCACCAGATTCATGCAACAAATCCGAGTTTAGCTGCATCTCTGCGCGATTCTGACGCAAGGCGGCATTCCTGTATCCTTGCTCCTGCACCTCCAGGGTCAATTCTATGGGGTCCTAGGAGTTACACAGGGGAGGAAGATTAGTGGTTGCCAGGGCTGGAGGAGGGGGATGGGGAGTGACTGCTCAGTGGATGCAGTGTTTACTTTTGAGGTAATGAAAACAAGTGAAGAGCAACATACATTAGAGAAGGTCATGTATTGATCAGTTGATGAAAATAGCCAGAGGCTCTCTGGAACCTAACTCTGTATCTCCCCCAGGGGAAGTGGCTCAGTATTCACCAATTCACTGTTCACGGGGCCTTTACAGAACTACAGCAAATAATGAGAATCAACTATCTGTTCTTATAAAGGAAGAAAAGTTTAATGAAACAGAATAAAGAATGTGGTAATAGATCCTATATGTATGTATATGTATATATGTGTGTGTATATATGTAAAGATATATGTGTATGTATTTAATTTGTGATAAAGGCCAATCTTAATGAGTATAGAAAGGATTCAGTAAATGATATTGGGGCAAGTGGCCATCTATTTGGAAGAAAATAAAGTTTGATCCCTACTTTTCAGTACACATTGAAATAAATTCTCGATGAATTAAAGATATAAATGTATAAGACAGAATTTTAAAAAGAATTATTAGAAAATATGTGATGATTTTTACAATTTTGGAAGCAAGAAAGGCTTCCTAAGCAAAACACAAATCAAGATGCCATAAAGAAAAAATGGACAGATCCAACTAATAATTGCATATAAAAAGCACAGAATTAATATCTCTAATAGATAATGTACTACTATTTGAGCAAAAGTTTTAAATGGGCAAAGAATATGAACCACATACTTCACAGAAAAGTAAATCTAAATGGCCTTAAAACATATCAAAAGATCAAAAGACATTCAACTCTACTAATAACCAAAGAAATGCAGCTTATAGTGAGATACCATTCTTCAGTTTTCTACCTGGCAAAACAATGATAATATCCAGTGTTGGTCAACATACGCTGTTGATGAAGGCATACATTGGTATCTTTATAAAGACAATTTGGTAGTACTCACTAAAATTTAAAGTGTGCATACCCTTTGACATATATATATATATACACACATACACACAAAGATACATGTACAGGAAGGTCTCAGGTGCATTTTTTATAATAGCAGGAATAAACACCCAGAAACCTAGAAACTTATGGAATACTCCATATATTATGGAATTTATGGAATATTCATAGAAAGCAGTAATTTAAAATCTGAAAAATGTGTATACTGGGTTGAATACTGTACCCCCCATATTCAAGTCCTCCTGGAACCTCAGAATGTGACCATATTTGGGAACAGGGTTTTGGCAGATGTAATTAAGATGAGGACATACACTGAAGTAGAGGAGGCTCTAAATCCAATTAAACGGTCTTGTAAGAAGAGAGAACACACACAGACAACCCGGAGCCATGCTCCCGCAGCTGAGGAATGCCGAGGATTGCTGGCAACAGCCCAAAGCTGGAAGAGGCAAAGAAGGATTCTTCCCTAGAGCCTCCAAGAAGGAATTCAGTCCTATTGACACCTCGATTTTGGACTTCTAGCCTCTAGAACTGTGAGAGAATGAATTTGTTGTTTTAAGCCATCCAACTTAGGTACTTTGTTACAACAGCCTTAGAAACTAATACGATATGTCTAGCCAAAAATATGTACACAAGCCCTTGTGTGTGCGTGTGAATCAAAAGAGCATTTTATATTTATATATTAATTATATCTATCTGTATAGCTATGGAAAACTTCAGGATACATGTCAAATTATTACCAGTGGTTGCTTGAGTGGAGAAGTCAGGAGAGAGGTGAGCAGTTTTACTTTTTTAAAAGTGTATTTAAAAATAAAATTTTAAAAAAAAGGAAAACAAATGAAGGTAATGATTACACTGTGAGTGTACTAAATACCACTGATTTCTACACTTTGGTTAGAATGGTGAATGTCATGTTACATGAATTTTATTTCAATAAAGCAAATCATACTTAAATATAAAATAATATTAAATTTACATTCTTCCAAATTTAATAAGTTGTTTTCTTTTAATGCTCTTCTATTTTATCTTATGTCCTTTATTATAATTATTTCATATGCTGATAATTCATATTAAAATCAAAATACATGTGATTTACCATTTTGTTCATTTCTTTTTAACCTTTTCTTTACAAGAATAACCTCAAGACACAAGGGCAGTCACTGGGCTCCAGTGAGGCTGGGGAGGAATGAGGAGGGAACATGTTGGCAGAGCAGGGCCTGGGGGCAGACCTGGGCACTTCCCTGTGCCTGCAGATGCATTGATGGTCAAATTGAACCCATTGGGCAGGGCCTCACTCAGCCCTCTCAGGACGTTCTCCCCAAGAAGCAGGTTAGTGGCCACACAGTGCTGCTCTGAGTCCGGCACGGCCTCTAAGTCCCCCGGGGTCGCCAACAGTTCATCCACCCCTTGTATGAGGCCCTGGGGGTATAGGGACATGGAGCCATGGGCCATGGGCCAGAGGGGCTGTATGGAGACCCTGCCCACGCAGCCCCAGAGAGCAGACCCTAGAGACTCTGTGGGGGAGAAAGGTGGCACTGGCTGGGGTTCCTGGGTCTTTGCCCCTGGAATCCAGCATGCAGGGTCAACACTGTTCATCAATGCCAAGGATGACACAAATCCAGTGTCCAGGAATAGCAAGATGAAAGGTCATCCATAGGTGTTGGTGGGTGTCTAGCAATGAGTAAAAATACATGTATGTCCAGTCTTCCCACATGCTCTGGGAGAGGCGGGCCTCAGAGAGGGTGCCATTGTGCTGGGGCCTGTCTCCTCTTAGACCAAAGCTTTCCCAGGCCTCAGTGGGATGCTTCCTCCTTGCCTTCCCCAGTTCCTACCCTTACCTGGATGGTGTCCTCGGCTGAGACTACAATGAAATTTCTGCTGAGATCCTGGATCCTTTCAAAGAGGTGTAAGAGACTCTGTGAAGAGCAGAGAGGAGGGGGTCAGAGTGCCATGAAGGTGAGTGGGGAACTTGGGGGAAATGGGGGTACAGAGAAGGATGCATGGAGGGGTCTCCTGACTCCTAGTCCCTGCTGGGGCCATGCATGTCGCACTTGATATCAGAGGGCATGGTCCAGGCGGGGAAGGACATCTCTGCAGAGACAGAGTGGAGCTTCGTTAGGTGGGAGGGTGTCTGCGTGTGTGTTGGGGGTGAGGCCTGGGGCCAGGCCAGGTACCTTCACAGGTGGTGTCTGTTTGCTTAGTTTGGAATCCAGGTTTGGGCTGCCAGCCTCGGTGGCAGCGGCACATGTATGAGCCCACAGTGTTGGCACAGATGGTGGAGTTGTGGCACTTATGCTGCCTGGCGATGCACTCGTCCGCATCTGGGAACACAAGGAAGGGGGTCAGATCTCTTTGCTCTCTGGGCCCACCTCCTTTTCCCATTATCAGTGCCCCCCCCAACAGGAGGTGATGCCACCTGGTGGCCCCACCTCCCTGAGTGATGGACGCCAAAGTTGTGGAAGTGTGCCGAGACTGCCACGCAGCACACGAGCCCTGTGCAGACGCACAGGTTGTGAAATACTGAAATACCTTTGCTACAATTAGTAACAGCTGCTGCCTGGGGTCCCCAAGGGGCTTCCCCCTTGGTACCCCAAGTCCTTCTCCAGAACCCCCTAGATCTTCTCCCGCTAGCCTCAGCCTGGTATGCCAGGGCACCCCAGCATTCATCCTGCTTGGTTTATGTGGGTGCTGTTGAATATGTGGTCAGATGTTTTGAGTGTGGGTCTCTGGGGGTACAGAATCTGAGCTCTAGACCTTTGCAGATGATGGTGTTTGGGCCATGGGGGGACCCAGGAACTGGCTTCCAGCCAGGGCGGCAGCGGCACTCATAGCTCCCAACGATGTTGAAACAGTGGGTGCAGTCGTGGCATGGGTTTCACCCTGAGGTACATTCATTCTTATCTGAGGACAAAGCCAGAGGGTCAGCCTCCCCTCCACTCACTGCACCCACTCCTCAGTGCCCAGCAGCAAGGACCCCGTGTTATTGCACAGACTACCACCTGGTGACCTTCAGCTTCAACCTCAAAGCACCTTAGGGTGGCCTCCCAGCTAGATGGGCATGGCAGGGACTGGGGCCCCTGGTTTACAGGTGGGGAAACCATGGGGGAAACTGAGTCATGGGGGTTGTATTATTTCCTTTCCAGGGATTCTTGCCTGCTCTCTTTCAAGCTCTGGCGCACGTTCCTTTCTGGGAACTGTAAGTGACTCATCTCTTAGCTCCCCGTGACAGATGAGCAAGGGGCGAGGTCTGGGGATGCTCACCAGGAAGGGCCCTGCCACCTCCCACCTCCCTGCTCTGTGGAGGGGCCTTCCTAGAACATGAATCCCTGGGAAGGGCCTGGCAGACCCTTGGTGTTGCGGGGCCCTGAGGATCTTCTCCCTCCTCCTGGGGCTGGCGCATCTGCCTTGGCCCCTTCCCCAGCTCCAGAGCAGCCTCACAGCATCATCTGGGGCCTCTACCTGTGCACAGCCTCGGGTCCTCCGGACTGAGCTCCAAGTCAGGCCGGCACTTGCACGAGTAGCTGCCCTGGCTGTTGATGCAGATTCCGTAGCTTCGGCAGACCCTGGGTTTCAGCTGACATTCGTCCACGTCTGCAAGGGGAAGGAGAGGGTGATGGATGTGTGCAGCCGTGAGCAGCCTTCTGGGCTGGGGGTCACCATGTCTCCTGGTGCAGAGGCATCTAGAAGGCCCCTCTGTCTCCTTCCCAGTGAGTGGGTGCCCTTGTCTTCTCTAATTCACATGGAGGCATCCCATGGGCGAGCGGGGTGGTCCTCCTGACATGCTGTTGTCTAGATGTGGCCACGAGAGGCCCAAGTCCTCCCCATCTGCCAGCTCTGACTTCTCGGGCAGCTCCCGGCTGGGACAGGGACATCACAGCCACCCGGGTCCCTCCCAGCCTGCGCATTTGGACAAAGGGGCCTTTCTGGGAACCAAGTGCAGGGAAATGTCTTCCCGAGCAGGACCATCTCGGCTCATGGTGACCGCCTTTGTCCTGCCTTCCCAGGTGCTCGCCTGGGTTCTCCTTGGAATCCAGTGACCCTGGCAGGATGGATGCTCACCCTTCTGTGCTGGCTCTGAGACTCCAGCTCCATGGAGGTGGACCAAGACCCACCCCTGAGCCAGGCCCTTCCAGGCTGAGGCTTTCAGCAGCAGAAGGGAGAATGAAGACCATGTCAGACAGTCCAGGACAACCACAAACATGGGTGCCAGTCCGGGGTAGATGGTGGGGGCTGATGTCCAGCCAGGCAGCCTTTGGGATGGTGACAGTGCCTTCTCTGACCCCTATGAAGGCTTCCCCTGGGTTGGCAGAAAACAGTGAGAATCCACAGCTGAGCAAGGCCAGCACTGGGTCTCGGCAGGTGCTGATGGACAAGGGGTGGAATACATTTGTGTTCCTGGCCCTTGGCCTCCCACCAGGGATGCAGGCCTGTGGGCCCCCCAAATGGGACTCAGCCTCTATATTCCATCCCCCAGTGGTCTGGGCCAACATGGGGCAACCTTCTTGGTAGATGGCCGAGCCTGAGACAGTGGTTCCCAGTGATGCCCTCTGTTGCTATTTGTTCCAGATGGAGCCTCTTCCATCTGCCCCAATCTCCAAGTGTGTATGTGGTGGTCCGTGTCACCCTGTACCTCCCACACAACATCCTCCTGGGTCCTGGTCAGCGGAGTCCCCACAATCCGGGGAACTGAAATTACTGGGGAGGGTCAGGGTGGAATCTTCCATGGGAAAGTGGGCAGAGGCTGAGCAGAGGAAAAGCACAGTCAGGGTGCCAGGTGGTGTCCACCCCGTGAGGTTGCTGGCCAGGGACAGGATGGCCAGGGAAGGTGAGTCCACATGTGGATTTTCCCTCCCAGACATCTGGACAGGGTCCCTGGGTCCATGACATCCCCAGAGGTCTGCTAGTGTTCCTGGCATGGCCAAGCCCATGTGGACTTGGGGACAGATTCATCCAGGCAATCATCACGGAGAGAGGATGGAGAGCATGTTGAAATGCAGCACACCGTGCGCCCGTGGAGTCTCGATGCCATCCCTTTTATTTGTTTCATGAAAATAAGATAATGGTTGGGCAGAGAGGAAATTCCAGTATTGCACAAGTGACCCTCTAGGTTTCTGAGCCTTGGGGTAACCAGGTAGGTACCCAGGAGGTCCTGTGATGCCTGGAGAAAGTGGGGTGAGGGGCCAAACCGCATGGACAAGGAGCTGGAAGATGTGGGGTGCTCACTACCTTGACATGTGCTCTCACTCGCATTCCTGAACGCAGCTGCCCCAGAAGCCAGCGCATATCCCGGGCTGCACGTGCAGAAGTAGCTGCCCTCTGTTCTGGCAGTCTGCGAATTCTCCATAGGACACAGGCGAGCGTGGTCCACACGCGTTGATGTCTGGAATACGACAGGGCAAAGGGTCACCTCCCCAAAGCCTCCAGCCTGACCCCACCAGGAGGACTGGACAGCACTCAGCTCCTGGGTGACACTCTGGGGGCTGGAAGAGCCGGCTGCTCCGAGCCTACTGACTGCTCTGCTCATCTCTGCTCTCCGGATGGGCCTGTGGGCACCTACATTCAAGCACATGGCTATGCCAGGATGGGGGCTGTCGAGGCAAGAGGGAGAGAGACAGAGCACTGACAGGCTCTGGACCCCGCCCTGTGGAGCTGTGGGCACCATCGGGGACCTGGGGGCAGGCTCCCACCCGGGTGGCAGTGGCCCTGAAGGCAGCCTTCATGCTGAGGCAGCGGAGGGAGTCAGGGCCAGGGGCCCTCCGGCATGACACTCATCACTCCCACCTGGAAACGGGACCAGACAGTGAGGCCCCTGTCCACTGACGGCTTCTAACTCCCTTTACTCACAGGGATCCAAGGACACCCGACACTACTCACCAGACACCCCTCCAACCCCATGCCCCAATATCAGGTCTTTCAAGATGCCCCAGGATGCCGCCATGGGAGTGTTGCTATCTCAGCCCCTGGAGGAAGTTCCCCCTTATCAGAAGCAGCTGAGGACATGAAAGGAGGAAGCTGTGTGCAGGATCTCACAGCTGAGTCACTGGGGGTTTTCTGGCATCTTATCTCTGTATTTTCTAAACACGAGAGGAAAGATGCCCTGAGTGGGGTCCTGTCTGAGCTCAGGGACCCACACACAGATCAGGAGCTGGGCATGACTGGCTAAAAACAACTTAAGAACCAGGAACATAAGATGAATCAAAAAACAGAATGCCTCTTGTACAATCCAATATGGGGACCAAAGATTTTAGAGCCTTAAGCGACTCATGGCAACGTAATGAGTCCAGGCAGGCAGCTGGTCTCCCCAAGGTCAGAGTTCTGTCACTGAATACACGCATTTCCCTTGCAAGGTTCCAGGCCTGGCCTGTGGGCATCAGCACCAGGACATGAGAGAAGATGCGGGAGGCACACACACCTGAGGGATTCATGCTCAGCCTCAACCCAGCCAATGGGATTTCCCTCCACCCTTCTCAGATGGTGGCAATGGAATAGGGTGGAGCTGAGATGGGGACAGTTGGGAGTGCAGTGTGCAGGAGGAGAGGACATGGTAGTGGGAAATTCCTCACCCGGAAAAGTGCCCTTCCAGAAAGGAGCCCAGACAAGTTACACTAATAGTAGCTTCTCCTCTCCAGGTTCACCCACCTGCAAATCTCCGAGACACACGTGCAAATGCACAAAGAAACCTTTAGGATGACCTCCAGGGTCAGGGATGGGATGGGCAGTAGTTACTTTTCCCTGATAAAATCTACATTTATCCCAAACATTAAATAATACATGGATAATTTGAAAAAAAAAAAAAAGAAAGAAAGAAAATATAAAAGAAAATCACCCATAAGACTACTACACAGATTGCTGGAAAAATTTAGAGGTACTTTTCTTATCTTTCCAGATATACTAGTAATATTTTATGCAGCTAAGACTATTCTGAGTAGATGAAGAACATTTTTTTTTCTAAAGATGATTATCTTTATTTCATTTTTGGTATGTACTTAGGTCTCTTCTGCCAACATATTTCCCTTGAAAGATTCTGCACACATCTGCACATTTGAGAGATGCCGCTTCTGGGGAGGACCCCGTCTGTAGAGATTGTCCTGTTGACCACTTTCAGGAGGTCTTGACTGTTTTTTTTTTTCATTGAAGTATCATTGATATACAATCTTATATTGCTTTCAAGTACACAACACAGTGGTTCAACAGTTACCCGTGTTATTAAATCCTCACCCCCATGAGTACAGTTCCATCTGTCAACATAGGAAGATGTTAGAGAATCATTGGGTATATTCTCCATGCTGCATTACCAACCCTGTGACTAACTTATGATTGAGAATTTTTGTGCCCCTTTATCTCCATCACCCTCCCCACTACCCACTCCAGCCCCTTCCCCATGGTAACCACCAGTCACTTCTCAGTGTCTATTGAGTTTACTGCTATTTTGTTCATTTTGGTTTGTTTTGTTTTTAGATTCTACAAATAAGTGAAATCATGGTATTTCTCTTTCTCTGCCTGGCATATTTCACTCAGCATAATACCCTCTAGGTCCATCCATGTTATTGCATGTTGTTGCATGTTTTTTGCCTATGTTGTCTTCTAAGTGTTTTATGATTTCATGACTTACATTTAGGTCTTTGATCCATTTTGAGTTTACTTTTGTGTATGGAGTTAGACATTTCTTAGATATTTTTTATGGCTGAATAATATTCCACTGTGTATATGTACCACTTCTTCTGTACCCATTCATCTATTAATGAACACTTAGGTTGCCTCCATATCTTGGCTATTGTAATTAGTACTGCAATAAACATAGGGGTGCATATGTCTTTTAGAATCAGGGATCTTATTTTCTCTGGGTAAATTCCTGAGAGTGGAATTCCTGGGTCAAATGGTATTTCTATTTTCAGTTTTTTGAGGAACCTCCGTACTGCATTACGTAATGGTTGAACTAATTTACATTCCCACCAGCAGCATGAGAGGGTTCCCCTTTCCCGGCATCCTTGCCAGCATTTGTTGTTCCTTGTCTTTTGGATATTGGCCATCCTAACTTGTATGAGGTGATATCCCATTGTGGTTTTAATTTGCATTTTCCTGTTGATTAGCAATATGAAGCATCTTTTCATGTGCCTCTTGGCCATCTAAATTGCTTCTTTGGAGAAGTGTCTGTTCAGATCCTCCATCCATTTTTTAATCAGGTTATTTACTTTTTGGGTGTTGAGGTGTGTGAGCTCTTTATATATATTGGATGTTAACTCCTTTTTGATCTGTCATTTATGAATATATTCTCCCATACTGTTGTATGACTGTCTGTGCTTCTGATAGTGTCCTTTGCTATACAGAAGCTTTTTAGTTTGATGTAGTCCCATTTGTTAATTTTTGCTTTTGTTTCCCTTCCCCAAGGAGATGTGTTCAGATAAAAGTTGTTCATGCTTATATTCAAGACATTTTTGCCTATGTTTTCTTCTATGAGTTTCATGGTTTCATGTCTTACATTCAGGTCTTTGATCCAGTTCAAGTTTACATTTGTGGATGGAGTTAGACAATGATACAGTTTCATTCTCTTACATGTAGCTGTCCAGTTTTGCAAACACCAGCTGTTGAAGAGGCTGTCATTTCCCCACTGTATATCTATGGCACTTTTATTGTATATTAATTGACCATAAATGCTTAGGTTAATAACTGGGCTCTCTAGTCTATTCCATTGGTCTATGGGTCTGGTCTTGTGCCAGTACCAAACTGTCTTGATTACTGTGGCTTTGTAGTAGAACTTGAGGTTGGGGAGAATTATCCCCCGCTATAATCTTCCTCCTCAGGACTGCTTTGGCTATCAGGGGTCTTTTGTGGTTCCATATGAATTTTAGAACTATTCGGTTTTTTTTCCTTTCTTTTTTTAATTTGCATTAAGGTATTATTGATATACACTCTTATGAAGGTTTCACATGAAAAACAATATGGTTACTATTACCTAGTAATATTGACCCATATTACCTAGTCCCCACCCATACCCCAATGCAGTCACTGTCCATCAGTGTAGTAAGATGCCACAGTTTCACTATTTGCCTTCTCTGTGTGACTCTGTTCTCCCTGTGATCCCCCACACCATGTGTACTAAACATAATAATCCTCAATCCCCTTCTCCCTCCCTCTGCACCTGCCCTCCCACATCCCTCCCCTTTGGTAACCACTAGTTGCTTCTTGGAGTCTCTGAGTCTGCTGCTTTTTTGTTCCTTCAGTTTTGCTTTGTTGTGATACTCCACAAAGCAGAAATCATTTGGCACTTGTCTTTCTCCACCTGGCTTATTTCACTGAACATAATGTCCTCCAGCTCCATCCATGTTGTTGTAAATGGTAGATTTTGTTTCTTTCTTATGGCAGAATAGTATTCTATTGTGTCTATGTACCACATCTTTTCTATTCAGTCATCTACTTATGGACATTTAGGTTGCTTCCCTATCTTGGCTATTGTAAAAAGTGCTGTGATGAACATAGGGGTGCATATGTCTTTTTTGGGTAAATTCCAAGGAGTGGGATTCCCAGGTCAAATGGTATTTCTATTTTTAGTTTTTTGAGGAACCTACATGTTGCTTTCCACAATGGTTGAACAAGATTACATTCCCACCAGCAGTGTAGGAGAATTCCCCTTTCTCTGCATCTTCACCAGCATTTGTTGTTCTTAGTCTTTTGGATGGTGGCCATCCTTACTGGTGTGAGGTGATATCTCATTGTGGTTTTAATTTGCATTTCCCTGATGATTAGTGATGTGGAGCATCTTTTCATGTGTCTGTTGGCCATATGAATTTCTTCTTTGGAGAAGTGTCTCTTCACATCCTCTGTGCATTTGATAATCGGGTTATTTGCTTTTTGGGTGTTGAGGCATGTAAGTTCTTCATATATTTTAGGTGTTAACCCCTTGTTGGATATATCATTTACAAATATATTCTCCCACACTGTAGGATGTCTTTTTGTTCTGTTGATGGTGTCCTTGCTACACAGAAGCTTTTAGCTTGATATAGTCCCACTTGTTCATTTTTGCTTCTGTTTCCCTTGCTTGAGGAGATGTGTTCAGGAAGACGTTGCTCATGCTTATATGCAGGAGATTTTTGCCTATGTTATCTTCTAAGTGTTTTATTATTTCATGACTTACATTTAGGTCTTTGATCCATTTCGAGTTTACTTTTGTGTATGGAGTTACACAATAATCCAGTTTCATTCTCTTGCGTGTACCTGTCCAGTTTTGCCAACAGCAGTTGAAGAGGTTGTCATTTCCCCATTGTATATCCATGACTCCTTTAGCATATATTAATTGAACATACATGCTTCGGTTAATATCTGGACTCTCTAGTCTGTTCCATTGGTCTACGGTCTGTTCGTGTGCCAGTACCAAATTGTCTTGATTACTGTGGCTTTGTAGTAGAGCTTGAAGTCCGGGAGCATAATTCCCCAGATTTATTCTTCCTTCTCGGGACTGCTCTCACTATTCTGGGTCTTTTGTGGTTCCATATGAATTTTAAATGATTTGTTCTTGTTTGTTGAAGAATGCTGTTCATATTTTGATAGGATTGCATTGAATCTGTAGATTTCTTTAGGCAGGGTGGCCATTTTGATGATATTAATTCTTCCTATCGAGGAGCATGGGATGTTATTTTCATATATTGGTGTCTTCTTTAATTTCTCTCATGAGCGTCTTGTAGTTTTCAGGGTATAGGTCTTTCACCTCCTTGGTTAGGTTTATTCCTAGGTAATTTATTATTTTTGATGCAATTGTGAGTGGAATTGTTTTCCTGATATTTCTTTCAGCTAGTTCATTGTTAAGTATATAGGAATTCAACAGATTTCTGTGTATTGATTTTGTAGAATTCATCTTTGCTCAGTTCACTTACTAGCTCTAGTACTTCTGGGGTGGGTATCATGTCATCCGCAAACAGTGACAGTTTAACTTGTTCTTTACCATTCCAGATGCCTTTTATTTCTTTGTGTTGTCTGATTGCTGTGGCTAGCACCTCCAGTACTATGTTGAACAAAAGAGGGGAGAGTGGGCATCCTTGTTTTGGTCCTGATCTTAGAGGAAAAGCTTTTAGCTTTTTGCTGTTAAGTATGATGTTGGCTGTGGGTTTGTCATATATGACCTTACTATGTTGAGGTACTTGCTCTCTATGCCCATTTTGTTGAGAGTTTTCATCATGAATGGATGTTGAATTTTGTTGAATGCCTTTTCACCATCTATGGAGATGATCATGTGATTTTTATCCTTCTTTTTGTTGACATGGTGTATAATGTTAATGGATTTTTTAATATTGTGCCATCCTTGCATCTCTGGAATAAACTGCACTTGATTGTGATGTATGATCTTTTTTATGTATTTTTGAATTCAGTTTGCTGATATTTTGTTGAGTGTTTCTGCATCTATGTTTATCAGGGATATTGGTCTGTAATTTTCTTTTTTTGTGATGTCTTTTCCTGCTTTTTAATTTAGAGTGATGCTGGCCTCATAGAATGAATTTGGAAGTATTCCCTCCTCTCCTAGTTTTTGTAAAATTCAAGGAGGATGGGTGTTAGGTCTTCACTAAATGTTTGATACAATTCAGTGGTGGAGCCATATGGTCCAGGGCTTTTGTTATTAGGCCATTTTTGATTGTCAGTTCAATTTCATTGCTGGTAATTGGTCTGGTCAGATTTTTCTGTTTCCTCCTGGGTCTGTCTTGGAAGGTTGTATTTTTCTAGAACATTGTCCTTTTCTTCTAGGTTACCCAATTGTTAGCATATAATTTTTCATGGTATTCTCTAATAACTCTTTGTATTTCTATGGTGGCTGTAGTGATTTTTCCTTTCTCATTTCTGATTCTGTTTATGTGTGCAAACTCTCTTTTTTTCTTGATAGGTCTGGCAAGGGGTTTATCCAGTTTGATTACTGACTTGAAGAATTAGCTCCTGCTTTCATTGATTCTATTATTTTATCCTTCTCTGTTTTATTTATTTCTACTCTGATCTTTGTTATGTTCCACCTTCTACAGACTTTAGGACTCCTTTTTCTTTTTCCAGTTTCATTAATTGTGTGTTTAGACTTAATTTGGGATTGTTCTTCCTTGAGGTAAGGCCTCTTAGCATGGCATTTGCTGTGGTGTTGAGTTACTGTTTTCATTTGTCTTCACATATTGTTTGATCTCTTTTTTTATCTGGACATTGATCCATTGATTACTAAGGAGAATGTTGTTAAACCTTCACGTGTTTATGGGTGTTTTTGTTTTCTTGCATAATTTATTTCTAGTTGTATGCCTTTGTGGTCTGAGAAACTGGTTGGTACAATTTCAAGTCTTCTGAATTTACTGAGGCTCTTTTTGTGGCCTAGTACGTGATCGATTCTGTAAAATGTTCCATGTGTACTTGAGGAAAATGCATACCCTGCTGCATTGTGGGTGGAGTGTTCTGTAGATGTCTGTTAGGTCCATCTGTTCTAATGTGTTGTTCAGTGCCTCTGTCTCCTTATTTATTTTCTGTCTGGTTGATCTCTCCTTTTGAGTGAGTGGTGTGTTGAAGTCTCCTAGAAAGAATGTGTTGCATTCTATTTCCCCCTTTAATTCTGTTAGTATTTGTTTCACAGAGTTAGGTGCTTTCATATTGGTTGCATAGAGATTTACAATGGTTATATCCTCTTCTTGGACTGACCCCTTTATCATATGTAATGTCCTTCTTTGTCTCTTGTTACTTTCCTTGTTTTGAAATCTATTTTGTCTGATACAAGTATTGCAACTCCTAGTTTCTTCTTCCTATTATTTACATGGAATATCTTTTTCCATCCCCTCACTTTTAGTTTGTGTATGTCTTTGGGTTTGAAGTGAGCCTCTTGTAGGCAGCATATAGAAGGGTCTTGTTTTTTTAATCCATTCTGTTACTCTATGTGCTTTGATTGGTGCATTCAGACCATTTACATTTATGGTGAGTATTGAGAGATATTTACTTATTGCCATTGCAGGCTATAGATTCATGGTTGCAAAGGTTCAAGGGTAGGTTCTTTACTAGCTAAAAGTCTAACTTACTTCACTTAGTATGCTATTTTAAACAAAATCTAAAGGGTTTTATCTCATCCCTTATTTTTCTTCCTCCTCCACTCTTTATATATTAGGTGTCATCTCCTGCACTCTCTGTGTATCACTTGACTGAGTTTGTGGGTAGTTGACTCAATTTTGCATTTGTTTAGTAATTAATTGGTCTACTTCCTGTACTGTGGTTTTATTTTCTCTGGTGATAGCTATTTAGCCTTAGGATCACTTCCATCTATAGTAGTCTGTCCAAAATACACTAGAGAGACGGTGTTCAATCCCTTCTTCAAATTTAAGTGGTATTCCTGCCGAGTAGTTGCATGCCCTTCTGTTTCATTGCATTAAAAATATGCCACTGCCTTCTGGCCTGTAAGGTTTCTGCTGAGAAGTCTGATGATAGATTGATGGGTTTTCCTTTGTATGTGTTCTTTCTTCTCTCTCTGGAGGCTTTTAATACTCTGTCCTTCTCCTTGATCTCTGCTATTTTAAATATTATGTATTTGTGTTGTCTTCCTTTCCATGGCCTGAGAGAATATTTCATTCCCCATTATTATGCGTTTGTGTTGTCTTCCTTTCCAAGGCCTGAAAGAATATTTCATCCCCCAGATTGGGGAAGTTTTCAGCATTTATTTCCTACAGATACTTTATATTCCTTTCTGTCTCTCTTCTTCTGGCACCCCTATAATGCAAAAACTGTTTTGTTTGGACTGATCACACAGTTCTCTCAATATTCTTTCATTCCTAGAGGGATCCTTTTCTCTCTCTGTGCCTCAGCTTCTTTGCATTCATGTTCTCCAATTTCTATTTCTTTTATCATCTCCTCTGCCTCATCTAATCTGCTTTTAGATCCATCCATTTTATGTTTCATTTTAGATATGTCTTTTTGAAAGTTTCTATCTCTTTCTTGAAGTCCTTTCTGAGGTCTTCAATATTTTCATTTAGCTGTGAGCATGTTTATGATTTTTATTTTGAAATCTTAATCAGGAAGATTGGTGATTTCAGTTTTGCTTAGCCCTCTGGTGTTTGTAGGATTTTGATTTTTACCAGGTTCTTTTGTCATTTCATATTTGTGTTGATAACTCTGGAAAATAACTGTATAGTCTGTGGACTCTAGTGCCCAGAAGCTCTACTGTGTGGAGCTGCTCAGCAGCTGGAGCG
The DNA here is from genome assembly GCF_030020395.1 of Manis pentadactyla. Taxonomy (NCBI): domain Eukaryota; kingdom Metazoa; phylum Chordata; class Mammalia; order Pholidota; family Manidae; genus Manis; species Manis pentadactyla. The sequence goes on from NC_080023.1 coordinate 148,165,680, forward strand.
ATGGTGGACATTGCACGTGAAGGGTGCCTGTGTCTGTTGGGAGGAAAGAGCTCTTTCCTGCTTCCCAGCTGCTGTGCCTGCCTCCACTGCCAGGGTCAGTGGGCTGAACACGCAGGGAGGAAACTTTATATGATGCCCCTATATATGCTGTAGGTTGATCCACCCTCTAGCTGGCCTGCTGTGATGCCAGGGGTAACAGGCTTGTGAACCAGTCCCAGCCTGGAGGAAGGAGCAGTAGGTTGTGCATTGCACTGGGGGCCCTTGGAATGCATCAGCAGCCACAGGGGTGGAGCTCCTGAAGCTCCTGACAGCTCCCAACCTGCTGGGCTAGTGTGTTGGGACAATTTTATCCACCTGTCCTTTCTCCAGAGCAGCAAATTCTGTTAAATACCTGCCCCTTTAGCGTCCCTCTTGCTGCTGGGAAGTCTTTCAAAGTGCCCGCCTTTCTTTTGTCCCATAGCGTCCGGTTGTGTGCATCTGCTCTCCACATGCGGCTGGAATCTCTCTCTCCAAGTATTCCTTCTGTCTTTGATTTCCAACCCCACTAATCTCCAGTGCACCGTGTAATGTGGGCTTATGTTCATGCAGCAGATCTCAAGAGCAGGTTGTTCAGCAGTCCTACACTTATACCCCCTCCCTCCTCCGTTTCTCTTCCTCCTGCTAGTGAGCTGGGGTTGGGGGAGGACTTGGGTCCTCCTGGATCGCAGCTTTGCCACTTTATCCTTTTCCGTGAGGTCTTCTCTTTACCCCAGATGTAGGCAGTCTGTCACAGTCTTCTTTCTGGTTCCTCTTTCAGAATTGATTGTAGTTGCTGTATTTTTGTATTATATATGGTTTTGGAGGAAGTTTCTGTTGCACTTCTCAAGCCGCCATCTTTAAACCTCTCTGTACACGTACTTTTTATAAGAGAGTCTGTTATGGCATTCCTGTATATTGCTGTGTCACCAAGATTACAAGGCACATAAGTGCTACTCAGGGAATAGACCACTGCATGATTTGAGGTCATGGAGAACAGAAAATATGCACATAGAGATCAAATGATAGAAAGCTAACTTAGAGGAAGAGAGGCGATAGAGTGCATAAGATTTATTTAGCTCCTTGCATTGTGTCAGTAACTTGTGGCCATCAGATCAATGAGGCGATTCAGTTGTACGCAGCCCACTTTGTGCTGCAGTAGCAGAACACCAGCCCTCGCCTCATGGGGTCTGACATCCAGGCAATGAGGCATGCTTGAGGGCCACTGATAAAAAGTGTATCGAAGGAGTATACTCTGAATCTGACATAGGGAAAGATACTTCTTCAGAAGGAAATAAGCACAGCAGAAATCCTAAGAGCTTTATATCTTTTGCTAGAGAAGGGCTGCAGGACCAACAAGGCCCACTCTTTACTTCCCATCAGCTTTATGAAGTATAACTGACAGATAAAATTATAAATATACAGTATACAAGGACTGCTAAGGGGCAAATTTACAGCTGCAAGGGCATACATTAAAAAACATGAAAAAGCTCAAATCATCAAAAGAACAAAATAAATGCAAACCTAAAGGAAGCAGATAATGAATTGTAGAGCCATGATAAGGGAATAGAATAAAATTAATCACTTCTCTGAAAGTTGGTGCTTCAAAAAGATCAACAAGATGGACAGACTTCTAGCTAGGTGGACTAAGAAACTAAAGAACACTGTAAACACATGCCACAATAGCAAAAGAAGATAATATCAATGTAGAGATATAAGAAAAAAGATGCAGCAAGATTTTGGTACAGGTAACAAAAATTATAATAATCCTCAAGCCAGATTAGGTGCCTGAGAACCAAAGTTATAATTATCCTCAGTCCAAAGGAAGTTCCCAATGCATAAAGACTTTAGGGGCGATAAAACACATGTTTTAAAGCCACCAACAAAGGCAAATCTTGTCCTTCAGGTAGGATGCGTGCATGAGAGTGGATCTGTGATAGGACTGCCACAGGCAGGGAGTCCCTTCACGGTCTAGTACACCATATTTTACATTTTTCCCCATCGGTGTTACTGAAGGGTCTATATATAGTGCTACTGGAGGTGCATGCACAGGTCATAGTGATAAAACAGAACTTCCCAAAAGATTCTCCTACATTCTAGTGTCCAGGATAAGTTACTGGGAACTTGGTGTTTACCCAGCTATTATGACAGGAATAGACATGTGGCATCCTTCCAGGACATGTCACCAAGGTACAAGCTGAGTCAGCCATTTGATCCATGTGTCAAAAGTTCCATTGCCACGTTCAGTCAATGGACTCTCCGGGGTTCCGAGAAGTTGGTGGTGGCAGGAAGATGTTATTCTGCAGCCAAACCTCTGCTTCAGTGATCGTTTCCTGGTTTGTTGTTGCAGATGTATAGGGGAGGCATCCATAGGTGTTAAGATGTACACTGAGCTCAGGGTTTCCTCTCTGAGTTTCTCTATCAAAGCCATAACCTAGGAACAGGCCAGGGACAGCACAAAGTGGTGGAAGTTCAGTGAGGATCCGGGTCATAGAACCCCATCTTCCCCACACTCCCGACCTCCAGGATTCTCGCCTTATCATCCACACTACTGAAACCTTCTGCAATGGTGCCTGTGCAAATAAACTGGAGCACTGTAAACACATGTCGCAATAGCAAGAAAAGATAATAGCAGTGATATTATGAATTAAGAGAGAGCATGATTTTCATACACTTAAAAGGTAGAAAAATCTTCAAGACAGAATAGGTTCCTAACAACAAAAGTTGTAATAATCCTCAAGCCAGAGGAAGTTCCCAATGCATAAAGAGTATCGGCCGATAAGACACATAATTTAAAGCCACTAACAGAGGCTAATCTCATCCTTCAGGTAGGATGCACGCATTAGAGTGGATCTGTGATAGGACTGCCGCAGGCAGGCAGTCCCTTCAAGGACTAGTACACCATATTTTACTTTTTTCCCCATGGGTGTCACTGAAGGGTCTATATATAGTGCTATTAGAGGGGCATGCACAGGCCATAATAATAAAACAGAACTCCCTGTTAAGACGCTCCTACTTTCTAGCCGTTCAAAATATAATACTGTGACCTATGGAAGACATACTGCTGTTAGGCCAGGATACACAGGAGGTCACGTTCCAGGTCATGTCCTCAAGGTGCCAGTTGAGCCAGCCATCACTGGCCCATGTGACAAAAGGGTCAAGGCCACATCCAGTCAATGGAGGCCCCAGGGTTCTGTGCAGTTGGAGATGGCAGAAAGATGTTATTCTGGTGGCCAAACCTCGGCTTCAGGGATTCTTCCAAGGTTTCTCCTTGCAGTGGTATATGGGAGGCATCCATAGGTGTTAGAATGTACACTGAACTGAGGGCTTCATTTCTGAGTTTCTCTGTTGAAGCCTTAGCCTAGCAAAAGGCCAGTTACATCACAAAGTGTATGAAGTTCAGTGAGGATCCTGGTCATAGGAACCCCATCTTCCCCACATTCCCACCCTCCAGTATTCCCACCCTACAATCCACAACCTTTAAATCTTTTGCAATGGTCCCTTTAGTGGAAACGAGGAGCACAGTAAACACATGCCACAAAGGAAGAGAAGATAACAGCAACTTACAGATAATAAGAATTAAGATAGAGGAACATTTAGATACAGGCAACAAAAACTATAATAATCCTCAAGACACATTAGGTTCCTAATAACAAAGGGTGTAATAATCCTCAAGACAGAGGAAGTTCCCAATGCATAAAGACTTTAGGGGCGATAAGACACATACTTTAAAGCCAGCAACAAAGGCAAATCTGATCCTTCAGGGAGGATGCATGCATGAGAGTGGATGTGTGACAGGACTGTAGCAGGCAGGCAGTCCTTTCAAGATCTAGTGTACAATACTTTTACTTTTTTCCCCATGGGGGATACTGAAGGTTCTATATATAGTGTTACCGGAGCTGTATGCACAGTCCACAGTGATAAAACAGAACTCCCCGGAAGATCCTCATATATTCCAGCCATTCAAGAGAAGTTTCTATCAACTTTTTGGGCCACCCAGCTATTATGACAGGAATAGACAGGAGGTCAGCTTCCAGGTCAGGTCACCAAGGTGCCAGTTGAGCCAGCCATTTTGTCCACATGTCAAAAGTTCCATTGCCAAGTTCAATCAATGGACTCACCCGGGATCCGAGAAGTTGGTGCTGGCAGGAAGATGTTATTCTGGCAGCCAAACCTCTGCTTCAGTGATTCTTACTGGGATTGTTCTTGCAGTTGTATAGGGGAGGAATCCATAGGTGTTAACATGTACACTGAGCTCAGGGTTCCTCTCTGAGTTTCTCTGTTGAAGCCGTAGCCTAGCAACAGGCCAGTGACATCACAATGTGGTTGAAGTTCAGTGAGGATCCTGGTCATAGAACCCCACGTTACCCACACTCCCCATCTCCAGGATTCTCGCCTTATAAGCCACACTACTGAAACCTTACGCAATGGTGCCTGTGCAAATAAACTGGAGCACTCTAAACACATGTCGCAATAGCAAGAGAAGATATCAGCAGTGATATTAAGTATTAAGATAGAGCAAGATTTTCATACACTTAACAAAAGGTAGAAAAATCCTCAAGCGAGAATAGGTTCCTAACAACAAAAGTTGTAATAATCCTCAAGCCAGAGGAAGTTCCCAATGCATAAAGAATATCGTGCGATAAGACACATGTTTTAAAGCCACTAACAAAGGCTAATCTCGTCCTTCAGGTAGGATGCATGCATGAGAGTGGATCTGTGATAGGACTGCTGCAGACAGGCAGTCCCTTCAAGGTCTAGTACACCGTATTTTACTCTTTTCCCCATAGGTGTCACTGAAGGGTCTATACATAGTGCTATTAGAGCTGCATGCACAGGCCATAATAATAAAACAAAACTCCCTGGTGAGACGCTCCTACTTTCTGGCAGTTCAGAATATAATACTGTGACCTTTGGAAGACACACTGGTGTTATGCCACTGGTCATAGGAACTGAAAGGAAAGGGCAACACAGCAGCAATTTACCGGAGAAATCCGCTTTATTGGGGAAAGGTGCTGGTTTATATAGGAAGGGGCATGGGGTGATTGTGGTGTTACTTCTACGGGGCTGTTGGCTATTGGCTAGGTGCTGGGAGTGGGAGTGGGGAGAGAGGTGATTGGGCTTCAGGTGGCGTTGTCGGGAACCGAGGACCCGGAAGAGAAGCCGGAAGTTCACCATCTTACTGGTGGGGGCCCTTAATTCCCCACTTTCTCCTCTATGTGGTTGTGGACGTTGCTTTCTTTCTGACTGCTTCCTGCTGAACAGGGGCGGAGAAGGGAGTGAGGGCTTGAGGATTGGGGGAAAAGGACTGATAGCACTCCCCACAGTAAGGACGAGTAGATGTGGACTTCTTCAGGTTGGAAATCAATGAAGGCTCCCTCTAACCATAGGTCTAGGACTTGTTGATTCCAATGGCGCCAAGAGGATACGGGTGCCAGAAGCCAGGCGTCTGAGGCCATTGTTTCCAGGAACAGTTTCCAGTGGAGAGAGGGGTCCATCTCAGCGTGTGGTGAGGAGGTCACGTGAGGATGAGGGATCTTCTGTGGCCAGAAGCTGATAGTTCCTGAGTAAAAGCTGGTTGAAAGTTTGATTAGAGATTTTTCCGACTTGGGATTTGATGAACTTTATTATACAGGGTAAGAAGAGACAGGCGAGAAGAATGATTATTATGGGGCCTGCAATGGGCCAGAGCCAGGTAAAGAGGGGGTTTGTTAGTATTGAAGAGAATGGGTTGGAGTTGGAAGCAGAGTGGAGGCTGGAAGCAAGGTCGGTGAGTTTGGTAATGTCAGTTTCTACAATGCCGGATTCATTGATGTAATAGCAGCACTCTTCTCGAAGGAAGACGCAGGTGCCGCCCTTTTTGGCTGTAAGCAGATCTAAGGCCCGCCGGTTTTGAAGGGTGACCCTAGCTAGCGAAGTGACCTGTCTTTGGAGAGAAGCTAGGGAATCGGCAGTGGATGTCAGGGCTCCCTCAAGTTTGTCGTTGAGATTTCTAATTGCCCATAGAGAGTGACCCAAGGCTCCTCTCGAAAACTCTGCCCCAATGGCTGAGGTGGTCAAAGAGATACCGACCATGATGGTAAGGAAAGCAGCCCTTTTTGTGCACGAGGGCAAGGAAGGTTGGAGCTCAAGAAATTCTGCCATGCTGTAAAGTGTAAACTGTGGGATTAGGGTGATGAGAATGCAGGGTATATTGGAGTTGGGAGGCAGTGAGTTGAAAAGACTGCCATTACACTAAAAGAAGTGTCCCGGTTGAGTGAAACTCTTAGAGCCGGAGGTAGGGATGTAGATAGAGAGGCAGTGAAGTGCGCTGGAGGGGGGTGGAGCTGGGCCTACACAGTGGTGGATGGTGAGATTATCTGCGTATTCTCGTTCTCATAGGGGTATGTCTGCCAGGGGGCGGAGGGGTTGTCCTTCTGCATGGAAGGAGTAGTTGGAAATATTAAGGGGCACGGCGGCCAGCAATGGGCGCTGTAGTGATGCGCACAAGAAACAATTGGCGGTGTTGAGGGTGTGGTTGAGAAAGATGGTGGTGTCTTGAATAAGCTGTAACCAAGAGTAGGAGGAATAAGAAGATGAAGAAGTGCCGTCAAGAGTTTGGATAATGACTTTTTCGGAAAGTCCGATACCTGATGCAACTTGAGAGATCTGGGAGTGAGAGGGAACATACTCTCCAGAGATATGAAGGGTACCGTGGGGGGTCGAGGACTCCCCATAGTAAACTGAGGCTGTGACCCCGGCAGCCCATCGAGAGTCCCAGGGATCTGGGATTGATAAGGAGAATGAGCTGTTGGGGTATTTCATGAAACGGTTGGAGGAGTAATACTGTGGGTACTGGGAGTTACTCATGTAGTGAATGGCGCAAGACCTGTAGGGACATCCCCCGTAGGTGTCTTGCCATCGCCTGCAATAGGCTTGTCTTTGGTCATAGAGGAAGCAGAGGTAGGGAGAATAAAGGTAGCTGCTAGTGAACGCTTCGGTGGAGGGAGGAAAGTGGAGGTATAAAAGCTGAGAGCAGCCTTTCAGAGGGCAGTCTGATGTGGCAATGAGGGCAGTAACTTTAGTTTGATGCTGTGTGTAAGTCTGTCTTACTTTGAATCGCCATACAAAGGAGGCTGGGGTGGCAGGGAAGACAATAGGAATGAGGGAAAAAAGCGAGAGAGCAGTAAAGGAGGAAAAAGTCATGATTCGGGTATGGATGGCAAAGGGGGCGAA